>NC_134229.1:2884500-3206000 GCF_965140235.1 Caretta caretta | reverse complement strand
TCCCGTGGGAGTTATGGGTGCTCCCTGCTCCTTTGGGAAGATAGGATGTGACTGATACAGCTTGAGCAGAGGAGAGCTTGATTTAGTGGATATGGATTGGGGCTGGGCGACAGGGCAATGCTGGTTTGCCATTATCAGCAGCCCTTCCCCAACCCTATGGAAACCATGTCCAATGGTTCCTCGTGGGGGTGCACAGGTGTAACTGAGGGCAGAATTTGGTTCTTAGGGTTGCATACACAGGGTGCGGGATGGAGGACGGTACAAACGTGGCTTCCTGTTCTCTTTTCCCAATAGCTGCTCAGAACTTTTCAATCAGAACATTTTTTTGACCAAAAATGCTTTTTTGATTGGGGAGGCAGAAATTGTTCCCCAAATCCTGTGTTTTCCTCGATAAAGCAAAAACCTAGAAAACTACAAAAATTTCAAAAGCGCAGACCACATTTTAGACTGGATGTTTTTGTTTTATTCAATTAAGACCCAAAACATTTCATACAAAATATTTGATGAAAAGAGAGAAAAATAATTTTGATTGAATTGTTTTGGAGGGAAGAATTCTATTCACCTTTCCTATTGGGAAGGGGGACTCGTTACCTCGTAGAGCTATTAAGAGCAGTGTAAGGGACTGTCCTACCTTGAAGTGGCTGCTCCCAGCCCTTATGGATCACCTTGATTAAAACCCATTCCCCCTTCCCCTCTCTTACCCCGTGTTTTCAGGGAAGAGGTGGCAGAGAGCACAGGATGTTGGGGGAATTCACCGGAGGACACTTATAGGTATAAGGGAGTCTGAGCCAATGGTGAATCCTGCCCATGGTACGTGTCTTTAGTACCATACGGATGCCATTTTAATGGAGCTGCGCTGATTTATGCCAGCTCAGGATCTGGCGCAGGGAGTGTACATCACAAGAGCAGGAACTTCTGAGGTTTACACAAATCTATGAAGTATTGTGAGGATTGGAGAAGATCTGATCAGACCTGCTCTCCAGGCTCAGCAAGGATTCAATGGGAGGGGCGCCCAGCAATCGCTATTGCACAAGGCACTAGAGGGATTATCCTGCAGGCCGGTGTGCGGAGTCTGAGCCCTGATCTTCTCTGATCAAGTTTCTAGAAGCAACAGGTCCCTGTGATCCTAGAACTTGACCTTCCTGTGTCTCCCAGTGATGCATCCTCGTAAAATGTGGGTTGCTTCTCCATCTAGTGGGTAGATCACAGAACGTGGAGTTTTAATGTGGTACGCTAGCCTACTAGTGCTTCCAGCTGCTGGAGCTGCTCTTTAGCTTCAATGCTCAAGGTCTGTGATGTGCTTTCTCCTGGCAACCCCCACAGAAATTACACAGCCTACTCTCCTTGCTCCTCACACGGGGTTGCCAACTTTCAAATCACCCAAAGCAGAATGCCGCTGCCCCGCCCCTTCCCTGAGCCCCCGCTCCGCCCCACCTCTTCTATGAGGCCCTGCTCACTGCTCGCCCATCCTCCCTCCCTCCATCGCTCACTTCTCCCCAACCCTCACTCACTTTCACCGGGCTGCAGTGGGGGTTTGGGATTCTGGAGGGGGGTTAGAGCTCTGGCTGGGGGAGTGGGGTGGGTGCCAGGGAGGAGGGGTTCGGGTGCAGAGGAGGCTCAGGGTTGGGCAAGGGGGTTGGGTGTGGCGGTCTGTGTGGTGTGGGGGCTCTGGGAAGGATTTGGGGCATGTGCGTGGATTCCAGGTTGGGACAGGAGGTTGGGGTGCGGGAGAGGGTGCGGGGCCCCTAGGCCGGCTGCGCCGCTGACCAGACATTTAAGGGCCCGGTTGGGAGTGCCAGCCAGAGCCGCCAGGGTCCCTTTGCGACTGGGCATTCCTCACAAGCCCCATGCCTAACACCTCTCTACACACACTCAACTCAACCTCTCTTTGAATCCACAGTCCCCAAGCACCGCTGAGTGGTGACAGACTGTGCTGTGTGCCAGGGACATGAAATGTGTATGGTTCAGAGAGGACCAGGCAAGAGCAAGAGCTGCCTCCAGATTAAAAGAAGGTGGAAGGAAATTTGTAGCTGATCCAAACCTCCCGCTCTGCTCTTTGGCTCAAACTGATCCTTCCTCCTACTTCTGGTTGTGTTTCAGTCGCAAGAAATCCATAAGAATTCATTCATGAAAGCAAAGAGTCCAGTTCTTTATTGAATTCTTTTTTCCAATTTGAATTACGTAGATCAGGTGTTACAACTCACAGACAGCATTTCCTCAAATAACGTCATGTCTCTTGTTAAAATAATTAGAATTATCGAAATAATTATTAAAAATAGTGATGCAACCAAGCAATTGAAGAGTCTGTACATGGAGGAGGTTTGGATTGTGAAAATCCACAACCACATAGCTCTGAGGTGTCTCATTTCCGGACACCAAGCCACAGGAACCATATAAAAAGGCTCACACCTGAATGATCCTCAGTCGACTTGGTTTCTTCACTTGCTCCCATCGGTGAATTGGGTAAGTCTCCTTCTGATTATTGGGAGCTAACTTTATGGCTGGGATTTCATTTTTTGGTTTCTTCTTCCAAAATACATTACTGCTCACAAGAGGGCTTTCTTTAAGTGACTTGACTTTAATTCACTCATCCCATTGAAGGGCTTCAGGATGGGATTTCAGTCCATCCTCCCCCATGTTTGTTCTTTCTGAAGTGGTTTGGAATGGCAATGCTCTCTCTGGAGAAGTGTTCCCAAGAGCACCAGCCTCTGATTCTGCTGAATGTTCTGGTGCATGATGTTAACAAGAAAATACAGTTGTTTGTCTTGATTTTGCAAACTCTGAAAACTCCTTTTTCTTTCAGTTTTGCCCACGTCCCAGGAAGATGTCTTACCAGCAGCAATGCAAACAGCCCTGCCTGCCCCCTCCATGCTGTGTGAAGCAGGTGAAGACTAAATGTGTGGATCCCTGTCCGTGCCCTCCTAAGTGCGTGGATCCGTGCCCCCCTAAGTGCGTGGATCCGTGCCCTCCTAAGTGCGTGGATCAATGGCCATGTCCTCCTAAGTGCGTGGATCCGTGCCCTCCTAAGTGCGTGGATCAATGGCCATGTCCTCCTAAGTGCGTGGATCCGTGCCCCCCTAAGTGCGTGGATCCCTGTCCATGCCCTCCTAAGTGTGTGGATCCGTGCCCTCCATGCCCACCTCTGCAGCACTGCTGTCAAGAAAAGAAGTTCTGTTAGGGCCCACGGAACCACCAACGTCTACAAAATGAAAATGAATTGCAGCCCCTTGCGCAGTAGCTCTCTCCTGACTCCACTTGTCTGGCATTCCCCTTGAAGTGTGAGGTGTTTCTGGGAATGTTTCCAATCTCTGTCCTCACTGTGCAGACTCTTTCTGCTCACAGTATCAAGGCCTTCCCTTGGAATGTTTAACTGACCGACTTTGTACCCCTGGGATATTGTGTATGGGCGGGAGAGAGACCCTGTGTCACTTGTGCTGTAGAGTGATTGTTGTTGGGAAATTTCCCCGTCTTGTCATGTAGATGTGCAGTAATAAAAGCTACGATCCATGGCATTGTCTGCCTCCTGGTGCTTCATTCTCTTGAGCAGTCACAGGCTCTCAGGCCCAGGTTTTCCTTCCTTTTATTTCCTTTTCAAAAGACCCTTCCCTTCGAGAGTAGAGGAACGCAATGTGTTTAGCTTGCACGGATGTTCTGATGATATGCATAAAGAGGAACGTGGTGGTAACATGTGAGGTTGAGAGCTGTGGTGACATGCTCAGTGAGTGAGGAAAGGGAGTGGCCCAGTCTCCCGATTCCCCCTTCGCCAGAGGCTGGACCTGGTTCCTCACTCTCCAGAATCCCAGCTTGCCCACCCTCAGGCTGCCTCCTCCCGCTCTTCCGCCACTTCTGGGTGAATTAAAGATGATGTCATATGATGAAACCTCAAAGAATACGCCCAACCCAAACTGTCAGCCCTCCTTCTGGGCCTGTTCTGGAAGGAGAGATGGCGGTTCAGGGAGGACCTACTGGAGGGGAACCCCATACGTGCGCCTCTTGGAATGCAACAGGCGTGCTCTGCCTCTGCAGAAAGGAACTGAAATCACCAAACAGAAGCCTGTATTCCCTGCTCTGTGCGCCCACCCTCTGCTGCCTCCTATCTCAGTGCTTCAGTGCAAAAATTCCCCCGCTGGCAGCCCGGCGTGCTGGAGGCTCTAGTCCGGGAGACCCCTGAATGGACCCTGCAGTATATCTGCCACACAATGCAATTCCTACATCATTGGTAGCAATTTGGTCGCAGTAGCCCCCAATGACCTGTTGCCTTTGCTCCTACAGGTAGAAATGGCAGGGGAAAAATGATGTCTTTCAGCATCATTTGTGGCTTCCCATAGCTTTAGTTTGGTTTTTAAAAGACTGTAAATCTTAGATGAAAATGCAGTAAAATCTCACCCCCGCCCATCTTCCTTAGCTATCTATAAATAAGAAATTTAAGAACACTTATCATTTATTTTATTTAAAAGTTTGTGAATGCAGGTGCCGCTAAATGAAGCTATGCAAAGACCTAGGCCAAAATTTGGTGCCCTGTTTTGACATAACAAAGTGCTGAGACAACAGGAGAAATATGAAATCTGAAGCCCATGGTTATCCCATATGCAGATCTAACATGACCATTATCACTCGCAGGTCTCCGTGTTTCGTTCTCATCCTCCCCCATCCGTGGAAAAACTCTAGTTTCAAAACATTGAAAATTAGGAATATTGCACGTTGCTTAAAAACACCTCTTCTGTGAATTTGCATTTCATAAGATGCTCTTAGTGAAGAAAGAACCAATGTAAATAGCAAACACCCCGTGCATAGCTGACAGGGATAAGATATAGTCAGAGGACTGAAGAGGGAAAGATTTTAGCTCTAGCATGGGTGGGAGAGATTATTCCCAATGTGCCACTGCAGGCCGTATAGATTGGCCTTGCATGGGCATGTCAGAAAAGGGGACAGAGGTGGGAGGAGGTGGAACCAGCAATCGCTATTCCGCAAGCCAGTTCAGGGATTATTCTGGAGTCCGCTGTGCAGGATCTCAGCCCTGGTGTTCTCTGATGAAGTTATTTGAAGCAGCTGGTTCCTGTGAGCCTAAAACTCGACCTTCCTAGATCTCCCAGTGATGCAGCCTCGTAAAATGTGGGTTGTGCCTCCCTCTGCTGCCTAGCTCACATATAGGGCCCTTTGTTTTCAGTTTGTATTTTATTTAATTTGTCCCAGGAACTTATCAGTGTTTATTACCACCACAACAGAACCAGGTGAAAATCTGTGCAAAAACTATTCATATTTTTTCTGGGTAAATATTGGGGTTTATTTGATTGGACGGAAAGACGGGAAGGGGGGGGTATTCAGTAGATTAATGCTTTGAATTCCATTCATCAATGTGGTTTGCTGCAGACCTAAAACAGAACACAATGCCACCTGTGAGTTTAAGAAAATACAGAATATCTCTCTAATCCCCAAATCAAATTTTCCATTTGAATAAATAGCTTACTGTTGTAGACATAGAACTATTAGCCTGTAAATATTTACATTTAATAATTGGGCCACACCATTTGCATGTGCTCAACTTCATCCTTTTCTCCTGTTTTTGTTTTTTTAAAACATTCGAATGCGTCCTCCTTGTGTTCTGTAATGTATTCTGATACATACTTTCATTTTCTTCCTATTTTAGTGTGTCAGAGCTTTAAACTGTTCTCTGCTAACAGCTTGAAATGTGTATGTGGTGGGCGTGAGATTCACCAGTATGTTCATTGCGCACGCACTTCAGAGCTTGTGTGTGTATCTGTTTGTTTATTGTGTGTATCTTCTAGACTTACACATAGCCTTACTTCATAAACAGGCCGCTTGGCATATCCACACAGACTTAATGTATTATCGTAATACAGTTGTCTCGTGCAATGTATTGTATTTTCCTTATAAAACAAGTTATTTTTTCTTTTGAACTGAAAACGAAGGGGCTTAATCACATAACATGGAATTTCAACATGGTATGCTAGCCTACTAATGCTTCTGGCTGCCGGAGCTGCTCTTTAGCTCCAATGCTCAAGGTCTGTAATGTGAGGTCAGCGTTGCTAGGTCCAAACCCTGCTGATGACCTGATGCGGAAATTGTTACGCCAGCCCATGCACCCACTGCCAAATGTCCCAGCCAGCTTCCTGGTTTCACACTCTGTGCCCTCCAAGATTCTGATCGCCTTTCCTCCCCCTTTCCTATCCCTCCCATCCCCACAGAATCATAGAATCATAGAAGTGGAAGAGACCTCGAGAGGTCATCTAGTGCAGTCTCCTGCACTCAAGGCAGGACTAAGTATTATCTTTCTAGACCATTCGTGACAGGTGTTCGTCCAACCTGCTCTTAAAAATCCCCAATGATGGAGATTCCACAACCTCCCTAGGCAATTTATTCCAGTGCTTAATCACCCTGACAGGTAGGAAGCTTTTCCTAATGTCCAGCTGCCCTGGCTGTACTTTAAGCCCATTGTTTCTTGTCCTGTCCTCAGAGGTTAAGGAGAACCATTTTTCTCCCTCCCCCTTGTAACAACCTTTTATGTACTTGAAAACTCTTATCATGTCCCCTCTCAGTCTTCTCTTCTCCAGACTAAACAAACCCAATTTTTTCAACCTTCCCTCACAGGTCATATTTTCTAGCCCTTTAATCATTGTTGTTGCTCTTCTCTGGACTTTCTCCAATTTGTCCACATCTTTCCTGAAATGTGGCATCCAGAACTGGACACGATACTCCAATTGAGGCCTAATCAGCGCGGAGTAGAGCGGAAGAATTACTTCTCATGTCTTGCTTTTAACACTCCTACGAATACATCACAAAATGATGTTTGCTTTTTTTGCAACAGCATTAAACTGTTGACTCATATTTAGCTTGTGGTCCACAATGACCCCCAGATCCCTTTCCGCAGTACTCCTTCCTAGGCCATCATTTCCCATTTTGTATGTGTGCAACTGATTGTTCCTTCCTAAGTGGAGGACTTTGCATTTGTCCTTATTGAATTTTATCCCATTGACTTCAGACCATTTCTCCAGTTTGTCCAGATCATTTTGAATTTTAATCCTATCCTTCAAAGCACTTGCAACCCCTCCCCCGCAGCTTGGTATCATCCGCAAACTTTATAAGTATACTCTTTATGCCATTATCTAACGAACTGAGGAAGATATTGAACAGATCCGGACCCAGAACTGATCCCTGTGGGACCCCACTCCTTATGCCCTTCCGGCATGACTGTGAATCATTGATAACTACTCTCTGGGAACAGTTTTCCAACCAGTTATGCACCTATCTTATAGTAGCTCCATCTAGGTTGTATTTCCCTAGTTGGTTTCTGAGAAGGTCATGCAAGAAAGTATCAAAAGCCTTCCTAAAGTCAAGATATACCACATCTACTGCTTCCCCCCTATCCACAAGGCTTGTTACCCTGTCAAAGAAGGCTATCAAGTTGGTTTGACATGATTTGTTTTTGACAAATCCATGCTGACTGTTATTTATCACCTTATTATCTTCTGAGTGTTTGCAAATTGATTTCTTAATTTTTTACTCCATTATCTTTCTGATTATCTCCATTATCTTTCTGGTTCTTTCTCCTTGCAATCCTCACAGAAATTACGCAGCCGACTATCCTTGCTCCTCACAAGCCCCATCCCTGACAGCTCTCTCAACACCCTCAACTCAACCTGACTATGAAACCACAGTCCCCAAGCGCAGCTGAGTGGTGACAGACTGTGCTGTGTGCCAGGGACATGAAACGTGCATGATTCAGAGAGGAACGAGGAAGACCTAGAGCTGCCTCCAGATCCAAAGGAGGTGGAAGCAAATTTTCACTTGATTCAAACCTCACCCTCTGCTCAAACTGATCCTTCCTCCTACTTTTGGTTGTGTTTCACTCCCAAGTTGTTTTCTTTTTTAAGTTTAAAAAAAGTGTGTAAGAAAACGACATCACAAGAACTAGTCAAATTTTTCAACAGAAATAGTTTATGGTGAAATAAGGGGTTATAATAAAAATGAAAATGTTGGTGGAAAACTAATTTTGGTCAAACATTTTCTGGGTTTCTGATAAAAAACCAGAGTATTTTTCAGCTTTCTGTTTCTTTGTTATTTCATTGAAAAATTACAAAACATGTTTGCATGAAATTTTGACATTTTTTAAAAAATCTTAAAAAAATCTTTTAAAAAAAGAGCTGCTGGTTGAGTTAGGTGCCTCTCTCTTTAGATAATAAGCACCTGACAGAGCTACATTCTGCTATTTCCACGCGTAGCTCTGTTCACAGAATGCGTGAGCATGGGTTGCACAATACAGCCCAAAGTGCTGGACTGATCAGGCGCGATAGCACGAAAGCTAAGCGGTGATCAAATGTTCAAACTGCGCCTTGCGAGAGCCCCAAAGAGCCTGAAAGCTCTTTCATGAATCAACAGAGAAGAAAGCATTTAGTGGAAAAGCTTTATTCTCAAGCCGTTCAGCTGCCTTGAGGGGTTTGGAATCAGTAAGGAGCAGCATAACTGTTCTAGCGGAATGGTTTGACTCCTGGGGGGAAAAACCCGTGGCTACCTTGTTCTAGTCTCCTGTGGTCATTGAAACTGTTCATTCAAATCAATAATATAGTTCTTCAATCACTTAAACGTCTCTGGGTCTATGCACACATGTCCAGGCAACTGGAACCCTCAGATTAAACTCTGAGAGTCAGATCCTCAGCTCATGTACATCCACATTGCTTTGTTGATTTCAAAATAGCTCTTCTAATTACACTAGTTGAGGATCTAGCCCTGAGACTGCAGGACTTCCTCTTTTAATGTCTCTATTTCTGCTCCTGAAATAGATTAATAGATTCATGGACTTTAAGGCCAAAAGGGACCATTATGATCATCTAGTCTGACCTCCTGCATAAGACAGGCCAGAGAATTTCACCCTGTTGTGCCTGTATTGAGCCCAACAACTTGTCTTTGACTGAAGCATCTGTCCCAGCAAGGCATCCTGGCTGGTTTTGAAGACAACAGGAGATGGGGAATCCATCACTTCCCACAGCAGTTTGTTCCAATGGTTAATCTCTCTCTCTCTGCTAAACAATGGGGCCTATTTCTCATTTGAATTGGTCTGGTTATAACATCCAGCCATTAGTTCTTGTTCTGCCTTTCTCTGTTTGGCTAAAGAGCTTGTTAGTACCTGGTGTTTCCTCCCCAAAAGTCCTTCGACACTATAAAATGTGTGACTTGAATTTCCTGCCATGTAGGGCTAGAAGGGATTGGTGAGAGCTGTGAAAAGCAGGGCTGAACTGTGTCATTCAAGAAAGATGGGGACCCTTCCCTCACTGATAGGGTCAACAAGCCACAGTGCTTCAAACTGCCACTGACGACGCATTGCTGTCCAGGTTATCTTCTGGTTTGAGCGCCATTGATTTCTGGATGCCTGTGAAACTGTTCGGGGTGAAGAATGAAGGAAACCCAACCAAGTCCACTTCTCAGTCTGAAGCACTTATTGCTCTATGTATTGTCACAACGCTTAGGAGCCCAGCCATGGGCTGGTATCCTGTGGTGGTAGGTGCTGTAAAATAGAGAGGAAAAAGAGATCCCCTGCCAACAGCTTAGTACCACTGAGTCGTAGCAGAATTCAAAGATTTCAGTGTGGTTTTGCCCAGGCAAAAGTGGGGAGAAGAAAAGTGTCCGGGAGACAGAACAATCATTTGTCAGAAATTTGTTTAAATAGGTTGTTTAAAGGAAAAAAAACCCTTTCTTTGGGTTCATAATATATTGCCAAGCCTTTCCATTGACTTGCATGGACCGTGGCGAAGGCCCATTCTGAAGGTGAGGTAATACTGAACTGTACCACTCTGCCAGTCACACATTACTCAGCATTGTGACCTATCTGATGTATCCTTAGTGTGCAGGCGGAGTGTACATCACCGAGATGGGAATTTAGGTGCGTTCGTAACATTGATACCAAATCATTTTCTAATTAAATCTTTTCCTCGAATGATGAATGAATACAAGATGTGATGCCTCTTTGTGTTCTTCCCATCAGTACAAAGAGGCAATAATTCGGAAGAAGAATAACAAGATGGTGAAAGTTTTTAATGTATTTCAGTTGGAAATTGAGACTCGGTACCTTGTTCCTATCTATCTATCTATCTATCTATCTATCTATCTATCTATCTATCTATCTCCAAGACTATTACAGGGAAGTGAAAAGATCTGACACTATTTCGGTGATTCTTTCATAAAGATAGGTCCATTTCCTGCTGAAGGATTCAGCACTTTGGGATCCATCAGTGAACTTCTATTGTCCCGATTGAAAGATAAATAGGACTGGTTAAAATAAGAGGCCTGGTTTTCAGGGGTGTGGTGCTCTCACTGACTCCCGTGGGAGTTATGGGTGCTCCCTGCTCCTTTGGGAAGATAGGATGTGACTGATACAGCTTGAGCAGAGGAGAGCTTGATTTAGTGGATATGGATTGGGGCTGGGCGACAGGGCAATGCTGGTTTGCCATTATCAGCAGCCCTTCCCCAACCCTATGGAAACCATGTCCAATGGTTCCTCGTGGGGGTGCACAGGTGTAACTGAGGGCAGAATTTGGTTCTTAGGGTTGCATACACAGGGTGCGGGATGGAGGACGGTACAAACGTGGCTTCCTGTTCTCTTTTCCCAATAGCTGCTCAGAACTTTTCAATCAGAACATTTTTTTGACCAAAAATGCTTTTTTGATTGGGGAGGCAGAAATTGTTCCCCAAATCCTGTGTTTTCCTCGATAAAGCAAAAACCTAGAAAACTACAAAAATTTCAAAAGCGCAGACCACATTTTAGACTGGATGTTTTTGTTTTATTCAATTAAGACCCAAAACATTTCATACAAAATATTTGATGAAAAGAGAGAAAAATAATTTTGATTGAATTGTTTTGGAGGGAAGAATTCTATTCACCTTTCCTATTGGGAAGGGGGACTCGTTACCTCGTAGAGCTATTAAGAGCAGTGTAAGGGACTGTCCTACCTTGAAGTGGCTGCTCCCAGCCCTTATGGATCACCTTGATTAAAACCCATTCCCCCTTCCCCTCTCTTACCCCGTGTTTTCAGGGAAGAGGTGGCAGAGAGCACAGGATGTTGGGGGAATTCACCGGAGGACACTTATAGGTATAAGGGAGTCTGAGCCAATGGTGAATCCTGCCCATGGTACGTGTCTTTAGTACCATACGGATGCCATTTTAATGGAGCTGCGCTGATTTATGCCAGCTCAGGATCTGGCGCAGGGAGTGTACATCACAAGAGCAGGAACTTCTGAGGTTTACACAAATCTATGAAGTATTGTGAGGATTGGAGAAGATCTGATCAGACCTGCTCTCCAGGCTCAGCAAGGATTCAATGGGAGGGGCGCCCAGCAATCGCTATTGCACAAGGCACTAGAGGGATTATCCTGCAGGCCGGTGTGCGGAGTCTGAGCCCTGATCTTCTCTGATCAAGTTTCTAGAAGCAACAGGTCCCTGTGATCCTAGAACTTGACCTTCCTGTGTCTCCCAGTGATGCATCCTCGTAAAATGTGGGTTGCTTCTCCATCTAGTGGGTAGATCACAGAACGTGGAGTTTTAATGTGGTACGCTAGCCTACTAGTGCTTCCAGCTGCTGGAGCTGCTCTTTAGCTTCAATGCTCAAGGTCTGTGATGTGCTTTCTCCTGGCAACCCCCACAGAAATTACACAGCCTACTCTCCTTGCTCCTCACACGGGGTTGCCAACTTTCAAATCACCCAAAGCAGAATGCCGCTGCCCCGCCCCTTCCCTGAGCCCCCGCTCCGCCCCACCTCTTCTATGAGGCCCTGCTCACTGCTCGCCCATCCTCCCTCCCTCCATCGCTCACTTCTCCCCAACCCTCACTCACTTTCACCGGGCTGCAGTGGGGGTTTGGGATTCTGGAGGGGGGTTAGAGCTCTGGCTGGGGGAGTGGGGTGGGTGCCAGGGAGGAGGGGTTCGGGTGCAGAGGAGGCTCAGGGTTGGGCAAGGGGGTTGGGTGTGGCGGTCTGTGTGGTGTGGGGGCTCTGGGAAGGATTTGGGGCATGTGCGTGGATTCCAGGTTGGGACAGGAGGTTGGGGTGCGGGAGAGGGTGCGGGGCCCCTAGGCCGGCTGCGCCGCTGACCAGACATTTAAGGGCCCGGTTGGGAGTGCCAGCCAGAGCCGCCAGGGTCCCTTTGCGACTGGGCATTCCTCACAAGCCCCATGCCTAACACCTCTCTACACACACTCAACTCAACCTCTCTTTGAATCCACAGTCCCCAAGCACCGCTGAGTGGTGACAGACTGTGCTGTGTGCCAGGGACATGAAATGTGTATGGTTCAGAGAGGACCAGGCAAGAGCAAGAGCTGCCTCCAGATTAAAAGAAGGTGGAAGGAAATTTGTAGCTGATCCAAACCTCCCGCTCTGCTCTTTGGCTCAAACTGATCCTTCCTCCTACTTCTGGTTGTGTTTCAGTCGCAAGAAATCCATAAGAATTCATTCATGAAAGCAAAGAGTCCAGTTCTTTATTGAATTCTTTTTTCCAATTTGAATTACGTAGATCAGGTGTTACAACTCACAGACAGCATTTCCTCAAATAACGTCATGTCTCTTGTTAAAATAATTAGAATTATCGAAATAATTATTAAAAATAGTGATGCAACCAAGCAATTGAAGAGTCTGTACATGGAGGAGGTTTGGATTGTGAAAATCCACAACCACATAGCTCTGAGGTGTCTCATTTCCGGACACCAAGCCACAGGAACCATATAAAAAGGCTCACACCTGAATGATCCTCAGTCGACTTGGTTTCTTCACTTGCTCCCATCGGTGAATTGGGTAAGTCTCCTTCTGATTATTGGGAGCTAACTTTATGGCTGGGATTTCATTTTTTGGTTTCTTCTTCCAAAATACATTACTGCTCACAAGAGGGCTTTCTTTAAGTGACTTGACTTTAATTCACTCATCCCATTGAAGGGCTTCAGGATGGGATTTCAGTCCATCCTCCCCCATGTTTGTTCTTTCTGAAGTGGTTTGGAATGGCAATGCTCTCTCTGGAGAAGTGTTCCCAAGAGCACCAGCCTCTGATTCTGCTGAATGTTCTGGTGCATGATGTTAACAAGAAAATACAGTTGTTTGTCTTGATTTTGCAAACTCTGAAAACTCCTTTTTCTTTCAGTTTTGCCCACGTCCCAGGAAGATGTCTTACCAGCAGCAATGCAAACAGCCCTGCCTGCCCCCTCCATGCTGTGTGAAGCAGGTGAAGACTAAATGTGTGGATCCCTGTCCGTGCCCTCCTAAGTGCGTGGATCCGTGCCCCCCTAAGTGCGTGGATCCGTGCCCTCCTAAGTGCGTGGATCAATGGCCATGTCCTCCTAAGTGCGTGGATCCGTGCCCTCCTAAGTGCGTGGATCAATGGCCATGTCCTCCTAAGTGCGTGGATCCGTGCCCCCCTAAGTGCGTGGATCCCTGTCCATGCCCTCCTAAGTGTGTGGATCCGTGCCCTCCATGCCCACCTCTGCAGCACTGCTGTCAAGAAAAGAAGTTCTGTTAGGGCCCACGGAACCACCAACGTCTACAAAATGAAAATGAATTGCAGCCCCTTGCGCAGTAGCTCTCTCCTGACTCCACTTGTCTGGCATTCCCCTTGAAGTGTGAGGTGTTTCTGGGAATGTTTCCAATCTCTGTCCTCACTGTGCAGACTCTTTCTGCTCACAGTATCAAGGCCTTCCCTTGGAATGTTTAACTGACCGACTTTGTACCCCTGGGATATTGTGTATGGGCGGGAGAGAGACCCTGTGTCACTTGTGCTGTAGAGTGATTGTTGTTGGGAAATTTCCCCGTCTTGTCATGTAGATGTGCAGTAATAAAAGCTACGATCCATGGCATTGTCTGCCTCCTGGTGCTTCATTCTCTTGAGCAGTCACAGGCTCTCAGGCCCAGGTTTTCCTTCCTTTTATTTCCTTTTCAAAAGACCCTTCCCTTCGAGAGTAGAGGAACGCAATGTGTTTAGCTTGCACGGATGTTCTGATGATATGCATAAAGAGGAACGTGGTGGTAACATGTGAGGTTGAGAGCTGTGGTGACATGCTCAGTGAGTGAGGAAAGGGAGTGGCCCAGTCTCCCGATTCCCCCTTCGCCAGAGGCTGGACCTGGTTCCTCACTCTCCAGAATCCCAGCTTGCCCACCCTCAGGCTGCCTCCTCCCGCTCTTCCGCCACTTCTGGGTGAATTAAAGATGATGTCATATGATGAAACCTCAAAGAATACGCCCAACCCAAACTGTCAGCCCTCCTTCTGGGCCTGTTCTGGAAGGAGAGATGGCGGTTCAGGGAGGACCTACTGGAGGGGAACCCCATACGTGCGCCTCTTGGAATGCAACAGGCGTGCTCTGCCTCTGCAGAAAGGAACTGAAATCACCAAACAGAAGCCTGTATTCCCTGCTCTGTGCGCCCACCCTCTGCTGCCTCCTATCTCAGTGCTTCAGTGCAAAAATTCCCCCGCTGGCAGCCCGGCGTGCTGGAGGCTCTAGTCCGGGAGACCCCTGAATGGACCCTGCAGTATATCTGCCACACAATGCAATTCCTACATCATTGGTAGCAATTTGGTCGCAGTAGCCCCCAATGACCTGTTGCCTTTGCTCCTACAGGTAGAAATGGCAGGGGAAAAATGATGTCTTTCAGCATCATTTGTGGCTTCCCATAGCTTTAGTTTGGTTTTTAAAAGACTGTAAATCTTAGATGAAAATGCAGTAAAATCTCACCCCCGCCCATCTTCCTTAGCTATCTATAAATAAGAAATTTAAGAACACTTATCATTTATTTTATTTAAAAGTTTGTGAATGCAGGTGCCGCTAAATGAAGCTATGCAAAGACCTAGGCCAAAATTTGGTGCCCTGTTTTGACATAACAAAGTGCTGAGACAACAGGAGAAATATGAAATCTGAAGCCCATGGTTATCCCATATGCAGATCTAACATGACCATTATCACTCGCAGGTCTCCGTGTTTCGTTCTCATCCTCCCCCATCCGTGGAAAAACTCTAGTTTCAAAACATTGAAAATTAGGAATATTGCACGTTGCTTAAAAACACCTCTTCTGTGAATTTGCATTTCATAAGATGCTCTTAGTGAAGAAAGAACCAATGTAAATAGCAAACACCCCGTGCATAGCTGACAGGGATAAGATATAGTCAGAGGACTGAAGAGGGAAAGATTTTAGCTCTAGCATGGGTGGGAGAGATTATTCCCAATGTGCCACTGCAGGCCGTATAGATTGGCCTTGCATGGGCATGTCAGAAAAGGGGACAGAGGTGGGAGGAGGTGGAACCAGCAATCGCTATTCCGCAAGCCAGTTCAGGGATTATTCTGGAGTCCGCTGTGCAGGATCTCAGCCCTGGTGTTCTCTGATGAAGTTATTTGAAGCAGCTGGTTCCTGTGAGCCTAAAACTCGACCTTCCTAGATCTCCCAGTGATGCAGCCTCGTAAAATGTGGGTTGTGCCTCCCTCTGCTGCCTAGCTCACATATAGGGCCCTTTGTTTTCAGTTTGTATTTTATTTAATTTGTCCCAGGAACTTATCAGTGTTTATTACCACCACAACAGAACCAGGTGAAAATCTGTGCAAAAACTATTCATATTTTTTCTGGGTAAATATTGGGGTTTATTTGATTGGACGGAAAGACGGGAAGGGGGGGGTATTCAGTAGATTAATGCTTTGAATTCCATTCATCAATGTGGTTTGCTGCAGACCTAAAACAGAACACAATGCCACCTGTGAGTTTAAGAAAATACAGAATATCTCTCTAATCCCCAAATCAAATTTTCCATTTGAATAAATAGCTTACTGTTGTAGACATAGAACTATTAGCCTGTAAATATTTACATTTAATAATTGGGCCACACCATTTGCATGTGCTCAACTTCATCCTTTTCTCCTGTTTTTGTTTTTTTAAAACATTCGAATGCGTCCTCCTTGTGTTCTGTAATGTATTCTGATACATACTTTCATTTTCTTCCTATTTTAGTGTGTCAGAGCTTTAAACTGTTCTCTGCTAACAGCTTGAAATGTGTATGTGGTGGGCGTGAGATTCACCAGTATGTTCATTGCGCACGCACTTCAGAGCTTGTGTGTGTATCTGTTTGTTTATTGTGTGTATCTTCTAGACTTACACATAGCCTTACTTCATAAACAGGCCGCTTGGCATATCCACACAGACTTAATGTATTATCGTAATACAGTTGTCTCGTGCAATGTATTGTATTTTCCTTATAAAACAAGTTATTTTTTCTTTTGAACTGAAAACGAAGGGGCTTAATCACATAACATGGAATTTCAACATGGTATGCTAGCCTACTAATGCTTCTGGCTGCCGGAGCTGCTCTTTAGCTCCAATGCTCAAGGTCTGTAATGTGAGGTCAGCGTTGCTAGGTCCAAACCCTGCTGATGACCTGATGCGGAAATTGTTACGCCAGCCCATGCACCCACTGCCAAATGTCCCAGCCAGCTTCCTGGTTTCACACTCTGTGCCCTCCAAGATTCTGATCGCCTTTCCTCCCCCTTTCCTATCCCTCCCATCCCCACAGAATCATAGAATCATAGAAGTGGAAGAGACCTCGAGAGGTCATCTAGTGCAGTCTCCTGCACTCAAGGCAGGACTAAGTATTATCTTTCTAGACCATTCGTGACAGGTGTTCGTCCAACCTGCTCTTAAAAATCCCCAATGATGGAGATTCCACAACCTCCCTAGGCAATTTATTCCAGTGCTTAATCACCCTGACAGGTAGGAAGCTTTTCCTAATGTCCAGCTGCCCTGGCTGTACTTTAAGCCCATTGTTTCTTGTCCTGTCCTCAGAGGTTAAGGAGAACCATTTTTCTCCCTCCCCCTTGTAACAACCTTTTATGTACTTGAAAACTCTTATCATGTCCCCTCTCAGTCTTCTCTTCTCCAGACTAAACAAACCCAATTTTTTCAACCTTCCCTCACAGGTCATATTTTCTAGCCCTTTAATCATTGTTGTTGCTCTTCTCTGGACT
Organism: Caretta caretta; assembly: GCF_965140235.1. NCBI lineage: Eukaryota > Metazoa > Chordata > Testudines > Cheloniidae > Caretta > Caretta caretta. Next base: position 3,189,012 of record NC_134229.1, on the reverse strand, counting down.
TTCTCCAATTTGTCCACATCTTTCCTGAAATGTGGCATCCAGAACTGGACACGATACTCCAATTGAGGCCTAATCAGCGCGGAGTAGAGCGGAAGAATTACTTCTCATGTCTTGCTTTTAACACTCCTACGAATACATCACAAAATGATGTTTGCTTTTTTTGCAACAGCATTAAACTGTTGACTCATATTTAGCTTGTGGTCCACAATGACCCCCAGATCCCTTTCCGCAGTACTCCTTCCTAGGCCATCATTTCCCATTTTGTATGTGTGCAACTGATTGTTCCTTCCTAAGTGGAGGACTTTGCATTTGTCCTTATTGAATTTTATCCCATTGACTTCAGACCATTTCTCCAGTTTGTCCAGATCATTTTGAATTTTAATCCTATCCTTCAAAGCACTTGCAACCCCTCCCCCGCAGCTTGGTATCATCCGCAAACTTTATAAGTATACTCTTTATGCCATTATCTAACGAACTGAGGAAGATATTGAACAGATCCGGACCCAGAACTGATCCCTGTGGGACCCCACTCCTTATGCCCTTCCGGCATGACTGTGAATCATTGATAACTACTCTCTGGGAACAGTTTTCCAACCAGTTATGCACCTATCTTATAGTAGCTCCATCTAGGTTGTATTTCCCTAGTTGGTTTCTGAGAAGGTCATGCAAGAAAGTATCAAAAGCCTTCCTAAAGTCAAGATATACCACATCTACTGCTTCCCCCCTATCCACAAGGCTTGTTACCCTGTCAAAGAAGGCTATCAAGTTGGTTTGACATGATTTGTTTTTGACAAATCCATGCTGACTGTTATTTATCACCTTATTATCTTCTGAGTGTTTGCAAATTGATTTCTTAATTTTTTACTCCATTATCTTTCTGATTATCTCCATTATCTTTCTGGTTCTTTCTCCTTGCAATCCTCACAGAAATTACGCAGCCGACTATCCTTGCTCCTCACAAGCCCCATCCCTGACAGCTCTCTCAACACCCTCAACTCAACCTGACTATGAAACCACAGTCCCCAAGCGCAGCTGAGTGGTGACAGACTGTGCTGTGTGCCAGGGACATGAAACGTGCATGATTCAGAGAGGAACGAGGAAGACCTAGAGCTGCCTCCAGATCCAAAGGAGGTGGAAGCAAATTTTCACTTGATTCAAACCTCACCCTCTGCTCAAACTGATCCTTCCTCCTACTTTTGGTTGTGTTTCACTCCCAAGTTGTTTTCTTTTTTAAGTTTAAAAAAAGTGTGTAAGAAAACGACATCACAAGAACTAGTCAAATTTTTCAACAGAAATAGTTTATGGTGAAATAAGGGGTTATAATAAAAATGAAAATGTTGGTGGAAAACTAATTTTGGTCAAACATTTTCTGGGTTTCTGATAAAAAACCAGAGTATTTTTCAGCTTTCTGTTTCTTTGTTATTTCATTGAAAAATTACAAAACATGTTTGCATGAAATTTTGACATTTTTTAAAAAATCTTAAAAAAATCTTTTAAAAAAAGAGCTGCTGGTTGAGTTAGGTGCCTCTCTCTTTAGATAATAAGCACCTGACAGAGCTACATTCTGCTATTTCCACGCGTAGCTCTGTTCACAGAATGCGTGAGCATGGGTTGCACAATACAGCCCAAAGTGCTGGACTGATCAGGCGCGATAGCACGAAAGCTAAGCGGTGATCAAATGTTCAAACTGCACCTTGCGAGAGCCCCAAAGAGCCTGAAAGCTCTTTCATGAATCAACAGAGAAGAAAGCACTTAGTGGAAAAGCTTTATTCTCAAGCCGTTCAGCTGCCTTGAGGGGTTTGGAATCAGTAAGGAGCAGCATAACTGTTCTAGCGGAATGGTTTGACTCCTGGGGGGAAAAACCCGTGGCTACCTTGTTCTAGTCTCCTGTGGTCATTGAAACTGTTCATTCAAATCAATAATATAGTTCTTCAATCACTTAAACGTCTCTGGGTCTATGCACACATGTCCAGGCAACTGGAACCCTCAGATTAAACTCTGAGAGTCAGATCCTCAGCTCATGTACATCCACATTGCTTTGTTGATTTCAAAATAGCTCTTCTAATTACACTAGTTGAGGATCTAGCCCTGAGACTGCAGGACTTCCTCTTTTAATGTCTCTATTTCTGCTCCTGAAATAGATTAATAGATTCATGGACTTTAAGGCCAAAAGGGACCATTATGATCATCTAGTCTGACCTCCTGCATAAGACAGGCCAGAGAATTTCACCCTGTTGTGCCTGTATTGAGCCCAACAACTTGTCTTTGACTGAAGCATCTGTCCCAGCAAGGCATCCTGGCTGGTTTTGAAGACAACAGGAGATGGGGAATCCATCACTTCCCACAGCAGTTTGTTCCAATGGTTAATCTCTCTCTCTCTGCTAAACAATGGGGCCTATTTCTCATTTGAATTGGTCTGGTTATAACATCCAGCCATTAGTTCTTGTTCTGCCTTTCTCTGTTTGGCTAAAGAGCTTGTTAGTACCTGGTGTTTCCTCCCCAAAAGTCCTTCGACACTATAAAATGTGTGACTTGAATTTCCTGCCATGTAGGGCTAGAAGGGATTGGTGAGAGCTGTGAAAAGCAGGGCTGAACTGTGTCATTCAAGAAAGATGGGGACCCTTCCCTCACTGATAGGGTCAACAAGCCACAGTGCTTCAAACTGCCACTGACGACGCATTGCTGTCCAGGTTATCTTCTGGTTTGAGCGCCATTGATTTCTGGATGCCTGTGAAACTGTTCGGGGTGAAGAATGAAGGAAACCCAACCAAGTCCACTTCTCAGTCTGAAGCACTTATTGCTCTATGTATTGTCACAACGCTTAGGAGCCCAGCCATGGGCTGGTATCCTGTGGTGGTAGGTGCTGTAAAATAGAGAGGAAAAAGAGATCCCCTGCCAACAGCTTAGTACCACTGAGTCGTAGCAGAATTCAAAGATTTCAGTGTGGTTTTGCCCAGGCAAAAGTGGGGAGAAGAAAAGTGTCCGGGAGACAGAACAATCATTTGTCAGAAATTTGTTTAAATAGGTTGTTTAAAGGAAAAAAAACCCTTTCTTTGGGTTCATAATATATTGCCAAGCCTTTCCATTGACTTGCATGGACCGTGGCGAAGGCCCATTCTGAAGGTGAGGTAATACTGAACTGTACCACTCTGCCAGTCACACATTACTCAGCATTGTGACCTATCTGATGTATCCTTAGTGTGCAGGCGGAGTGTACATCACCGAGATGGGAATTTAGGTGCGTTCGTAACATTGATACCAAATCATTTTCTAATTAAATCTTTTCCTCGAATGATGAATGAATACAAGATGTGATGCCTCTTTGTGTTCTTCCCATCAGTACAAAGAGGCAATAATTCGGAAGAAGAATAACAAGATGGTGAAAGTTTTTAATGTATTTCAGTTGGAAATTGAGACTCGGTACCTTGTTCCTATCTATCTATCTATCTATCTATCTATCTATCTATCTATCTATCTATCTATCTATCTCCAAGACTATTACAGAGAAGTGAAAAGATCTGACACTATTTCGATGATTCTTTCATAAAGATAGGTCCATTTCCTGCTGAAGGATTCAGCACTTTGGGATCCATCAGTGAACTTCTATTGTCCCGACTGAAAGATTAATAGGACTGGTTAAAATAAGAGGCATGGGTTTCAGGGGCGTGGCGCTCTCACTGATTCCCGTGGGAGTAATGGGTGCTCCCTGCTCCTTTGGGAAGTTAGGATGTGACTGATACAGCTTGAGCAGAGGAGAGCTTGATTTAGTGGATATGGATTGGGGCTGGGCGACAGGGCAATGCTGGTTTGCCATTATCAGCAGCCCTTCCCCAACCCTATGGAAACCATGTCCAATGGTGCCCCATGTGGGTGCACAGGTGTAACTGAGGGCAGAATTTGGTTCTTAGGGTTGCATACACAGGGTGCGGGATGGAGGATGGTACAAACGTGGCTTCCTGTTCTCTTTTCCCAATAGCTGCTCAGAACTTTTCAATCAGAACATTTTTTTGACCAAAAATGCTTTTTTGATTGGTGAGGCAGAAATTGTTCCCCAAATCCTGTGTTTTCCTCGATAAAGCAAAAACCTAGAAAACTACAAAAATTTCAAAAGTGCAGACCACATTTTAGACTGGATGTTTTTGTTTTATTCAATTAAGATCCAAAACATTTCATACAAAATATTCGATGAAAAGAGAGAAAAATAATTTTGATTGAATTGTTTTGGAGGGAAGAATTCTATTCACCTTTCCTATGGGGAAGGGGGACTCGTTACCCCGTAGAGCTATTAAGAGCAGTGTAAGGGACTGTCCTACCTTGAAGTGGCTGCTCCCAGCCCTTATGGATCACCTTGATTAAAACCCATTCCCCCTTCCCTTCTCTTGCCCCCTGTTTTCATGGAAGAGGTGGCAGAGAGCACAGGATGTTGGGGGAATTCACCGGAGGATACTTATAGGTATAAGGGAGTCTGAGGCAATGGTGAATCCTGCCCATGGTACGTGTCTTTAGTACCATACGGATGCCATTTTAATGGAGCTGCGCTGATTTATGCCAGCTCAGGATCTGGCACAGGGAGTGTACATCACAAGAGCAGGAACTTCTGAGGTTTACACAAACCCATGAAGTATTGTGAGGATTGGAGAAGATCTGATCAGACCAGCTCTCCAGGCTCAGCAAGGATTCAATGGGAGGGGCGCCCAGCAATCGCTATTGCACAAGGTACTAGAGGGACTATCCTGCAGGCCGGTGTGCGAAGTCTGAGCCCTGATCTTCTCTGGTCAAGTTTCTAGAAGCAACAGGTCCCTGCGATCCTAGATCTTGACCTTCCTGTGTCTCCCAGTGATGCACCCTCCTAAAATGTGGGTTGCGTCTCCATCTAGTGGCTAGAACACAGAACATGGAATTTTAATCTGGTATGCTAGCCTACTAGTGCTTCCAGCTGCTGGAGCTGCTCTTTAGCTTCAATGCTCAAGGTCTGTGATGTGGGGTCAGCGTTGCTAGGTCCAAAACCTACTGATGACCTGTTGCAGAAATTGTTAGACCAGCCCACGCCCCCACTGCCAGATGTCCCAGCCAGCTTCCTGGTTTCGCACTCTGTGCCTTCCAAGATTCTGATCCCCTTTCCTCCCCCTTTCCTATCTCTCCCATCCTCATATGGTGCTTTCTCCTGGCAACCCCCACAGAAATTACACAGCCTACTCTCCTTGCTCCTCACATGGGGTTGCCAACTTTCGAATCACACAAAGCAGAATACCCCTGCTCCGCCCCTTTCCTGAGACCCCAACCCTGACCCACCTCTTCTATGAGGCCCTGCTCACCGCTCGCTCCATCCTCCCTCCCTCCATCGCTCACTTCTCCCCAACCCTCACTCACTTTCACCGGGCTGCAGTGGGGGGTTGGGATTCTGGAGGGGGGTGAGAGCTCTGGCTGGGGGAGTGGGGTGGGTGCCAGGGAGGAGGGGTTCGGGTGCAGAGGAGGCTCAGGGTTGGGCAAGGGGGTTGGGTGTGGCGGTCTGTGTGGTGTGGGGGCTCTGGGAAGGATTTTGGGCATGTGCGTGGATTCCAGGTTGGGGCAGGAGGTTGGGGTGCGGGAGAGGGTGCGGGGCCCCTAGGCCGGCTGCGCCGCTGACCAGACATTTAAGGGCCCGGTTGGGAGTGCCAGCCAGAGCCGCCAGGGTCCCTTTGCAACTGGGCATTCCTCACAAGCCCCATGCCTAACACCTCTCTACACACACTCAACTCAACCTCTCTTTGAATCCACAGTCCCCAAGCACCGCTGAGTGGTGACAGACTGTGCTGTGTGCCAAGGACATGAAATGTGTGTGGTTCAGAGAGGACCAGGCAAGAGCAAGAGCTGTCTCCAGATTAAAAGAAGGTGGAAGGAAATTTGTAGCTGATCCAAACCTCCCGCTCTGCTCTTTGGCTCAAACTGATCCTTCCTCCTACTTCTGGTTGTGTTTCAGTCTCAAGAAATCCATAAGAATTCATTCATGAAAGCAAAGAGTCCAGTTCTTTATTGAATTCTTTTTTCCAATTTGAATTACGTAGATCAGGTGTTACAACTCACAGACAGCATTTCCTCAAATAACGTCATGTCTCTTGTTAAAATAATTAGAATTATCGAAATAATTATTAAAAATAGTGATGCAACCAAGCAATTGAAGAGTCTGTACATGGAGGAGGTTTGGATTGTGAAAATCCACAACCACATAGCTCTGAGGTGTCTCATTTCCGGACACCAAGCCACAGGAACCATATAAAAAGGCTCACACCTGAATGATCCTCAATCGACTTGGCTTCTTCACTTGCTCCCATCGGTGAATTGGGTAAGTCTCCTTCTGATTATTGGGAGCTAACTTTATGGCTGGGATTTCATTTTTTGGTTTCTTCTTCCAAAATACATTACTGCTCACAAGAGGGCTTTCTTTAAGTGACTTGACTTTAATTCACTCATCCCATTGAAGGGCTTCAGGATGGGATTTCAGTCCATCCTCCCCCATGTTTGTTCTTTCTGAAGTGGTTTGCAATGGCAATGCTCTCTCTGGAGAAGTGTTCCCAAGGGCATCAGCCTCTGATTCTGCTGAATGTTCTGGTGCATGATGTTAACAAGAAAATACAGTTGTTTGTCTTGATTTTGCAAACTCTGAAAACTCCTTTTTCTTTCAGTTTTGCCCACGTCCCAGGAAGATGTCTTACCAGCAGCAATGCAAACAGCCCTGCCTGCCCCCTCCATGCTGTGTGAAGCAGGTGAAGACTAAATGTGTGGATCCCTGTCCGTGCCCTCCTAAGTGCGTGGATCCGTGCCCCCCTAAGTGCGTGGATCCGTGCCCTCCTAAGTGCGTGGATCAATGGCCATGTCCTCCTAAGTGCGTGGATCCGTGCCCCCCTCAGTGCGTGGATCCGTGCCCTCCTAAGTGCGTGGATCAATGGCCATGTCCTCCTAAGTGCGTGGATCCGTGCCCCCCTCAGTGCGTGGATCCGTGCCCTCCTAAGTGCGTGGATCAATTGCCATGTCCTCCTAAGTGCGTGGATCCGTGCCCCCCTAAGTGCGTGGATCCCTGTCCATGCCCTCCTAAGTGTGTGGATCCGTGCCCTCCATGCCCACCTCTGCAGCACTGCTGCAAAGAAAAGAAGTTCTGTTAGGGCCCACGGAACCACCAACGTCTACAAAATGAAAATGAATTGCAGCCCCTTGCGCAGTAGCTCTCTCCTGACTCCACTTGTCTGGCATTCCCCTTGAAGTGTGAGGTGTTTCTGGGAATGTTTCCAATCTCTGTCCTCACTGTGCAGACTCTTTCTGCTCACAGTATCAAGGCCTTCCCTTGGAATGTTTAACTGACCGACTTTGTACCCCTGGGATATTGTGTATGGGCGGGAGAGAGACCCTGTGTCACTTGTGCTGTAGAGTGATTGTTGTTGGGAAATTTCCCCGTCTTGTCATGTAGATGTGCAGTAATAAAAGCTACGATCCATGGCATTGTCTGCCTCCTGGTGCTTCATTCTCTTGAGCAGTCACAGACTCTCAGACCCAGGTTTTCCTTCCTTTTATTTCCTTTTCAAAAGACCCTTTCCTTCGAGAGTAGAGGAACGCAATGTGTTTAGCTTGCACGGATGTTCTGATGATATGCATAAAGAGGAACGTGGTGGTAACATGTGAGGTTGAGAGCTGTGGTGACATGCTCAGTGAGTGAGGAAAGGGAGTGGCCCAGTCTCCCGATCCCCCCTTCGCCAGAGGCTGGACCTGGTTCCTCACTCTCCAGAATCCCAGCTTGCCCACCCTCAGGCTGCCTCCTCCCGCTCTTCCGCCACTTCTGGGTGAATTAAAGATGATGTCATATGATGAAACCTCAAAGAATACGCCCAACCCAAACTGTCAGCCCTCCTTCTGGGCCTGTTCTGGAAGGAGAGATGGCAGTTCAGGGAGGACCTACTGGAGGGGAACCCCATACGTGCGCCTCTTGGAATGCAACAGGCATGCTCTGCCTCTGCAGAAAGGAACTGAAATCACCAAACAGAAGCCTGTATTCCCTGCTCTGTGCGCCCACCCTCTGCTGCCTCCTATCTCAGTGCTGCAGTGCAAAAATTCCCCCGCTGGCAGCCTGGCGTGCTGGAGGCTCTAGTCCGGGAGACCCCTGAATGGACCCTGCAGTATATCTGCCACACAATGCAATTCCTACATCATTGGTAGCAATTTGGTCGCAGTAGCCCCCAATGACCTGTTGCCTTTGCTCCTACAGGTAGAAATGGCAGGGGAAAAATGATGTCTTTCAGCATCATTTGTGGCTTCCCATAGCTTTAGTTTGGTTTTTAAAAGACTGTAAATCTTAGATGAAAATGCAGTAAAATCTCACCCCCGCCCATCTTCCTTAGCTATCTATAAATAAGAAATTTAAGAACACTTATCATTTATTTTATTTAAAAGTTTGTGAATGCAGGTGCCGCTAAATGAAGCTATGCAAAGACCTAGGCCAAAATTTGGTGCCCTGTTTTGACATAACAAAGTGCTGAGACAACAGGAGAAATATGAAATCTGAAGCCCATGGTTATCCCATATGCAGATCTAACATGACCATTATCACTCGCAGGTCTCCGTGTTTCGTTCTCATCCTCCCCCATCCGTGGAAAAACTCTAGTTTCAAAACATTGAAAATTAGGAATATTGCACGTTGCTTAAAAACACCTCTTCTGTGAATTTGCATTTCATAAGATGCTCTTAGTGAAGAAAGAACCAATGTAAATAGCAAACACCCCGTGCATAGCTGACAGGGATAAGATATAGTCAGAGGACTGAAGAGGGAAAGATTTTAGCTCTAGCATGGGTGGGAGAGATTATTCCCAATGTGCCACTGCAGGCCGTATAGATTGGCCTTGCATGGGCATGTCAGAAAAGGGGACAGAGGTGGGAGGAGGTGGAACCAGCAATCGCTATTCCGCAAGCCAGTACAGGGATTATTCTGGAGTCCGCTGTGCAGGATCTCAGCCCTGGTGTTCTCTGATGAAGTTATTTGAAGCAGCTGGTTCCTGTGAGCCTAAAACTCGACCTTCCTAGATCTCCCAGTGATGCAGCCTTGTAAAATGTGGGTTGTGCCTCCCTCTGCTGCCTAGCTCACATATAGGGCCCTTTGTTTTCAGTTTGTATTTTATTTAATTTGTCCCAGGAACTTATCAGTGTTTATTACCACCACAACAGAACCAGGTGAAAATCTGTGCAAAAACTATTCATATTTTTTCTGGGTAAATATTGGGGTTTATTTGATTGGACGGAAAGACGGGAAGGGGGGGGGTATTCAGTAGATTAATGCTTTGAATTCCATTCATCAATGTGGTTTGCTGCAGACCTAAAACAGAACACAATGCCACCTGTGAGTTTAAGAAAATACAGAATATCTCTCTAATCCCCAAATCAAATTTTCCATTTGAATAAATAGCTTACTGTTGTAGACATAGAACTATTAGCCTGTAAATATTTACATTTAATAATTGGGCCACACCATTTGCATGTGCTCAACTTCATCCTTTTCTCCTGTTTTTGTTTTTTTAAAACATTCGAATGCGTCCTCCTTGTGTTCTGTAATGTATTCTGATACATACTTTCATTTTCTTCCTATATTAGTGTGTCAGAGCTTTAAACTGTTCTCTGCTAACAGCTTGAAATGTGTATGTGGTGGGCGTGAGATTCACCAGTATGTTCATTGCGCACGCACTTCAGAGCTTGTGTGTGTATCTGTTTGTTTATTGTATGTATCTTCTAGACTTCCACATAGCCTTACTTCATAAACAGGCCGCTTGGCATATCCACACAGACTTAATGTATTATCGTAATACAGTTGTCTCGTGCAATGTATTGTATTTTCCTTATAAAACAAGTTATTTTTTCTTTTGAACTGAAAACGAAGGGGCTTAATCACATAACATGGAATTTCAACATGGTATGCTAGCCTACTAATGCTTCTGGCTGCCGGAGCTGCTCTTTAGCTCCAATGCTCAAGGTCTGTAATGTGAGGTCAGCGTTGCTAGGTCCAAACCCTGCTGATGACCTGATGCGGAAATTGTTACGCCAGCCCATGCACCCACTGCCAAATGTCCCAGCCAGCTTCCTGGTTTCACACTCTGTGCCCTCCAAGATTCTGATCGCCTTTCCTCCCCCTTTCCTATCCCTCCCATCCCCACAGAATCATAGAATCATAGAAGTGGAAGAGACCTCGAGAGGTCATCTAGTGCAGTCTCCTGCACTCAAGGCAGGACTAAGTATTATCTTTCTAGACCATTCGTGACAGGTGTTCGTCCAACCTGCTCTTAAAAATCCCCAATGATGGAGATTCCACAACCTCCCTAGGCAATTTATTCCAGTGCTTAATCACCCTGACAGGTAGGAAGCTTTTCCTAATGTCCAGCTGCCCTGGCTGTACTTTAAGCCCATTGTTTCTTGTCCTGTCCTCAGAGGTTAAGGAGAACCATTTTTCTCCCTCCCCCTTGTAACAACCTTTTATGTACTTGAAAACTCTTATCATGTCCCCTCTCAGTCTTCTCTTCTCCAGACTAAACAAACCCAATTTTTTCAACCTTCCCTCACAGGTCATATTTTCTAGCCCTTTAATCATTGTTGTTGCTCTTCTCTGGACTTTCTCCAATTTGTCCACATCTTTCCTGAAATGTGGCATCCAGAACTGGACATGATACTCCAATTGAGGCCTAATCAGCGCGGAGTAGAGCGGAAGAATTACTTCTCATGTCTTGCTTTTAACACTCCTACGAATACATCACAAAATGATGTTTGCTTTTTTTGCAACAGCATTAAACTGTTGACTCATATTTAGCTTGTGGTCCACAATGACCCCCAGATCCCTTTCCGCAGTACTCCTTCCTAGGCCATCATTTCCCATTTTGTATGTGTGCAACTGATTGTTCCTTCCTAAGTGGAGGACTTTGCATTTGTCCTTATTGAATTTTATCCCATTGACTTCAGACCATTTCTCCAGTTTGTCCAGATCATTTTGAATTTTAATCCTATCCTTCAAAGCACTTGCAACCCCTCCCCCGCAGCTTGGTATCATCCGCAAACTTTATAAGTATACTCTTTATGCCATTATCTAACGAACTGAGGAAGATATTGAACAGATCCGGACCCAGAACTGATCCCTGTGGGACCCCACTCCTTATGCCCTTCCGGCATGACTGTGAATCATTGATAACTACTCTCTGGGAACAGTTTTCCAACCAGTTATGCACCTATCTTATAGTAGCTCCATCTAGGTTGTATTTCCCTAGTTGGTTTCTGAGAAGGTCATGCAAGAAAGTATCAAAAGCCTTCCTAAAGTCAAGATATACCACATCTACTGCTTCCCCCCTATCCACAAGGCTTGTTACCCTGTCAAAGAAGGCTATCAAGTTGGTTTGACATGATTTGTTTTTGACAAATCCATGCTGACTGTTATTTATCACCTTATTATCTTCTGAGTGTTTGCAAATTGATTTCTTAATTTTTTACTCCATTATCTTTCTGATTATCTCCATTATCTTTCTGGTTCTTTCTCCTTGCAATCCTCACAGAAATTACGCAGCCGACTATCCTTGCTCCTCACAAGCCCCATCCCTGACAGCTCTCTCAACACCCTCAACTCAACCTGACTATGAAACCACAGTCCCCAAGCGCAGCTGAGTGGTGACAGACTGTGCTGTGTGCCAGGGACATGAAACGTGCATGATTCAGAGAGGAACGAGGAAGACCTAGAGCTGCCTCCAGATCCAAAGGAGGTGGAAGCAAATTTTCACTTGATTCAAACCTCACCCTCTGCTCAAACTGATCCTTCCTCCTACTTTTGGTTGTGTTTCACTCCCAAGTTGTTTTCTTTTTTAAGTTTAAAAAAAGTGTGTAAGAAAACGACATCACAAGAACTAGTCAAATTTTTCAACAGAAATAGTTTATGGTGAAATAAGGGGTTATAATAAAAATGAAAATGTTGGTGGAAAACTAATTTTGGTCAAACATTTTCTGGGTTTCTGATAAAAAACCAGAGTATTTTTCAGCTTTCTGTTTCTTTGTTATTTCATTGAAAAATTACAAAACATGTTTGCATGAAATTTTGACATTTTTTAAAAAATCTTAAAAAAATCTTTTAAAAAAAGAGCTGCTGGTTGAGTTAGGTGCCTCTCTCTTTAGATAATAAGCACCTGACAGAGCTACATTCTGCTATTTCCACGCGTAGCTCTGTTCACAGAATGCGTGAGCATGGGTTGCACAATACAGCCCAAAGTGCTGGACTGATCAGGCGCGATAGCACGAAAGCTAAGCGGTGATCAAATGTTCAAACTGCGCCTTGCGAGAGCCCCAAAGAGCCTGAAAGCTCTTACATGAATCAACAGAGAAGAAAGCATTTAGTGGAAAAGCTTTATTCTCAAGCCGTTTAGCTGCCTTGAGGGGTTTGGAATCAGTAAGGAGCAGCATAACTGTTCTAGCGGAATGGTTTGACTCCTGGGGGGAAAAACCCGTGGCTACCTTGTTCTAGTCTCCTGTGGTCATTGAAACTGTTCATTCAAATCAATAATATAGTTCTTCAATCACTTAAACGTCTCTGGGTCTATGCACACACGTCCAGGCAACTGGAACCCTCAGATTGAACTCTGAGAGTCAGATCCTCAGCTCATGTACATAATACATAATGTACATGTACATAATACATATACAAAATAGCTCTTCTAATTACACTAGTTGAGGATCTAGCCCTGAGACTGCAGGACTTCCTCTTTTAATGTCTCTATTTCTAAGTGCTTCACTGAAGAGAGAATTAATTTATGCTTCACCTGGTCACAGAGGTGCATGACTGAAATGACAGCGAGACAGATTCAATGGATATCAGTGGAACCGGGCCAAGTTCAAGGGTCCAGGCCAGCGAGACGGCCTTTGGAAACTGCCCCAGTAATCTTAGTTTTGAGGCCTCCAAACCCAGCCCAGTCCTCTCCACTCCATTGACCAGGCTAGAGTAAGGATTCACCACAGACTCATGCTGCTGTGAAGTTTGGGTGCTTATGTTCTGACATTGGCTCTTCACAGAGTGGAACCGTCTCACCATGTCCTGCTGCAAGGAGCACAATATTTCTGCCCCTGAAATAGATTAATAGATTCATGGACTTTAAGGCCAAAAGGGACCATTATGATCATCTAGTCTGACCTCCTGCATAAGACAGGCCAGAGAATTTCACCCTGTTGTGCCTGTATTGAGCCCAACAACTTGTCTTTGACTGAAGCATCTGTCCCAGCAAGGCATGCTGGCTGGTTTTGAAGACAACAGGAGATGGGGAATCCATCACTTCCCACAGCAGTTTGTTCCAATGGTTAATCTCTCTCTCTCTGCTAAACAATGGGGCCTATTTCTCATTTGAATTGGTCTGGTTATAACATCCAGCCATTAGTTCTTGTTCTGCCTTTCTCTGTTTGGCTAAAGAGCTTGTTAGTACCTGGTGTTTCCTCCCCAAAAGTCCTTCGACACTATAAAATGTGTGACTTGAATTTCCTGCCATGTAGGGCTGGAAGGGATTGGCGAGAGCTGTGAAAAGCAGGGCTGAACTGTGTCATTCAAGAAAGATGGGGACCCTTCCCTCACTGATAGGGTCAACAAGCCACAGTGCTTCAAACTGCCACTGACGACGCATTGCTGTCCAGGTTATCTTCTGGTTTGAGCGCCATTGATTTCTGGATGCCTGTGAAACTGTTCGGGGTGAAGAAAGAAGAAAACCCAACCAAGTCCACTTCTCAGTCTGAAGCACTTATTGCTCTATGTATTGTCACAACGCCTAGGAGCCCAGCCATGGGCTGGTATCCTGTGGCTGTAGGTGCTGTACAAATAGAGAGGAAAAAGAGATCCCCTGCCAACAGCTTAGTACCACTGAGTCGTAGCAGAATTGAAGGATTTCAATGTGGTTTTGCCCAGGCAAAAGTGGGGAGAAGAAAAGCGTCCGGGAGACAGAACAATCATTTGTCAGAAATTTGTTTAAATAGGTTGTTTAAAGGAAAAAAAACCCCTTTCTTTGGGTTCATAATACGTTGCCAAGTCTTTCCATTGACTTGCATGGACCGTGGCGAAGGCCCATTCTGAAGGTGAGGTAATACTGAACTGTACCACTCTGCCAGTCACACATTACTCACCATTGTGACCTATCTGATGTATCCTTAGTGTGCAGGCGGAGTGTACATCACCGAGATGGGAATTTAGGTGCGTTCGTAACATTGATCCCAAATCATCTTCTAATTAAATCTTTTCCTCGAATGATGAATGAATACAAGATGTGATGCCTTTTTGAGTTTTTCCCATCAGTACAAAGAGGCAATAATTCGGAAGAAGAATAACAAGATGGTGAAAGTTTTTAATGTATTTCAGTTGGAAATTGAGACTCGGTACCTTGAAACTGAACCTAAATGAGTCAGGAAGTTCATGGTCCTATCTATCTATCTATCTATCTATCTATCTATCTATCTATCTATCTATCTATCTATCTATCTATCTATCTCCAAGACTATTACAGGGAAGTGAAAAGATCTGACACTATTTCGATGATTCTTCCATAAAGATAGGTCCATTTCCTGCTAAAGAATTCAGCACTTTGGGATCCATCAGTGAACTTCTATTGTCCCGATTGAAAGATAAATAGGACTGGTTAAAATAAGAGGCCTGGTTTTCAGGGGTGTGGCGCTCTCACTGATTCCCGTGGGAGTAATGGGTGCTCCCTGCTCCTTTGGGAAGTTAGGATGTGACTGATACAGCTTGAGCAGAGGAGAGCTTGATTTAGTGGATATGGATTGGGGCTGGGCGACAGGGCAATGCTGGTTTGCCCTTATCAGCAGCCCTTCCCCAACCCTATGGAAACCATGTCCAATGGTTCCTCGTGGGGGTGCACAGGTGTAACTGAGGGCAGAATTTGGTTCTTAGGGTTGCATACACAGGGTGCGGGATGGAGGACGGTACAAACGTGGCTTCCTGTTCTCTTTTCCCAATAGCTGCTCAGAACTTTTCAATCAGAACATTTTTTTGACCAAAAATGCTTTTTTGATTGGTGAGGCAGAAATTGTTCCCCAAATCCTGTGTTTTCCTCGATAAAGCAAAAACCTAGAAAACTACAAAAATTTCAAAAGCGCAGACCACATTTTAGACTGGATGTTTTTGTTTTATTCAATTAAGACCCAAAACATTTCATACAAAATATTTGATGAAAAGAGAGAAAAATAATTTTGATTGAATTGTTTTGGAGGGAAGAATTCTATTCACCTTTCCTATTGGGAAGGGGGACTCGTTACCCCGTAGAGCTATTAAGAGCAGTGTAAGGGACTGTCCTACCTTGAAGTGGCTGCTCCCAGCCCTTATGGATCACCTTGATTAAAACCCATTCCCCCTTCCCCTCTCTTGCCCCCTGTTTTCAGGGAAGAGGTGGAAGAGAGCACAGGATGTTGGGGGAATTCACCGGAGGACACTTATAGGTATAAGGGAGTCTGAGGCAATGGTGAATCCTGCCCATGGTACGTGTCTTTAGTACCATACGGATGCCATTTTAATGGAGCTGTGCTGATTTATGCCAGCTCAGGATCTGGCGCAGGGAGTGTACATCACAAGAGCAGGAACTTCTGAGGTTTACACAAACCTATGAAGTATTGTGAGGATTGGAGAAGATCTGATCAGACCTGCTCTCCAGGCTCAGCAAGGATTCAATGGGAGGGGCGCCCAGCAATCGCTATTGCACAAGGTACTAGAGGGACTATCCTGCAGGCCAGTGTGCGAAGTCTGAGCCCTGATCTTCTCTGGTCAAGTTTCTAGAAGCAACAGGTCCCTGTGATCCTAGAACTTGACCTTCCTGTGTCTCCCAGTGATGCACCCTCCTAAAATGTGGGTTGCGTCTCCATCTAGTGGCTAGAACACAGAACATGGAATTTTAATCTGGTATGCTAGCCTACTAGTGCTTCCAGCTGCTGGAGCTGCTCTTTAGCTTCAATGCTCAAGGTCTGTGAGGTGGGGTCAGCGTTGCTAGGACCAAAACCTACTGATGACCTGTTGCGGAAATTGTTAGACCAGCCCACGCCCCCACTGCCAAATGTCCCAGCCAGCTTCCTGGTTTCACACTCTGTGCCTTCCAAGATTCTGATCCCCTTTCCTCCCCCTTTCCTATCTCTCCCATCCTCATATGGTGCTTTCTCCTGGCAACCCCCACAGAAATTACACAGCCTACTCTCCTTGCTCCTCACACGGGGTTGCCAACTTTCAAATCACCCAAAGCAGAATACCCCTGCCCCGCCCCTTCCCTGAGCCCCCGCCCCGCCCTACCTCTTCTATGAGGCCCTGCTCACTGCTCGCTCCATCCTCCCTCCCTCCATTGCTCACTCTCCCCAACCCTCACTCACTTTCACCGGGCTGCAGTGGGGGGGTGGGATTCTGGAGGGGGGTGAGAGCTCTGGCTGGGGGAGTGGGGTGGGTGCCAGGGAGGAGGGGTTCGGGTGCAGAGGAGGCTCAGGGTTGGGCAAGGGGGTTGGGTGTGGCACTCCGTGTGGCGTGGGGGCTCTGGGAAGGATTTGGGGCATGGGCGTGGATTCCAGGTTGGGGCAGGAGGTTGGGGTGCGGGAGAGGGTGCGGGGCCCCTAGGCCGGCTGCGCCGCTGACCAGACATTTAAGGGCCCGGTTGGGAGTGCCAGCCAGAGCCGCCAGGGTCCCTTTGTGACCGGGCATTCCTCACAAGCCCCATGCCTAACACCTCTCTACACACAATCAGCTCAACCTCTTTTTGAATCCACAGTCCCGAAGCACCGCTGAGTGGTGACAGACTGTGCTGTGTGCCAAGGACATGAAATGTGTATGGTTCAGAGAGGAACAGGCAAGAGCAAGAGCTGCCTCCAGATTAAAAGAAGGTGGAAGGAAATTTGTAGCTGATCCAAACCTCCCGCTCTGCTCTTTGGTTCAAACTGATACTTCCTCCTACTTCTGGTTGTGTTTCAGTCGCAAGAAATCCATAAGAATTCATTCATGAAAGCAAAGAGTCCAGTTCTTTATTGAATTCTTTTTTCCAATTTGAATTACGTAGATCAGGTGTTACAACTCACAGACAGCATTTCCTCAAATAACGTCATGTCTCTTGTTAAAATAATTAGAATTATCGAAATAATTATTAAAAATAGTGATGCAACCAAGCATTTGAAGAGTCTGTACATGGAGGAGGTTTGGATTGTGAAAATCCACAACCACATAGCTCTGAGGTGTCTCATTTCCAGACACCAAGCCACAGGAACCATATAAAAAGGCTCACACCTGAATGATCCTCAGTCGACTTGGTTTCTTCACTTGCTCCCATCGGTGAATTGGGTAAGTCTCCTTCTGATTATTGGGAGCTAACTTTATGGCTGGGATTTCATTTTTTGGTTTCTTCTTCCAAAATATATTACTGCTGACAAGAGGGCTTTCTTTAAGTGACTTGACTTTAATTCACTCATCCTATTGAAGGGCTTCAGGATGGGATTTCAGTCCATCCTCCCCCATGTTTATTCTTTCTGAAGTGGTTTGGAATGGCAATGCTCTCTCTGGTGAAGTGTTCCCAAGGGCATCAGCCTCTGATTCTGCTGAATGTTCTGGTGCATGATGGTAATAAGAAAATACAGTTGTTTGTCTTGATTTTGCAAACTCTGAAAACTCCTTTTTCTTTCAGTTTTGCCCACGTCCCAGGAAGATGTCTTACCAGCAGCAATGCAAACAGCCCTGCCTGCCCCCTCCATGCTGTGTGAAGCAGGTCAAGACTAAATGTGTGGATCCCTGTCCGTGCCCTCCTAAGTGCGTGGATCAATGGCCATGTCCTCCTAAGTGCGTGGATCCGTGCCCCCCTAAATGCGTGGATCCCTGTCCGTGCCCTCCTAAGTGCATGGATCCGTGCCCTCCATGCCCACCTCTGCAGCACTGCTGCCAAGAAAAGAAGTTCTGTTAGGGCCCACGGGAACCACCAACATCTACGGAATGAAAATGAATTGCAGCCCCTTGCGCAGTAGCTCTCTCCTGACTCCACTTGTCTGGCATTCCCCTTGCAGTGTGACGTGTTTCTGGGAATGTTTCCAATCTCTGTCCTCACTGTGCAGACTCTTTCTGCTCACAGTATCAAGGCCTTCCCTTGGAATGTGTAACTGACCGACTTTGTTCCCCTGGGATATTGCGTATGGGCGGGAGAGAGACCCTGTGTCACTTGTGCTGTAGAGTGATTGTTGTTGGGAAATTTCTCCATCTTGTCATGTAGATGTGCAGTAATAAAAGCTATGATCCATGGCATTGCCTGCTTCCTGGTGCTTCATTGTCTTGAGCAGTCACAGGCTCTCAGACCCAGGTTTTCCTTCCTTTTATTTCTTTTTCAAAAGACCCTTCACTTCGACAGTAGAGGAACACAATGTGTTCAGCTTGTGCGGATGTTTTGATGATACACATAAAGAGGAACGTGGTGGTAACATGTGAGGTTGAGAGCTGTGGTGACATGCTCAGTGAGTGAGGAAGGGAAGTGGCCCAGTCTCCCCCTTCACCCCCTGGCCAAAGGCTGGACCTGGTTCCTCACTCTCCAGAATCCCAGCCTGTCATGCCCTCTCGCTGCCTCCTCCCGCTCTTCCAACACATCTGGGTGAATTAAAGATGATGTCATATGATAAAGCCTCAAAGAATACGCCCAACCCAAACTGTCAACCCTCCTTCTGGGCCTGTTCTGGAAGGAGAGATGGCGGTTCAGGGAGGACCTACTGGAGGGGAACCCCATACGTGCGCCTCTTGGAATGCAACAGGTGTGCTCTGCCTCTGCAGGAAGGAACTGAAACCACCGAACAGAAGCCTGTATTCCCTGCTCTGTGCGCCCACCCTCTGCTGCCTCCTATCTCAGTGCTGCAGTGCAAAAATTCCCCCGCTGGCAGCCCGGCGTGCTGGAGGCTCTAGTCCGGGAGACCCCTGAATGGACCCTGCAGTATATCTGCCACACAATGCAATTCCTACATCATTGGTAGCAATTTGGTCGCAGTAGCCCCCAATGACCTGTTGCCTTTGCTCCTGCAGGTAGAAATGGCAGAGGAAAAATGATGTCTTTCAGCATCATTTGTGGCTTCCCATAGCTTTAGTTTAGTTTTTAAAAGACTGTAAATCTTAGATGAAAATGGAGTAAAATCTCACTCCCGCCCATCTTCCTTAGCTATCTATAAATAAGAAATTTAAGAACACTTATCATTTATTTTATTTAAAAGTTTGTGAATGCAGGTGCCGCTAAATGAAGCTATGCAAAGACCTAGGCCAAAATTTTGTGCCCTGTTTTGACGTAACAAAGTGCTGAGACAACAGGAGAAATATGAAATCTGAAGCCCATGGTATTCTCCATATGCAGATCTAGCGTGACCATTATCAATCGCAGGTCTCCGTGTTTCATTCTCATCCTCCCCCATCTGTGGAAAAACTCTAGTTTCAAAATATTGAAAATTAGGAATATTGCACGTTGCTTAAAAACACCTCTTCTGTGAATTTGCATTTCATAAGATGCTCTTAGTGAAGAAAGAACCAATGTAAATAGCAAACACCCCGTGCATAGCTGACACGGATAAGATATAGTCAGAGGACTGAAGAGGGAAAGATTTTAGCTCTAGCATGGGTGGGAGAGATTATTCCTAATGTGCCACTGCAGGCCGTATAGATTGGCCTTGCATGGGCATGCCAGAAAAGGGGACAGAGGTGGGAGGAGGTGGAACCAGCAATCGCTATTCCGCAAGCCACTAGGGAGATTATTCTGGAGTCCGCTTTGCAGGATCTCAGCCCTTGTGTTCTCTGATGAAGTTATTGGAAGCAACTGGTTTCTGTGAGCCTACAACTCGACCTTCCTGGATCTCCCAGTGATGCAGCCTCGTAAAATGTGGGTTGTGCCTCCCTCTGCTGCCTAGCTCACATATAGGGCCCTTTGTTTTCAGTTTGTATTTTATTTAATTTGTCCCAGAAACTTATCAGTGTTTATTACCACCACAACAGAACCAGGTGAAAATCAGTGCAAAAACTATTAATATTTTTTCTGGGTAAATATTGGGGTTTATTTGATTGGACAGAAAGATGAGGGTGGGGTGCGGGGGAGTATTCAGTAGATTAATGCTTTGAATTCCATTCATCAATGTGGTTTGCTGCAGACCTAAAACAGAACACAATGCCACCTGTGAGTTTAAGAAAATACAGAATATCTTTCTAATCCCCAAATCAAATTTTCCATTTGAATAAATAGCTTACTGTTGTAGACATAGAACTATTAGCCTGTAAATATTTACATTTAATAATTGGGCCACACCATTTGCATGTGCTCAACTTCATCCTTTTCTCTTGTTTTTGTTTTAACTTTCGAATGCATCGTCCTTCTGTTCTGAAATGTATTCTGATACAGACTTTCATTTTCTTCCTATTTTAGTGTGTCAGAGCTTTAAACTGTTCTCTGCTAACAGCTTGAAATGTGTATGTGGTGGGCGTGAGATTCACCAGTATGTTCATTGCGCATGCACTTCAGAGCTTGTGTATCTGTTTGTTTATTGTGTGTATCTTCTAGACTTATTGAATTTTATCCCATTGACTTCAGACCATTTCTCCAGTTTGTCCAGATCATTTTGAATTTTAATCCTATCCTTCAAAGCACTTGCAACCCCTCCCCCGCAACTTGGTATCATCCGCAAACTTTATAAGTATACTCTTTATGCCATTATCTAATGAACTGAGGAAGATATTGAACAGATCCGGACCCAGAACTGATCCCTGTGGGACCCCACTCCTTATGCCCTTCCGGCATGACTGTGAATCATTGATAACTACTCTCTGGGAACAGTTTTCCAACCAGTTATGCACCCATCTTATAGTAGCTCCATCTAGGTTGTATTTCCCTAGTTGGTTTCTGAGAAGGTCATGCAAGAAAGTATCAAAAGCCTTCCTAAAGTCAAGATATACCACATCTACTGCTTCCCCCCTATCCACAAGGCTTGTTACCCTGTCAAAGAAGGCTATCAAGTTCGTTTGACATGATTTGTTTTTGACAAATCCATGCTGACTGTTATTTATCACCTTATTATCTTCTGAGCGTTTGCAAATTGATTTCTTAATTTTTTACTCCATTATCTTTCTGATTATCTCCATTATCTTTCTGGTTCTTTCTCCTTGCAATCCTCACAGAAATTATGCAGCCGACTATCCTTGCTCCTCACAAGCCCCATCCCTGACAGCTCTCTACACACTCAAATCAACCTGACTATGAAGCCACAGTCCCCAAGCGCAACTGAGTGGTGACAGACTGTGCTGTGTGCCAGGGACATGAAACGTGCATGATTCAGAGAGGAACGAGGAAGACCTAGAGCTGCCTCCAGATCCAAAGGAGGTGGAAGCAAATTTTCACTTGATTCAAACCTCACCCTCTGCTCAAACTGATCCTTCTTCCTACTTTTGGTTGTGTTTCACTCCCAAGTTGTTTTCTTTTTTAAATTTAAAAAAAGTGTGTAAGAAAACGACATCACAAGAACTAGTCAAATTTTTCAACAGAAATAGTTTATGGTGAAATAAGGGGTTATAATAAAAATGAAAATGTTGGTGGAAAACTAATTTTGGTCAAACATTTTCTGGGTTTCTGATAAAAAACCAGAGTATTTTTCAGCTTTCTGTTTCTTTGTTATTTCATTGAAAAATTACAAAACATGTTTGCATGAAATTTTGACATTTTTTAAAAAATCTTAAAAAAATCTTTTAAAAAAAGAGCTGCTGGTTGAGTTAGGTGCCTCTCTCTTTAGATAATAAGCACCTGACAGAGCTACATTCTGCTATTTCCACGCGTAGCTCTGTTCACAGAATGCGTGAGCATGGGTTGCACAATACAGCCCAAAGTGCTGGACTGATCAGGCGCGATAGCACGAAAGCTAAGCGGTGATCAAATGTTCAAACTGCGCCTTGCGAGAGCCCCAAAGAGCCTGAAAGCTCTTACATGAATCAACAGAGAAGAAAGCATTTAGTGGAAAAGCTTTATTCTCAAGCCGTTTAGCTGCCTTGAGGGGTTTGGAATCAGTAAGGAGCAGCATAACTGTTCTAGCGGAATGGTTTGACTCCTGGGGGGAAAAACCCGTGGCTACCTTGTTCTAGTCTCCTGTGGTCATTGAAACTGTTCATTCAAATCAATAATATAGTTCTTCAATCACTTAAACGTCTCTGGGTCTATGCACACACGTCCAGGCAATTGGAACCCTCAGATTGAACTCTGAGAGTCAGATCCTCAGCTCATGTACATCCACATTGCTTTGTTGATTTCAAAATAGCTCTTCTAATTACACTAGTTGAGGATCTAGCCCTGAGACTGCAGGACTTCCTCTTTTAATGTCTCTATTTCTAAGTGCTTCACTGAAGAGAGAATTAATTTATGCTTGTGCTTCAGGCTAAGAACACGCTTCAATGATTTTCTAGACAGGGCCTTAATCCTCTAACTCAAGTTGCAGAGGTCTGTGTTTCAGTGCTGAATACCCTGGGTCCAAACCCTGCAGAAGATTCTTAAGCACTGACCTGGATATAGTTAATTCCAATCACCAACGCTGGCAAAATAATCCATAAATCACATCCTTATACAGGACAGTCGTGTTGTCATAAATAGATCTCTGCAGAACAAAGGAAAAAGATAATGACCACTACAAAGGCAGCCTTACCTAATTCACCCACAGGACTGAGCGACCAAGAAGCATTGAGAAGCCAAGTGGATTGAGGAGCGCTGTGAATCATCTTCTTTGCTGGAAAATTCCCAACCTTCTCCCATTTCAGAGCCAAGCAGTTCCCTCCTTCCCTCCCCCCACTCCTTTCTGAAAGATGAGGAAATGAAACTAGAGTTGGGAAACAGCATTCGCTGTAACAAACAGCTCAGTGCTTTGTTTTCATAATTTTTTGCTCCTGTCTTGTTTAAGTGAATCCTGGAATTCATGGATTTGCTTCAATCTTTGCATTCCTTTCAAATGTTTGAGACAGAACTTCACCTGGTCACAGAGATGCATGACTGAAATGACAGCGAGACAGATTCAATGGATTTCAGTGGAACCGGGCCAAGTTCAAGGGTCCAGGCCAGCGAGACGGCCTTTGGAAACTGCCCCAGTAATCTTAGTTTTGAGGCCTCCAAACCCAGCCCAGTCCTCTCCACTCCATTGGCCAGGCTAGATTAAGATTCACCACAGACTCCTGCTGCTGTGAAGTTTGGGTGCTTATGTTCTGACATTGGCTCTTCACAGAGTGGAACCGTCTCACCATGTCCTGCTGCAAGGAGCACAATATTTCTGCCCCTGAAATAGATTAATAGATTCATGGACTTTAAGGCCAAAAGGGACCATTATGATCATCTAGTCTGACCTCCTGCATAAGACAGGCCAGAGAATTTCACCCTGTTGTGCCTGTATTGAGCCCAACAACTTGTCTTTGACTGAAGCAACTGTCCCAGCAAGGCATCCGGGCTGGTTTTGAAGACAACAGGAGGTGGGGAATCCATCACTTCCCACAGCAGTTTGTTCCAATGGTTAATCTCTCTCTCTCTGCTAAACAATGGGGCCTATTTCTCATTTGAATTGGTCTGGTTATACCATCCAGCCATTGGTTCTTGTTCTGCCTTTGTCTGTTCGGCTAAAGAGCTTGTTAGTACCTGGTGTTTCCTCCCCAAAAGTCCTTCGACACTATAAAATGTGTGACTTGAATTTCCTGCCATGTAGGGCTGGAAGGGATTGGTGAGAGCTGTGAAAAGCAGGGCTGAACTGTGTCATTCAAGAAAGATGGGGACCCTTCCCTCACTGATAGGGTCAACAAGCCACAGTGCTTCAAACTGCCACTGACGACGCATTGCTGTCCAGGTTATCTTCTGGTTTGAGCGCCATTGATTTCTGGATGCCTGTGAAACTGTTCGGGGTGAAGAATGAAGGAAACCCAACCAAGTCCATTTCTCAGTCTGAAGCACTTATTGCTCTATGTATTGTCACAACGCCTAGGAGCCCAGCCATGGGCAGGTATCCTGTGGCTGTAGGTGCTGTACAAATAGAGAGGAAAAAGAGATCCCCTGCCAACAGCTTAGTACCACTGAGTCGTAGCAGAATTCAAGGATTTCAGTGTGGTTTTGCCCAGGCAAAAGTGGGGAGAAGAAAAGCGTCCGGGAGACAGAACAATCATTTGTCAGAAATTTGTTTAAATAGGTTGTTTAAAGGAAAAAAAACCCTTTCTTTGGGTTCATAATATATTGCCAAGTCTTTCCATTGACTTGCATGGACCGTGGCGAAGGCCCATTCTGAAGGTGAGGTAATACTGAACTGTACCACTCTGCCAGTCACACATTACTCACCATTGTGACCTATCTGATGTATCCTTAGTGTGCAGGCGGAGTGTACATGACAGAGATGGGAATTTAGGTGCGTTCGTAACATTGATCCCAAATCATCTTCTAATTAAATCTTTTCCTCGAATGATGAATGAATACAAGATGTGATGCCTCTTTGTGTTCTTCCCATCAGTACAAAGAGGCAATAATTCGAAAGAAGAATAACAAGATGGTGAAAATTTTTAATGTATTTCAGTTGGAAATTGAGACTTGGTACCTTGAAACTGAACCTAGATGAGTCAGGAAGTTCATGGTCCTACCTATCTATCTATCTATCTATCTATCTATCTATCTATCTATCTATCTCCAAGACTATTACAGAGAAATGAAAAGATCTGACACTATTTCGATGATTCTTCCATAAAGATAGGTCCATTTCCTGCTGAAGGATTCAGCACTTTGGGATCCATCAGTGAACTTCTATTGTCCCTATTGAAAGATTAATAGGACTGGTTAAAATAAGAGGCCTGGTTTTCAGGGGTGTGGCGCTCTCACTGATTCCCGTGGGAGTAATGGGTGCTCCCTGCTCCTTTGGGAAGTTAGGATGTGACTGATACAGCTTGAGCAGAGGAGAGCTTGATTTAGTGGATATGGATTGGGGCTGGGCGACAGGGCAATGCTGGTTTGCCATTATCAGCAGCCCTTCCCCAAACCTGTGGAAACCATGTCCAATGGTGCCCCATGTGGGTGCACAGGTGTAACTGAGGGCAGAATTTGGTTCTTAGGGTTGAATACACAGGGTGCGGGATGGAGGATGGTACAAACGTGGCTTCCTGTTCTCTTTTCCCAATAGCTGCTCAGAACTTTTCAATCAGAACATTTTTTTGACCAAAAATGCTTTTTTGATTGGTGAGGCAGAAATTGTTCCCCAAATCCTGTGTTTTCCTCGATAAAGCAAAAACCTAGAAAACTACAAAAATTTCAAAAGCCCAGACCACATTTTACACTGGATGTTTTTGTTTTATTCAATTAAGACCCAAAACATTTCATACAAAATATTTGATGAAAAGGGAGAAAAAAAATGTTGATTGAATTGTTTTGGAGGGAAGAATTCTATTCACCTTTCCTATGGGGAAGGGAGACTCGTTACCCCGTAGAGCTATTAAGAGCAGTGTAAGGGACTGTCCTACCTTGAAGTGGCTGCTCCCAGCCCTTATGGATCACCTTGATTAAAACCCATTCCCCCTTCCCCTCTCTTGCCCCCTGTTTTCAGGAAAGAGGTGGCAGAGAGCACAGGATGTTGGGGGAATTCACCGGAAGACATTTATAGGTATAAGGGAGTCTGAGGCAATGGTGAATCCTGCCCATGGTATGTGTCTTTAGCACCATACGGATGCCATTTTAATGGAGCTGTGCTGATTTATGCCAGCTCAGGATCTGGCGCAGGGAGTGTACATCACAAGAGTAGGAACTTCTGAGGTTTACACAAACCTATGAAGTATTGTGAGGATTGGAGAAGATCTGATCAGACCTGCTCTCCAGGCTCAGCAAGGATTCAATGGGAGGGGCACTGGAGGGATTATCCTGCAGGCCGGTGTGCGGAGTCTGAGCCCTGATCTTCTCTGGTCAAGTTTCTAGAAGCAACAGATCCCTGTGATCCTAGAACTTCACCTTCCTGTGTCTCCCAGTGATGCATCCTCGTAAAATGTGGGTTGCTTCTCCATCTAGTGGGTAGATCACAGAACATGGAGTTTTAATCTGGTATGCTAGCCTACTAGTGCTTCCAGCTGCTGGAGCTGCTCTTTAGCTTCAATGCTCAAGATCTGTGATGTGGGGCCAGCGTTGCTAGGTCCAAAACCTACTGATGACCTGTTGCGGAAATTGTTAGACCAGCCCACGCCCCCACTGCCAAATGTCCCAGCCAGCTTCCTGGTTTCGCACTCTGTGCCCTCCAAGATTCTGATCCCCTTTCCTCCCCCTTTCCTATCTCTCCCATCCTCATATGGTGCTTTCTCCTGGCAACCCCCACAGAAATTACACAGCCTACTCTCCTTGCTCCTCACACGGGGTTGCCAACTTTCGAATCACACAAAGCAGAATACCCCTGCCCCGCCCCTTCCCTGAGACCCCAACCCTGACCCACCTCTTCTATGAGGCCCTGCTCACCGCTCGCTCCATCCTCCCTCCCTCCATCGCCCACTTCTCCCCAACCCTCACTCACTTTCACTGGGCTGCAGTGGGGGGTTGGGATTCTGGAGGGGGGTGAGAGCTCTGGCTGGGGGAGTGGGGTGGGTGCCAGGGATGAGGGGTTCGGGTGCAGAGGAGGCTCAGGGTTGGGCAAGGGGGTTGGGTGTGGTGGTCTGTGTGGTGTGGGGGCTCTGGGAAGGATTTGGGGCATGTGCGTGGATTCCAGGTTGGGGCAGGAGGTTGGGGTGCAGGAGAGGGTGCGGGGCCCCTAGGCCGGCTGCGCCGCCGACCAGACATTTAAGGGCCCGGTTGGCAGTGCCAGCCAGAGCCGCCAGGGTCCCTTTGCGACCGGGCATTCCTCACAAGCCCCATGCCTAACACCTCTCTACACACACTCAGCTCAACCTCTCTTTGAATCCACAGTCCCCAAACAGAGCTGAGTGGTGACAGACTGTGCTGGGTGCCAGGGACATGAAATGTGTATGGTTCAGAGAGGACCAGGCAAGAGCAAGAGCTGCCTCCAGATTAAAAGAAGGTGGAAGGAAATTTGTAGCTGATCCAAACCTCTTGCTCTGCTCTTTGGTTCAAACTGATCCTTCCTTCTACTTCTGGTTGTATTTCAGTCCCAAGAAATCCATAAGAATTCATTCATGAAAGCAAAGAGTCCAGTTCTTTATTGAATTCTTTTTTCCAATTTGAATTACGTAGATCAGGTGTTACAACTCACACACAGCATTTCCTCAAATAACGTCATGTCTCTTGTTAAAATAATTAGAATTATCGAAATAATTATTAAAAATAGTGATGCAACCAAGCAATTGAAGAGTCTGTACATGGAGGAGGTTTGGATTGTGAAAATCCACAACCACATAGCTCTGAGGTGTCTCATTTCCGGACACCAAGCCACAGGAACCATATAAAAAGGCTCACACCTGAATGATCCTCAATCGACTTGGCTTCTTCACTTGCTCCCATCGGTGAATTGGGTAAGTCTCCTTCTGATTATTGGGAGCTAACTTTATGGCTGGGATTTCATTTTTTGGTTTCTTCTTCCAAAATACATTACTGCTCACAAGAGGGCTTTCTTTAAGTGACTTGACTTTAATTCACTCATCCCATTGAAGGGCTTCAGGATGGGATTTCAGTCCATCCTCCCCCATGTTTGTTCTTTCTGAAGTGGTTTGCAATGGCAATGCTCTCTCTGGAGAAGTGTTCCCAAGGGCACCAGCCTCTGATTCTGCTGAATGCTCTGGTGCATGATGGTAATAAGAAAATACAGTTGTTTGTCTTGATTTTGCAAACTCTGAAAACTCCTTTTTCTTTCAGTTTTGCCCACGTCCCAGGAAGATGTCTTACCAGCAGCAATGCAAACAGCCCTGCCTGCCCCCTCCATGCTGTGTGAAGCAGGTCAAGACTAAATGTGTGGATCCCTGTCCGTGCCCCCCTCAGTGCGTGGATCCGTGCCCTCCTAAGTGCGTGGATCAATGGCCATGTCCTCCTAAGTGCGTGGATCCGTGCCCTCCTAAGTGCGTGGATCAATGGCCATGTCCTCCTAAGTGCGTGGATCCCTGTCCGTGCCCTCCTAAGTGCGTGGATCAATGGCCATGTCCTCCTAAGTGCGTGGATCCCTGTCCGTGCCCTCTTAAGTGCGTGGATCCGTGCCCTCCAAGCCCACGTCAGCAGCACTGCTGCAAAGAAAAGAAGTTCTGTTAGGGCCCACGGAACCACCAACGTCTACGGAATGAAAATGAATTGCAGCCTCTCGCGCAGTAGCTCTCTCCTGACTCCACTTGTCTGGCATTCCCCTTGCAGTGTGAGGTGTTTCTGGGAATGTTTCCAATCTCTGTCCTCACTTTGCAGACTCTTTCTGCTCACAGTATCAAGGCCTTCCCTTGGAATGTTTAACTGACCGACTGTGTTCCCGTGAGATATTGCGTATGGGCGGGAGAGAGACCCTGTGTCACTTGTGCTGTAGAGTGATTGCTGTTGGGAAATTTCTCCATCTTGTCATGTAGATGTGCAGTAATAAAAGCTACGATCCATGGCATTGTCTGCCTCCTGGTGCTTCATTCTCTTGAGCAGTCACAGGCTCTCAGGCCCAGGTTTTCCTTCCTTTTATTTCCTTTTCAAAAGACCCTTCCCTTCGAGAGTAGAGGAACGCAATGTGTTTAGCTTGCACGGATGTTCTGATGATATGCATAAAGAGGAACGTGGTGGTAACATGTGAGGTTGAGAGCTGTGGTGACATGCTCAGTGAGTGAGGAAGGGAAGTGGCCCAGTCTCCCCCTTCCCCCTTCGCCAGGGGCTGAACCTGGTTCCTCACTCCCCCGAATCCCAGCTTGCCCACCCTCAGGCTGCCTCCTCCCGCTCTTCCGCCACTTCTGGGTAGGCTTGCCAAGCCTCCAGGATTGGCCTGGAGTCTCCAGGAATTAAAGATGATGTCATATGATGAAACCTCAAAGAATACGTCCAACCAAAACTGTCAACCCTCCTTCTGGGCCTGCTCTGGAAGGAGAGATGGCGGTTCAGGGAGGACCTACTGGAGGGGAACCCCATACGTGCGCCTCTTGGAATGCAACAGGCGTGCTCTGCCTCTGCAGGAAGGAACTGAAACCACCGAACAGAAGCCTGTATTCCCTGCTCTGTGCACCCACCCTCTGCTGCCTCCTATCTCAGTGCTGTAGTGCAAAAATTCCCCCGTTGGCAGCCCGGCGTGCTGGAGGCTCTAGTCCGGGAGACCCCTGAATGGACCCTGCAGTATATCTGCCACACAATGCAATTCCGACATCATTGGTAGCAATTTGGTCGCAGTAGCCCCCAATGACCTGTTGCCTTTGCTCCTGCAGGTAGAAATGGCAGGGGGAAAATGATGTCTTTCAGCATCATTTGTGGCTTCCCATAGCTTTAGTTTGGTTTTTAAAAGACTGTAAATCTTAGATGAAAATGCAGTAAAATCTCAACCACCCCACCATCTTCCTTAGCTATCTATAAATAAGAAATTTAAGAACACTTATCATTTATTTTATTTAAAAGTTTGTGAATGCAGGTGCCGCTAAATGAAGCTATGCAAAGACCTAGGCCAAAATTTGGTGCCCTGTTTTGACATAACAAAGGGCTGAGACAACAGGAGAAATATGAAATCTGAAGCCCATGCTTATCCCATATGCAGATATAGCGTGACCATTATCACTCGCAGGTCTCCGTGTTTCGTTCCGTCTCCCCCATCCGTGGAAAAACTCTAGTTTCAAAATATTGAAAATTAGGAATAATGCACATTGCTTAAAAACACCTCTTCTGTGAATTTGCATTTCATAAGGTGCTCTTAGTGAAGAAAGAACAAATGTAAATAGCAAACACCCTGTGCTTAGCTGAGACGGATAAGATATAGTCAGAGGACTGAAGAGGGAAAGATTTTAGCTCTAGCATGGGTGGGAGAGATTATTCCCAATGTGCCACTGCAGGCCGTATAGATTAGCCTTGCATGGGCATGCCAGAAAAGGGGACAGAGGTGGGAGGAGGTGGAACCAGCAATCGCTATTCCGCATGCCACTAGGGGGATTATTCTGGAGGCTGCTGTGCAGGATCTCAGCCCCGGTGTTCTCTGATGAAGTTATTCGAAGCAACTGTTTCCTGTGCGCCTACAACTCGACCTTCCTGGATCTCCCAGTGATGCAGCCTCATAAAATGTGGGTTGTGCCTCCCTCTGCTGGCTAGCTCAGATATGGGGCCCTTTGTTTTCAGTTTGTATTTTATTTAATTTGTCCCCGGAACTTATCAGTGTTTATTTCCACGACAACAAAAGCAGGTGAAAATCAGTGCAAAAACTATTCATATTTTTTCTGGGTAAATATTGAGTTTTATTTGGTTGGACGGAAAGACGGGGGGGAAGTATTCAGTAGATTAATGCTTTGAATTCCATTCAACAATGTGGTTTGCTGCAGAACTAAAACAGAACAAAATGCCACCTGTGAGTTTAAGAAAATATAGAATATCTCTCTCATCCCCAAATCAAATTTTTCATTTGAATAAAGAGCTTACTGTTGTAGACGTAGAACTATTAGCCTGTAAATATTTACATTTAATAATTGGGCCACACCATTTGCATACGCTCAACTTCTTCCTTTTCTCCTGTTTTTGTTTTTGTTTTAACTTTCAAATGCGTCCTCCTTGTGTTCTGAAATGTATTCTGATACAGACTTTCATATTCTTCCTATTTTAGTGTGTCAGAGCTTTAAACTGTTATTTGCTAACCGTTTGAAATGTGTATGTGGTGAGCGTGAGATTCACCAGTACGTTCGTTGCGCACACACTTCAGAGCTTGTGTGTATCTGTTTGTTTCTTGTGTGTATCTTCTAGATTTATTCATAGCCTTACTTCATAAAGAAGCCGCTTGGCATGTCCACACAGACTAATGTATTATCGTAATGCAGTTGTCTCGTGCAATGTATTGTATTTTCCTAATAAAACAAGTTATTTTTTCTATATTTGAATAATACAAAAGAAGGGTGAAAATCAGAAAAAAATGAATAATACTTTTTGTAAACCCCGGGAATTTTTCAGTAAAAATGGGTTTGAACTGAAAACGAAGGGGCTTAATCACATAACATGGAATTTCAATCTGTTATGCTAGCCTACTAATGCTTCTGGCTGCCGGAGCTGCTCTTTAGCTCCAATACTCAAGGTCTGTGATGTGAGGTCAGCGTTGCTAGGTCCAAACAGATCCGGACCCAGAACTGATCTCTGCGGGACCCCACTCCTTATGCCTTTCCAGCATGACTGTGAACCACTGATAACTACTCTCTGGGAACAGTTTTCCATCCAGTTATGCACCCATCTTATAGTAGCTCCATCTAGGTTGTATTTCCCTAGTTGGTTTCTGAGAAGGTCATGCAAGAAAGTATCAAACGCCTTACTAAAGTCAAGATATACCACATCTACTGCTTCCCCCTATCCACAAGGCTTGTTATCCTGTCAAAGAAAGCTATCAAGTTATTTTGACATGATTTGCTTTTGACAAATCCATGCTGACTGTTACTTATCACTTTATTATCTTCTGGGTGTTTGCGAATTGATTTCTTAATTTTTTACTCCATTATCTTTCCAATTATCTCCAATATCTTTCTGGTTCTTTCTCCTTGCAATCCTCACAGAAATTATGCAGCCGACTAATTAATTAATTTATAAATTAATTTATGCTTGTGCTTCAGGCTAAGAACACGCTTCAATGATTTTCTAGACAGGGCCTTAATCCTCTAACTCAAGTTGCAGAGGTCTGTGTTTCAGTGCTGAATACCCTGGGTCCAAACCCTGCAGAAGATTCTTGAGCACTGACCTGGATATAGTTAATTCCAATCATCAACGCTGGCAAAATAATCCATAAATCACATCCTTATACAGGACCGTCGTGTTGTCATAAATAGATCTCTGCAAAACAAAGGAAAAAGATAATGACCACTGCAAAGGACTGAGCGACCAAGAAGTATTGAGAAGCCAAGTGGATTGAAGAGCACTGTGAAAAGAGACCTTTTATAGCGTTTCTGAGCCCAGTTTTTTGCAAAGCAGGCTCTGGATAGACAGTGCGAGGACATTGTATGTAGCAACCTGAACTTGCTCCACCTCCTTAAATTCCTCGTTTGAATCATCTTCTTTGCTGGAAAATTCCCAACCTTCTCCCATTTCAGAGCCAAGCAGTTCCCTCCTTCCCTCCCCCCACTCCTTTCTGAAAGACGAGGAAATGAAACTAGAGTTGGGAAACAGCATTCGCTGAAACAAACAACTCAGTGCTTTGTTTTCATAATGTTTTGCTCCTGTCTTATTTAAATAAATCCTGGAATTCATGGATTTGCTTCAATCTTTGCATTCCTTTCAAATGTTTGAGACAGAACATCACCTGGTTACAGAGGTGCATGACTGAAATGACAGCAAGACAGATTCAATGGATTTCAGTGGAACCGGGCCAAGTTCAAGGGTCCAGGCCAGCGAGACGGCCTTTGGAAACTGCCCCAGTAATCTTAGTTTTGAGGCCTCCGAACCCAGCCCAGTCCTCTCCACTCCATTGGCCAGGCTAGATTAAGATTCACCACAGACTCCTGCTGCTGTGAAGTTTGGGTGCTTATGTTCTGACATTGGCTCTTCACAGAGTGGAACCGTCTCACCATGTCCTGCTGCAACGAGCAAAATATTTCTGCCCCTGAAATAGATTAATAGATTCATGGACTTTAAGGCCAAAAGGGACCATTATGATCATCTAGTCTGACCTCCTGCATAAGACAGGCCAGAGAATTTCACCCTGTTGTGCCTGTATTGAGCCCAACAACTTGTCTTTGACTGAAGCATCTGTCCCAGCAAGGCATGCTGGCTGGATTTGAAGACAAAAGGAGATGAGGAATCCATCACTTCCCACAGCAGTTTGTTCCAATGGTTAATCTCTCTCTCTGCTAAACAATGGTGTCTATTTCTCATTTGAATTGGTCTGGTTATACCATCCAGCCATTGGTTCTTGTTCTGCCTTTCTCTGTTCGGCTAAAGAGCTTGTTAGAACCTGGTGTTTCCTCCGCAAAAGGTCCTTCGACACTATAAAATGTGTGACTTCAATTTCCTGCCAAGTAGGGCTGGAAGGGATTGGCGAGAGCTGTGAAAAGCAGGACTGAACTGTGTCATTCAAGAAAGATGGGGACCTTCCCTCACTGATAGGGGCAACAAGCCACAGTGCTTCAAACTGCCACTGACGACGCATTGCTGTCCAGGTTAACTTCTGGTTTGAGCGCCATTGATTTCTGGATGCCTGTGAAACTGTTTGGGGTGAAGAATGAAGAAAACCCAACCAAGTCCATTTCTCAGTCTGAAGCATTTATTGCTCTATGTATTGTCACAACGCCTAGGAGCCCAGCCATGGGCTGGTATCCTGTAGTTGTAGGTGCTGTACAAATAGAGAGGAAAAAGAGATCCCCTGCCAACAGCTTAGTACCACTGAGTCGTAGCAGAATTCAAGGATTTCAATGTGGTTTTGCCCAGGCAAAAGTGGGGAGAAGAAAAGTGTCCAGGAAACGGAACAATCATTTGTCAGAAAATTGTTTAAATGGATTTTTTAAAGGAAAAAAATCCTTTCTTTGGGTTCATAATATATCGCCATTGACTTGCATGGACCGTGGCGAAGGCCTATTCTGAAGGTGAGGTAATGTTGAACTGTACCACTCCGCCAGTCAGACATTACTCACCATTGTGACCTATCTGATGTATCCTTAGTGTGCAGGCGGAGTGTACATCACCAAGATGGGAAGAGATATGTATTTAGGTGTGTTCGTAACATTGATCCCAAATCATCATCTAATTAAATCTTTTCCTTGAATGATGAATGAATACAAGATGTGATGCCTCTTTGTGTTCTTCCCATCAATACAATGAGGCAATAATTCGGAAGAAGAATAACAAGGTGGTGAAAGTTTTTAATGTATTTCAGTTGGGAATTGAGACTCAGTACCCTGAAACTGAACCTAGATGAGTCAGGAAGTTCATGTTCCTATCTATCTATCTATCTATCTATCTATCTATCTATCTATCTATCTCCAAGACTATTACAGGGAAGTGAAAAGATCTGACACTATTTTGGTGATTCTTCCATAAAGTTAGGTCCATTTCCTGCTGAAGGATTCAGCACTTTGGGATCCATCAGTGAACTTCTATTGTCCCGACTGAAAGATTAATAGGACTGGTTAAAATAAGAGGCCTGGTTTTCAGAGGTGTGGCGCTCTGACTGATTCCCGTGGGAGTTATGGGTACTCCCTGCTCCTTTGGGAAGTTAGGATGTGACTGATACGGCTTAAGCAGAGGAGAGCTTGATTTAGTGGATATGGATTGGGGCTGGGCGACAGGGCAATGCTGGTTTGTCATTATCAGCAGCCCTTCCCCAACCCTATGGAAACCATGTCCAATGGTTCCTCGTGGGGGTGCACAGGTGTAACTGAGGGCAGAATTTGGTTCTTAAGGTTGCATACACAGGGTGCGGGATAGAGGACGGTACAAACGTGGCTTCCTTTTCTCTTTTCCAAATAGCAGCTCAGAACTTTTCAGTCAGAACATTTTTTTGACCAAAAATGCTTTTTTGATTGGGGAGGCAGAAATTGTTCCCCAAATCCTGTTTTTTCCTTGATAAAGCAAACACCTAGAAAACTACAAAAATTTCAAAAGCCCAGACCACATTTTAGACTGGATGTTTTCGTTTTATTCAATTAAGACCCAAAACACTTCATACAAAATATTTGATGAAAAGGGAGAAAAAAATGTTGATTGAATTGTTTTGGAGGGAAAAATTCGATTCACCTTTCCTATGGGGAAGGGGGACTCGTTACCCCGTAGAGCTTTTAAGAGCAATATAAGGGACTGTCCTACCTTAAAGTGGCTGCTCCCAGCCCTTATGGATCACCTTGATTAAAACCCATTCCCCCTTCCCCTCTCTTGCTCCCTGTTTTCAAGGAAGAGGTGGCAGAAAGCACAGGATGTTGGGGGAATTCACCGGAAGACATTTATAGGTATAAGGGAGTCTGAGGCAATGGTGAATCCTGCCCATGGTATGTGTCTTTAGCACCATACGGATGCCATTTTAATGGAGCTGTGCTGATTTATGCCAGCTCAGGATCTGGCGCAGGGAGTGTACATCACAAGAGTAGGAACTTCTGAGGTTTACACAAACCTATGAAGTATTGTGAGGATTGGAGAAGATCTGATCAGACCTGCTGTCCAGGCTCAGCAAGGATTCAATGGGAGGGGTGCCCAGCAATTGCTATTGCACAAGGCACTAGAGGGATTATCCTGCAGGCCGGTGTGCGGAGTCTGAGCCCTGATCTTCTCTGATCAAGTTTTTAGAAGCAACAGGTCCCTGTGATCCTTGAACTTGACCTTCCTGTGTCTTCCAGTGATGCACCCTTGTAAAATGTGGGTTGCTTCTCCATCTAGTGGCTAGATCACAGAACATGGAATTTTAATCTGGTATGCTAGCCTACTAGTGCTTCCAGCTGCTGGAGCTGCTCTTTAGCTTCAATGCTCAAGGTCTGTGATGTGGGGCCAGCGTTGCTAGGTCCAAAACCTACTGATGACCTGTTGCGGAAATTGTTAGACCAGCCCACGCCCCCACTGCCAAATGTCCCAGCCAGCTTCCTGGTTTCGCACTCTGTGCCCTCCAAGATTCTGATCCCCTTTCCTCCCCCTTTCCTATCTCTCCCATCCTCATATGGTACTTTCTCCTGGCAACCCCCACAGAAATTACACAGCCTACTCTCCTTGCTCCTCACACGGGGTTGCCAACTTTCAAATCACCCAAAGCGGAATACCTGCCCCTTCCCTTCCCTGACCCACCTCTTCTATGAGGCCCTGCTCACCGCTCGCTCCATCCTCCCTCCCTCCATCGCTCACTTCTCCCCAACCCTCACTCACTTTCACTGGGCTGCAGTGGGGGTTTGCGATTCTGGAGGGGGGTGAGAGCTCTGGCTGGGGGAGTGGGGTGGGTGCCAGGGATGAGGGGTTCGGGTGCAGAGGAGGCTCAGGTTGGGCAAGGGGGTTGGGTGTGGCGGTCTGTGTGGTGTGGGGGCTCTGGGAAGGATTTGGGGCATGTGCGTGGATTCCAGGTTGGGGAGGAGGTTGGGGTGCGGGAGAGGGTGCGAGGCCCCTAGGCCGGCTGCGCCGCCCACCAGACATTTAAGGGCCCGGTTGGCAGTGCCAGCCAGAGCCGCCAGGGTCCCTTTGCGACCGGGTATTCCTGGCATTCCTCACAAGCCCCATGCCTGACACCTCTCTGCACACACTCAGCTCAACCTCTCTTTGAATCCACAGTCCCCAAGCAGAGCTGAGTGGTGACAGACTGTGCTGTGTGCCAGGGACATGAAATGTGTATGGTTCAGAGAGGACCAGGCAAGAACAAGAGCTGCCTCCAGATTAAAACAAGGTGGAAGGAAATCTGTAGCTGATCCAAACCTCCTGCTCTGCTCTTTGGCTCAAACTGATCCTTCCTCCTACTTCTGGTTGTGTTTCAGTCCCAAGAAATCCATAAGAATTCATTCATGAAAGCAAAGAATCCAGTTCTTTATTGAATTCTTTTTTCCAATTTGAATTACGTAGATCAGGTGTTACAACTTACACACAGCATTTCCTCAAATAACGTCATGTCTCTTGTTAAAATAATTAGAATTATCGAAATAATTATTAAAAATAGTGATGCAACCAAGCAATTGAAGAGTCTGTACATGGAGGAGGTTTGGATTGTGAAAATCCACAACCACATAGCTCTAAGGTGTCTCATTTCCAGACACCAAGCCACAGGAACCATATAAGAAGGCACACACCTCAATGATCCTCAGTCGACTTGGCTTCTTCACTTGCTCCCATCGGTGAATTGGGTAAGTCTCCTTCTGATTATTGGGAGCTAACTTTATGGCTGGGATTTCATTTTTATGGTTTCTTCTTCCAAAATATATTACTGCTCACAAAAGGGCTTTCTTTAAGTATCTTGACTTTAATTCACTAATCCCACTGAAGGGCTTCAGGATGGGATTTCAGTCTATCCTCCCCCATTTTTG
The DNA here is from genome assembly GCF_965140235.1 of Caretta caretta. Lineage (NCBI taxonomy): Eukaryota > Metazoa > Chordata > Testudines > Cheloniidae > Caretta > Caretta caretta. The sequence continues at coordinate 3,151,943 of NC_134229.1, read as the reverse complement.
TTCTTTCTGAAGTGGTTTGCAATGGCAATGTTCCCGAGGACACCAGCCTCTGATTCTGCTGAATGTTCTGGTGCATGATGGTAATAAGAAAATACAGTTGTTTGTCTTGATTTTACAAAGTCTGAAAACTCCTTTTTCTTTCAGTTTTGCCCACGTCCCAGGAAGATGTCTTACCAGCAGCAATGCAAACAGCCCTGCCTGCCCCCTCCATGCTGTGTGAAGCAGGTCAAGACTAAATGTGTGGATCCCTGTCCGTGCCCCCCTCAGTGCATGGATCTGTGCCCCCCTAAGTGCGTGGATCAATGGCCATGTCCTCCTAAGTGCGTGGATCTGTGCCCTCCTAAGTGTGTGGATCCGTGCCCCCCTAAGTGCGTAGATCCATGCCCCCCTAAATGCATGGATCCCTGTCCGTGCCCTCCTAAGTGCGTGGATCCGTGCCCTCCATGCCCACCTCTGCAGCACTGCTGCCAAGAAAAGAAGTTCTGTTAGGGCCCACGGGAACCACCAACGTCTACGGAATGAAAATGAATTGCAGCCCCTTGCGCAGTAGCTCTCTCCTGACTCCACTTGTCTGGCATTCCCCTTGAAGTGTGAGGTGTTTCTGGGAATGTTTCCAATCTCTGTCCTCACTGTGCAGACTCTTTCTGCTCACAGTATCAAGGCCTTCCCTTGGAATGTTTAACTGACCGACTTTGTTCCCCTGGGATATTGCGTATGGGCGGGAGAGAGACCCTGTGTCACTTGTGCTGTAGAGTGATTGTTGTTGGGAAATTTCTCCATCTTGTCATGTAGATGAGCAGTAATAAAAGCTACGATCCACAGCATTGTCTGCCTCCTGGTGCTTCATTGTCTTGAGCAGTCACAGGCTCTCAGGCCCAGGTTTTCCTTCCTTTTATTTCCTTTTCAAAAGACCCTTCCCTTCGAGAGTAGAGGAACGCAATGTGTTTAGCTTGCACGGATGTTTTGATGATGCGCATAAAGAGGAACGTGGTGGGAACATGTGAGGTTGAGAGCTGTGGTGACATGCTCAGTGAGTGAGGAAAGGAAGTGGCCCAGTCTCCCCCTCCCTCTTTGGCCAAAGGGTGGACTTGGTTCCTCACTCCCCCGAATCCCAGCTTGCCCACCCTCAGGCTGCCTCCTCCCGCTCTTCCGCCACTTCTGGGTAGGCTTGCCAAGCCTCCAGGATTGGCCTGGAGTCTCCAGGAATTAAAGATGATGTCATATGATGAAACCTCAAAGAATACGTCCAACCAAAACTGTCAACCCTCCTTCTGGGCCTGCTCTGAAAGGAGAGATGGCGGTTCAGGGAGGACCTACTGGAGGGGAACCCCATACGTGCGCCTCTTGGAATGCAACAGGCGTGCTCTGCCTCTTCAGGAAGGAACTGAAACCACCGAACAGAAGCCTGTATTCCGTGCTCTGTGCACCCACCCTCTGCTGCCTCCTATCTCAGTGCTGTAGCGCAAAAATTCCCCTGCTGGCAACCCGGCGTGCTGGAGGCTCTAGTCCGGGAGACCCCTGAATGGACCCTGCAGTATATCTGCCACACAATGCAATTCCGACATCATTGGTAGCAATTTGGTCGCAGTAGCCCCCAATGACCTGTTGCCTTTGCTCCTGCAGGTAGAAATGGCAGAGGGAAAATGATGTCTTTCAGCATCTTTTGTGGCTTCCCATAGCTTTAGTTTGGTTTTTAAAAGACTGTAAATCTTAGATGAAAATGGAGTAAAATCTCACCCCCTCCCATCTTCCTTAGCTATCTATAAATAAGAAATTTAAGAACACTTATCATTTATTTTATTTAAAAGTTTGTGAATGCAGGTGCCGCTAAATGAAGCTATGCAAAGACCTAGGCCAAAATTTGGTGCCCTGTTTTGACATAACAAAGGGCTGAGACAACAGGAGAAATATGAAATCTGAAGCCCATGCTTATCCCATATGCAGATCTAGCGTGACCATTATCACTCGCAGGTCTCCGTGTTTCGTTCCACCTCCCCCATCCGTGGAAAAACTCTAGTTTCAAAATATTGAAAATTAGGAATAATGCACATTGCTTAAAAACACCTCTTCTGTGAATTTGCATTTCATAAGGTGCTCTTAGTGAAGAAAGAACCAATGTAAATAGCAAACACCCTGTGCTTAGCTGAGACGGATAAGATATAGTCAGAGGACTGAAGAGGGAAAGATTTTAGCTCTAGCATGGGTGGGAGAGATTATTCCCAATGTGCCACTGCAGGCCGTATAGATTGGCCTTGCATGGGCATGCCAGAAAAGGGGACAGAGGTGGGAGGAGGTGGAACCAGCAATCGCTATTCCGCAAGTCACTAGGGGGATTATTCTGGAGGCCGCTGTGCAGGATCTCAGCCCTGGTGTTCTCTGATGAAGTTATTGGAAGCAACTGGTTCCTGTGAGCCTAAAACTCGAACTTCCTGGATCTCCCAATGATGCAGCCTCATAAAAATGTGGGTTGTGTCTCCCTCTGCTGGCTAGCTCACATATAGGGCCCTTTGTTTTCAGTGTGTATTTTATTTAATTTATCCCAGGAACTTATCAGTGTTTATTTCCACCACAACAGATGCAGGTGAAAATCAGTGCAAAAACTATTAATATTTTTTCTGGGTAAATATTGGGGTTTATTTGATTGGACAGAAAGACGGGGGGGGGGGGGGGGAAGTATTCAGTAGATTAATGCTTTGAATTCCATTCATCAATGTGGTTTGCTGCAGAACTAAAACAGAACACAATGCCACCTGTGAGTTTAAGAAAATATAGAATATCTCTCTCATCCCCAAATCAAATTTTCCATTTGAATAAAGACCTTACTGTTGTAAACGTATAACTATTAGCCTGTAAATATTTACATTTAATAATTGGGCCACACCATTTACATACGCTCAACTTCATCCTTTTCTCCTGTTTTTGTTTTTGTTTTAACTTTCTAATGCATCCTCCTTGTGTTCTGAAATGTATTCTGAAACAGACTTTCATGTTCTTCCTATTTTAGTGTGTCAGAGCTTTAAACTGTATTTGCTAACCGTTTGAAATGTGTATGTGGTGGGCGTGAGATTCACCAGTACGTTCATTGCGCACACGCTTCAGAGTTTGTATGTGTAGCTGTTTGTTTATTGTGTGTATCTTCTAGACTTATACATAGCCTTACTTCATAAAGAAGCAGCTTGGCATGTCCACACAGACTAATGTATTATCGTAATGCAATTGTCTCGTGCAATGTATTTTATTTTCCTAATAAAACAAATTATTTTTTCTATATTTGAATAATACAAAAGAAGGGTGAAAATCAGAAAAAAATGAATAATACATTTTGTAGACCCCGAGAATTTTTCGGTAAAAATGGGTTTGAATTGAAAACGAAGGGGCTTAATCACATAACATGGAATTTCAACATGTTATGCTAGCCTACTAATGCTTCTGGCTGCCGGAGCTGCTCTTTAGCTCCAATGCTCAAGGTCTGTGATGTGAGGTCAGCGTTGCTAGGTCCAAACCCTGATGATGACCTGATGCAGAAATTTTTATGCCAGCCCATGCACCCACTACCAACTGTACCAGCCAGCTTCCAGGTTTCACACTCTGTGCCCTCCAAGATTCTGATCGCCTTTCCTCCCCGTTTCCTCTCCCTCCCATCCCCATAGAATCATAGAAGTGGAAGAGACCTCTAGAGGTCATCTAGTCCAGTCTCCTGCACTCAAGGCAGGACCAAGTATTATCTTTCTAGACAATTCCTGACAGGTGTTTGTCCAACCTGCTCTAAAAAATCCCCTATCCTTCAAAGCACTTGCAACCCCCCCGCAGCTTGGTATCATCCACAAACTTTATAAGTATACTCTTTATGCCATTATCTAACTCATTGAGGAAGATATTGAACAGATCCGGACCCAGAACTGATCTCTGCGGGACCCCACTCCTTATGCCTTTCCAGCATGACTGTGAACCACTGATAACTACTCTCTGGGAACAGTTTTCCATCCAGTTATGCACCCATCTTATAGTAGCTCCATCTAGGTTGTATTTCCCTAGTTGGTTTCTGAGAAGGTCATGCAAGAAAGTATCAAAAGCCTTTCTAAAGTCAAGATATACCACATCTACTGCTTCCCCCCTATCCACAAGGCTCGTTACCCTGTCAAAGAAAGCTATCAAGTTGGTTTGACATGATTTGTTTTTGACAAATCCATGCTGACTGTTACTTATCACTTTATTATCTTCTGGGTGTTTGCGAATTGATTTCTTAATTTTTTACTCCATTATCTTTCCAATTATCTCCAATATCTTTCTGGTTCTTTCTCCTTGCAATCCTCACAGAAATTACGCAGCCGACTATCCTTGCTCCTCACAAGCCCCATCCCTGACAGCTCTCTCAACACCCTCAGCTCAACCTGACTATGAAACCACAGTCCCCAAGCGCAGCTGAATGGTGACAGACTGTGCTGTGTGCCAGGGACATGAAACGTGTATGATTCAGAGAGGAACAAGCAAGACCTAGAGCTGCCTCCAGATCCAAAGGAGGTGGAAGCAAATTTTCACTTGATTCAAACCTCGCCCTCTGCTCAAACTGATCCTTCATCCTACTTTTGGTTGTGTTTCAGTCCCAAATTGTTTTTTTTTTTTTAAGTTTAATAAAAGAGTGTAAGAAAACCATATCACAAGAACTAGTCAAATTTTTCAACAGAAATATTTTATGGTGAAATAAGGGGTTATAATAAAAATGAAAATGTTGGTGGAAAACTAATTTTGGTCAAACTTTTTCTGGGTTTCTGATGAAAAACCAGAAGTCAGACTGAGTATTTTTCAGCTTTCTGTTTGTTTGTTATTTCACTAAAAAATCACAAAACATGTTTGCATGACATTTTGACATTTTTTAAAAAAGAACTCATGTGAAAAATATATTTTTTCAATGAGCTCTTACCCATAACTCCTCATCACCTAGGAAGCAGAGAGACAGGGAGGAAAATAGGCCCCAGCAGAAGGATAGTCTTCTGGTTAAATTACAGAACTGAGCCCTAAAGTCTCAGAGGTCTGTCCCCAGCTCTGCTACAGACATCCAATGTCACCTTGGTCAAGTCACTTATTCTCCCTATTAATTTCCCACCTGCAACAGACATAACACACCTCTGCATTACAGGGTGGTTGTCAGGATAAATGTAGTAATGTGTGTGAGGAGCTCACAGTGATGGGTGCCGTAGCAATGTGTAGCTAGCCGAGAAAAATAGAGTTGCAAGGTAAAGGAAACACCAGGAGCCAGTGGATACAATAAATTATCATTTTTATTCCAGCATGTTTACAATGAAATATGGAATGGAAAACAGGCGAATGAATTTACTCCATTATCACCTAAATACCAATATTTCAGGGATACAAAGCCAATTGCAGACTATACCAATCTCTAGAGGATACTGACGACTGAATAAATACACAGTGTACAAGTAGGGCTCTGATACCCCCCAGAAGCCAAGCCAGGGAGAACATGAGAGAACCAAATATGAAATAAGTTGGACACAGAAACTTGTAAGTTTGCTTGACATTTCATGGCTGTTGATGATCCGGTGGATACTCATATTACTTCAGTTGTACTTCTGCATAGGCGAGCACTTAGGCGGAGGGTACGTCTCGGGGCCCTTGGGTGGAGGGCATGGCTCCTGGCACTTGAGTGGAGGATACGGCTCTGGGCATTTCGGTGGGGGGCACGGGTCCGGGCACTGGGGTGGACACATTGGTGGTGGCAGGCAGGTTTGCTTACAGTGTTGCTGATGTTGGTGAGACATATTTCAACGAAAAAAGTAAACCTGAAAGGAAAGTAAGAACACAGCCCTTGTGAGCATAAGACAATCTTCCAGTATTTTCCTTCATTGCAACATGGGGTTTTCCAGAAGAGCCTAGGGGAATTAGATGCTCTCTTCTCAGTGACTATCAATAGGATTTAGACTCCTTTGACAATCTCAAGCTAAACCTCGCCTCTCCTTTTTCGGGCATACATGTCATCGGCTCTTACTGGGCAACTGAATATGCCCTGTGAGATTAAGAGAAAATATTCCAGTAAATTGTGCATTGGGGTTACCATTTATTGGGGTTCCGTTATTTTCTGCTGGCAATGGCAACATAGCTGTGCTTCTGAGAATGTATCCCTGCTAGGACTCCCAGCGCAAGGCTTTTCATTTTGCATCTCTTGAGACATCTATCAAGAGAGCTGTTGGTTGGGTTAGGTGCCTCTCTCTTTAGATAGTAAGCACCTGACAGAGCTACATTCTGCTATTTCCACGGTAGCTCTGTTCACAGAATGCGTGAGCATGGGTTGCACAATACAGCCCAAAGTGCTGGACTGATCAGGCGCGATAGCACGAAAGCTAAGCGGTGATCAAATGTTCAAACTGCGCCTTGCGAGAGCCCCAAAGAGCCTGAAAGCTCTTACATGAATCAACAGAAAATAAATCATTTAGTGGAAAAGCTTTATTTTCAAGCCGTTTAGCTGCCTTGAGGGGTTTGGAATCAGTAAGGAGCAGCATAACTGTTCTAGCGGAATGGTTTGACTCCTGGGGGGAAAAACCCATGGCTACCTTGTTCTAGTCTCCTGTGGTCATTGAAACTGTTCATTCAAATCAATAATATAGTTCTTCAATCACTTAAACGTCTCTGGGTCTATGCACACACGTCCAGGCAACTGGAACCCTCAGATTAAATTCTGAGAGTCAGATCCTCAGCTCATGTACATCCACATTGTTTTGTTGATTTCAGAATAGCTCTTCTAATTACACTAGTTGAGGATCTAGCCCTGAGACTGCAGGACCTCCTATTTTAATGTCTCTATTTCTAAGTGCTTCACTGAAGAGGGAATTAATTTATGCTTGTGCTTCAGGCTAAGAACACGCTTAAATGATTTTCTAGACAGGGCTTTAATCCTCTAACTCAAGTTGCAGAGGTCTGTGTTTCAGTGCTGAATACCCTGGGTCCAAACCCTGCAGAAGATTCTTAAGCACTGACCTGGATATAGTGAATTCCAATCACCAACGCTGGCAAAATAATCCATAAATCACATCCTTAAACAGGACCGTCGTGTTGTCATAAATAGATCTCTGCAGAACAAAGGGTCAAGATAATGACCACGTCAAAGGCAGCCTTCAATAATCAGAAAGAGACTTACCTAGTTCACCTACAGGACTGAGAGACCAAGAAGCACTGAGAAGCCAAGTGGATTGAGGAGCATTGTCAAAAGAGACCTTTTATAGTGTTTCTGAGACCAATTTTCTGCAACGGAGGCTTGGGATGGACACTGCGAGGACATTGTATGTAGCAACCCGAACCTGCTCCACCTCCACCTCCTTAAATTCCTTGTTTGAATCATCTTCTTTGCTGGAAAATTCCCAACCTTCTCCCATTTCAGAGCCAAGCAATTCCCTCCTCCTCCCCCTCCATTCTGAAAGACAAGGAAATGAAATTAGAGTTGGGAAACAGCATTCGCTGAAACAAACAACTCAGTGCTTTGTTTTAAAAATTTTTTGCTTCCGTCTTGTTTAAATAAATCCTGGAATTCATGGATTTGTTTCTATCTTTGCATTCCTTTCAAATGTTTGAGACAGAACTTCACTTGGTTACAGAGGTGCATGACTGAAATGACAGCAAGACAGATTCAATGGATTTCAGTGGAACCGGGCCAAGTTCAAGGGTCTAGGCCAGCGAGATGGCCTTTGGGAACTGCCCCAGTAATCTTAGTTTTGAGGCCTCCGAACCCAGCCCAGTCCTCTCCACTCCGTTGGCCAGGCTAGATTAAGGATTCACCACAGACTCCTGCTGCTGTGAAGTTTGGGTGCTTATGTTCTGACATTGGCTCTTCACAGAGTGGAACCGTCTCACCATGTCCTGCTGCAAGGAGCACAATATTTCTGCTCCTGAAATAGATTAATAGATTCATGGACTTTAAGGCCAAAAGGGACCATTATGATCATCTAGTCTGACCTCCTGCATAAGACAGGCCAGAGAATTTCACCCTGTTGTGCCTGTATTGAGCCCAACAACTTGTCTTTGACTGAAGCATCTGTCCCAGCAAGGCATGCTGGCTGGTTTTGAAGACAACAGGAGATGGGGAATCCATCACTTCCCACAGCAGTTTGTTCCAATGGTTAATCTCTCTCTCTCTGCTAAACAATGGGGCCTATTTCTCATTTGAATTGGTCTGGTTATACCATCCAGCCATTGGTTCTTGTTCTGCCTTTCTCTGTTCGGCTAAAGAGCTTATTAGTACCTGGTGCTTCCTCCCCCAGAGGTCTTTTGACACTATAAAATGTGTGACTTGAATTTCCTGCCATGTAGGGCTGGAAGGGATTGGTGAGAGCTGTGAAAAGCAGGGCTGAACTGTGTCATTCAAGAAAGATGGGGACCCTTCCCTCACTGATAGGGTCAACAAGCCACAGTGCTTCAAACTGCCACTGACGACGCATTGCTGTCCAGGTTATCTTCTGGTTTGAGCGCCATTGATTTCTGGATGCCTGTGAAACTGTTCGGGGTGAAGAATGAAGGAAACCCAACCAAGTCCATTTCTCAGTCTGAAGCACTTATTGCTCTATGTATTGTCACAACGCCTAGGAGCCCAGCCATGGGCAGGTATCCTGTGGCTGTAGGTGCTGTACAAATAGAGAGGAAAAAGACATCCCCTGCCAACAGCTTCGCAACACTCAAGGATGTCAATGTGGTTTTGCCCAGGCAAAAGTGGGGAGAAGAAAAGCGTCCGGGAGACAGAACAATCATTTGTCAAAAATTTGTTTAAATATGTTGTTTAAAGGAAATAAAATCCCTTTCTTTGGATTCACAATATATTGCCAAGTCTTTCCATTGACTTGCATGGACCGAGGCGAAGGCCCATTCTGAAGGTGAGGTAATGCTGAACTGTACCACTCTGCCAGTCACACATTATTTGCATTGTGACCTATCTGATATGTCATTAGTATGCTGGTGGAGTGTAGTTAACCTAGATGGGAAGAGATGCATATTTAGGTGTGTTTGTGACATTGTTACCAAATCATCTTCTAATTAAATCTTTTCCTCAAATGATGAATGAATACAAGATGTGATCACTCTTTGTGTTCTTCCCGTCAATACAGAGGCAATACTTCGGAACAAGAAGAACAAGGTGGTGAAAGTTTTTAATATATTTCAGTAAGGAAATAAGACTCGGTATCTTGAAAGTGAACCTTGATGATTGAGGAAGTTCATCTAATCTAATCTAATCTAATCTATCTATCTATCTATCTATCTATCTATCTATCTATCTATCTATCTATCTTCAAGACTATTAGAGGGAAGTCAAAGGATATGACCCTACTTTGATTACTTCTTCCATAAAGATAGGTTCATTTCCTGCTGAAGGATTCAGGACTTTAGGATCCATCAGAAAAATTCTATTGTCCCAATTCAAAGATTAAGAGGACTGGTTAAAAATAAGTGGCCTGGTTTTTAGAGCTGACACTGATTCCCAGGGGAGTTATGGGTGCTCTCTGCTCCTTTGATAAGTTAGGATGTGAATGATAACTGTTTGAGCAAAGGAGACCTTCATTTAGTGGATATGTAGTAGGGCTGGATGACAGGGCAATGTCATTATCCTTTTACCATTACCATCCATCACCATTATCATCTGTTCTTCACCAACCCTATGGAAACCATGTCCATTGGTTCTCCGTGGGGTTGCACAGGTGTAACTGAGGGCAGAATTTGGTTCATAGGTTTTCACACACAAGGTGCGGGATGGAGGAAGGCACGAATATGTTTTCCTCTTCTGTTTTCCCTATAGTTGCTCATAACTTTTCAATCAAAACATTTTTTTTAACCAAAAAATGCTTTTTTGATTGGGGAGGCAAAAATTGGCCCCCAAATCCTGTATTTTCATCAATAAAGCAAAAACCTTGAAAACCACAAATATGTCAGCAACCCAGAGCAGGTTTTAAACTGGAAGTTTTCATTTTATTCATTTAAGACCCAAAACATTTCATAGAAAATTTATGATTAAAAGGGAGAAAAATTTTTTTGATAGAATTATTCTGTGGGGAAGAATTCTTTTCACCTTTCCTATGGGGGAGGGGGAGTCTTTAGCCCCTGGAGCTATTTAGAGGATCATAAAGAACTGTCCTAACTTGAATTAACTGCTCACAGCCCTTATGGATTACTCTGCTTACAACTGCTTCCCCTTCCCCTCTTTTGCCCCCTGTTTTCAGGGAAGAGGTGGCAGAGAGCACAGGATGTTGGGGAAATTCTCCGGGGGACACTTACAGGCATAAGGGAGTCTGAGGCAATGATGAATCCTGCCCATGGTATGTGTCTTTAGCACCATATGGATGCCAGTTCAATTTACGCCAGTTCAGAATCTGGCCCAGGGTGTGTATATTGCAATAGCAGGAACTCCTGAAGTTTAAACAAACTCATGAAATATGATTAAGATTGGGCAAGATCCAGTCAGACTTGCCGCCTAGGCTCAGCACTGATTTCAGTGGGATTTTTGCCCCGGGTCAGGCTGAGATGATTATAAATGAATTAACTAGTGGTGAATAGATTAGGTGGGGTTTCTATAGAATTAATAATCTCCCACTCCTGAGAGGGAGGTGTCTCTGATGAATGATGACTTCAACTGGTACTAAGGAATTGTCAGCAGTTGTTGTGAAACAATCTGGTCCTCATGCAAATTCACTGTCTATTTCCCAGGTCTCATAAGCCTTATAAAATAGCTCCTCTCGGTAGGTGCATCAATCCACTTGACTGCGTGTTTCCTTGTACCTACAGCTGAAACAGGTAAGTGACTCTCAGCTTCTTTAGCTCATGTTATTGCTGGTGTTAATTTGTTACTCTCTACCGCAGAGATAGAGCGATTTTTGTTGAGAGACTCATAGGCCAGATGGGATCATCTCGTCTGACCGCCTGCACATCGCTGGCCTCAGAACCTCACCCACCCATTCCCATGACCTCTGGCTTAGTTACTGAAGTCCTCAAATCATGGTTTAAAATCTTCAAGTTACAGAGAATCCACCATGTACTGTAGTTCAAACCAGCAAGTGACCCGTACCCCAGGCTGCAGAGGAAGGAGAACTCCCACTACAGGGTCTCTGCCAATCTGTCCTGGAGGAAAATGCCATATTTGGGGTTAGGAAGGAAATCAGTTCAATCCTGAGCATGTGGGCAAGGCCCCCCAGCCAGACACTCAGGAAAGAATTCACTGTAGCTACTCAGAGCCCGCCCCATCTTGTGTCCCATGACCTCCATTGCCAATGCAACTGGTGGGATTGCTGTCCGTTCTGTTCAGTGGTTGTCCTTTTAGAAATGGTTTCCATTTCCCATGTATCTTCTGTAGAAATGGTCCATATTTTTTATTACTGTTATTATTGTTCCACCTAGATGCTCCCAACAAGATGAGGGCACTTTTGTGTGAGGCATTGTCCATATGCACCGTGCCAGGCAGTGCCTAATGAAAAGTGCTCTCAAACGAAACACACAAATGCTGAAGGAAGGAAGGAATAACAGGCCTCTTTCAGCAATGGGGAACTGAGATAAGGGGTGATTAGGTAGAGCTGGTAGAAAAACGGAAAAACAATTTTGTGAAAAAATTCAAAATTGTTCCATCTTGCAGGGTTCAACCTGGGATAATTTCCCATTTTTGTGAGCCCCCCCCCCAAAAAAAAGTTGAAATGTATTTGCTTTTATTTGAAAAAACAACAACCCTCTTTCTGTCGAAGAAGGCAGTAAAATGAATTATATTCAGGTTTGGGCTTTTTTTTGGCTTTCTGTTTCTTGAAAGACAATTGCTGGATCCCCATTGCTGGATCCCCAGGTCCCCATTGCTAATATCAAGCTGCAGCTTAAAGCCTGTTCAGATTGCAAAACCGGATGAGGGACTGAATGAATCTGTGAAAGCAGGCAAAGGCGCATCATGCTATGTTTGGTACCTGCTGAAAAGACAAACCATTTTTCTTTCAGGTTTACCTAGATCATTGAAAGATGTCTTCCGATCAGCAGCAATGTAAACAGACCTGCCCACCTCCTCCAAAATGCCAGGAGAAATGCCCTCCACCATGCAAGGAGCCCTGCAAGCCTCCGAAATGCCAGGAGAAATGCCCTCCACCATGCAAGGATCCCTGCCCTCCCAAATGCCCCCCTCCACAGCAGTCCCAAGACTGGAAGCACTGCTAACATCCTCTGAGCTACCACAATGAAACAAAAAGCCAGCGACAAGCACAGACTGCAGATGAGTCCCCTCTCTCATGACTTGCTTAGCTCGTGTTCCCAGCCGAAGAAGCATTTCCTTCAGAGCTCTGCCTTGTAATGCTAAATCTTTCATTCGTATCCCGAGACTTGCAATGAGCTGATGATGTAGCCCTGCGATATACCGTACAGCCGGGAGCGATGTACTCCTTGCTTCTACTCAATGGGCATCCAGCATTGCAGGCATGTCATTATCCTCTTTTCCATCTGATTCTTAATTGTGGACGTGCAACAATAAAATTTCAATTAAGATCATTATCTGTCTCCTGCTCTTTCTTGTACTTTTTCTCTGTTCCCCATTCCAACTATTTCTCTGAGATCCAGTTTCACACAGAAGCATAGTAATTGCCAGACTGGATGAGACCCCCAGGTCCCTTAGCCCAGTATCCTGCCTTAACAGCGGCCAACACCACCTGCTTCAGAAGAAGGTGTATGAACCCCACAGTGGGCAGATGTGGGATAAATTTGCCCCCTGACCCATCCCCTTTGAATGGTGTCACCCTGATCTCTAATACTTCGAGACTGGCTTAAACCCTGCAGCTTGTTTCTCTTAAAAAAACCCTTAATTGTTAAGGCCAACATAGGTTGAACAAACAAATGTAACCCTTCTGCCTGTCAGAGTTGGCAGCAACAAGAGCCAGGTTCAATATCTAGGGGATCCATTCCAATAACACAATGCAAAACCAGCTCAAGCCCCCACCCAGTGACCTGGGACAAATATATACCACCCCCGCTGGGCGCCTCCAAGAAGCGATACTTCCCCTCTCGCAAGTACATAGTCTGAGTGTAGCAAAAAGCCTTTTAATAACAGAGAGAAACAATGTGGCATTATGTTGGGGAAACACCACCAACAGGATTCATAACACAACCCAGGAGCAAAAAAACCCACCCCAAGCAAATTGGGGCGTGTCCTTTCCCTTTGGTTCTTGAGTCCAGCAACCCAAAATCACCCAAAGTCCCAAAAGTCCAATGACACAAAAGTCTCTGTCCCTGGTCAGGGCAGCCCCAGAGTTCGAAAGTTTATCTGCAGAGCTTTACCTCCCAACCTGGGTGGAGTTTTGGGGTGGGGGGGGGCGCGTTAAGGGACACCTAACATGGTCCAAAGCTGATGGCCCCACCTCTCCATGGGGCTCCACTCTGCCAGCCGCCCCATGAGCTGCTCTAGGCATCCGACAAACTGCTCTGCTCGACAAGCCGCCCTGCATCCCGCAAACTGCTCCCCCATATATCTTCAGGCTCCCCCACTACTTAACACAACGCTCAGTGATTTCAGCTCTTAGTAAGTTTAGCTCTTTTGTGATTTCAGCTTGTAGGAGGGGAGCCTCAGTGCTGGTGCACCATTAGCCCAAAGGGAATTCAGCTAAACAGCCTGTAACTAGACTCCTAATGGAATCAAAATTAGGTCTGATATTCCACAGTGGAGAGAGGAGGAAGTGCAATTAGCATGTAAGGCCCTCACCAGGGGACCCATACCACCAAGTATTAATACCTGTCCCTGTCAATTTTGGAACCCATGTCCCTTGCCTAGCGAGTGCTACTTAGTTGATGGCAAGTCCCTCCATCATAACAAAAGGCCAAGTACAGTTCCACTGTCCTTGATTCCCATAATCAGGGTAATAACAATTTATTCTTCCTGCCCCAATAACAGAGACACTGGGGATCCCATGGCAGCCAAAGTGACCATTTGGGCAGCTATGGCCTCATTCTAGGCGGGGTGGGTGTGCCTATGCAAATGAGATTGGCTCCTGAAGTTCTTTTCCACACCTCACCACCACATGTCAGGGTGGAGCTCATCCTGACTCTGCTTACACAAAGAAATAGGAATATTGAATTCTTGGCTCACTTACAATCAATGTTAACAAGACAAAAAGTGTAAGAATTTAAATGTGTCAATGGAAATGTCTAGGAGAATGAGTGACATTTTCTGTGGGTAGCACAAATAATTGTAGATCAGGCAAATACTAAAAAATCATTTTGGATTTACAGGCCTCTCAGTTCTCTCCTATTGAAAAGAAAATGAGCAGGTTGTTGTACTGAATTGTACTTTAATTTGGCGGTCATTCATTTTCTGATACAGAAATGCATTTGCCAATTGCTTGTAGAAAATAAACAATTTTTTTGCAAATTTCAAAAATTTCACTAGGCATTTTTGTTTGTTGGTTGTTTTTTTAATAATACAGAGGTCGGTTGTTTTCCAAATTCTCCATGGAATTTTTTAATCTATTTTTTTTTCCATTTTTAAAATGAGTAGTTTTGGACAATGAATTTTTTTTCAATTTTGCAAGAAATCCCCCCTTAACGCAGATGACCAATCAAAATCATGAATACAAAACCCAATGTAGAACTCCAGAACAAACAAAGACTAAAAAAAATGTTTTCACCAAAAGTCTTCAGTGAGAATTTATTTTACAAACAACCCAATACTTGGGAAAAAATCAAAATCCTGCCATCCAACTTCTAAGGGTCCCTTTGGACTGTGAGGTTAATTAGAGATTGCCGGAGCACCGTGCGCTCTACGCATGGTCAAAGCAGCACCCACTGACATGCCTAGCTCTTTCATTAGGGAATGGGTCAATGGGAAGGGTTTGCATTAGAGGTCCAGCACTGCTTGACCTTCTAAAACAGGGGTGGGCAAACTGCGGCCCAAAGGCCAGCTCCAGCCCACCAGCCATTTTTATCTGCCCCTTGAGCTTCCATTGGGAAGTGAGGTCTGGGGCTTGCCCCGCTCTGGCACCCCAGCTTGGGAGCAGGGTCTGGGGCTGCTCCATGCGGCTCCTGGAAGCAGTGGCATGGCCCCCCCTTCAGCTCCTACGCATCTGCCCTGCACACTGCCTCCATCCCAAGTGCCGCCCTCACAGTTCCCATTGGCCGGGAACGGAGGCCAATAGGAACTGCAGAGGCAGTGCCTGTGGACGGGGCAGCATACAGAGCTGCCTGGCTGCACCTCTGCATAGGAGCCAGAGAAGGGACATGCCGCTGCTTCTGGGAGCTGCTTGAGGTAAGCGCCACCTGGAGACTTCACCACTGAGCCTGTTATACCAATAAAATAAAAACCAGCAGGATCTTATTAAAGGGGAAAAGGCAAAATACCACATTTATTGTGAATACAGAAAGAATCCTAGTAAGCAGTTAGTTATAGCTATAACATTCCATTCAATCTCATATTTATTCACACATTCATTCATACACACACACACACAGACACACACACACAGGTTCTGCAAGGTTGTTATCATAGTTACCAGCCTTAGAGTTGCTCATGCCAAGCCACTGGCCAGGTGGCCTGGACATGAGGCGGGAGCAGGGCCTTGTTAGATACTCATCTGATGCTCCTGGAAGTTGGTTTGCAGAATCAGACCCCAAAGTTCTCACTTTCCAGAGTCCATTTTTATAGGAATTTCTTCCTCTGTCAGTCTATGGGAATTGCTTCATCGTGCTGTTGCTGAATCAATCAGCGGATGGCACATTCCTGACGGCTCCGTGCTGCCAGATGTTATCTTGTTCTTTGGTTCTCCCATTTTTGAGGCTGTTGGGTGGATTCCAGTCTGCCCTCCCGGGGTCCTCTGGTTATTTCCACTTGACGCCTTCTTCAGCCGATGGACACTGGATTCTTAGGCTGGCACCTCCCTGATCATTCAGTTATTATCCACACCAAGCATCCATCCACATACATCCTCTATCTCTATTTTAATCACAATTGTTAACAAAGCGAGATGAATACAACAAAAGGGCAGGGAGTCTCTGGGTGCTGTTTCTGTTGTTGCAGAGTGTTGCTTTGAGTCTCTCTCTGTGTGTGAGCAGTTGTTGTTCTTACAAAGAATTGGTCTGGGAACAGACTCTGTCTTAGAATGTACTAACGCAATTAGCAGCTTGCAAGTTTCACACAGAGAGGGAGAGAAACAGTACCAAAACCCAAGAGCCCTCTTAATTAGTAATACCCTGGAATTTAAACTATGGGGAATCAAACTCATTTGTGATTTTAATACAGGACTTCTTTAATATGATCCAACAAGCCTCCTCCTGTGCCCCAACCCCTGCCCCAAACTGAACCCCCTTCCGCACTCCAAACCCCTTGATCCCAGCCTGGAGCACCCTCCTGCACCCCAAACCTCTCTAAACCCTAGCCCCACCTCAGAACCCACACCCCCAGCCGGAGCCCTCACCTCCCCACAGCTGAACCCCCTGCCCCATCCTCGATCCCCCTCCTGCCCTCCGAACCCCTCAGTCCAGCCTGGAGCACCCTCCTACACCCCTAGTCCCTCATCCCCAGCCCACCCCAGAGCCCATACCCCGAACCAGAGCCTGCACCCCTTCCTGCACCCTAACCTCTTGCCCCAACCCTGATCCCCCTCCCGCCCTCCGAACCCCTCAGTCCCAGCTCAGAGCACCCTCCTACACCCCAAACTCCTCATCTCCAGCCCCACCCCAGAGCCTGCACCCACAGCCGGAGCCCTCATTCCCCACCCCCTCTGGTAGGATATAGATATTCAGGCCTGCCTGTAAAGGCCTGTACTTTAAGAATTTAGGTGTATTCTTATCACTTGGCTAGTTAGAGGTATAAAAGAAAGAATCAAAATCACTGTCTGCCAATGTAAGGTCCTTCTCTTACTGTGACAGTCTGGGGCCCTGTTCTTAGGCTAAGGCCTTTGGCTAAGCGACAGAGGCAGCCATATGCTGGAAAGCGACCGGTCACATCCTCACATTCCAAAGTAGTCACATGGAAAGAAGGTGCTATTGGGCTGTTAGGAATACAATCCTGTCCTGATAGTGCCTATCAGCTCCAGAGAAAGGGAAGTGCCTAGAAAATGTAAAAGAAAACTTAGTTTGATAGCATCCTGTCTGGCAAGAACTCACTTATCAATACTGGGATGTGAAATCCTCACTTCTGTATTGTCTTGCCATTATAGTTCCCACTTTGCTATTGTTTGTCTGTATAATCTCTGTCTGGTTCTGTGATTGTTCCTGTCTGCTGTATAATTAATTTTGCTGGGTGTAAACTAATTAAGGTGGTGGGATATAATTGGTTACATAATCATGTTACAATATGTTAGGATTGGTTAGTTAAATTTTAGTAGAATGATTGGTTAAGGTATAGCTAAGAATATTACTATATAAATTAGGGGCAAACAGGAAGTAAGTTGGGATTCGGAAATAAGGAAAAGGAACTTGTATTTAAGCTTGCTGGAAGTTCACCCCAATAAACATCGAATTGTTTGCACCTTCGGACTTTGGGTATTGTTGCTCTCTGTTCATGTGAGAAGGACCAGGGAAGTGGGAGAGTGAAGGAATAAGCTCTCTAACACCCACCAGCCTGGAGCCCCCTCCCGCACCCTGAACTCCTCATTTCTGGCCCCACCCTGGAGCCTGCACCCCCAACCAGTGCCCTCACCCCCTCCCGCACCCCAGCCCCAATTTTGTGAGCGCTCATGGCCCACCGTACAATTTCTATTCCAAAATGTGGCCCTCTGGCCAAAAAGTTTGCTCATCCTGTTCTAAAAGAAGCTGTCGTTGGTTTTACTGGAACGATGCCAGGGGACCTTCACAAGTGACTGAATGTTTTGCGTTTGTCCACTTAATTTAGGAATAGAATTTCCAAAGTCCTGAATAATCAGCTAGGAATTATTGCAGCAAGATAACACTTGCAGGAGCGTCAACAATTTGGGTGGAAAAGATTGTGCTTCTGGGAGATTGTGGGCTTTGCTGGTTCACTTTTTATTTTTAGTGAGCAGATGCCTGATGTTTGTCTTTATTAGTAGTATGCCAGGTATATAAAAGTGAAGAAATAAAGGGAACAGTGCAGAGCATGGAGACATTCAGAATATAGATGTTACTTACTTTCAGTCCTTCCTTTAAACTCAATCCGTATACGATGAAAATGAGAAGGAAGACGTGGTGGGGTTATTTTAGTGACTAGAAATCTGGATTATTTTTGTTATTCATTAATAGATGAGATTTGGGATAAATGGTTTCCATGTAATGGTTACTCTTACATTAAAAATATTTCATCCTTCCATTGTCTTCCATTATGCGTGTTATCGACTAAAAGGGGTAGCCCATTGCTTGACTACCCTTGTGGTTCGTTCTCAAAAATGTTCACAAGACCAAATAACCAAACTTGGCCAACAGGATTGTCTAAAGACAAAGCAGAACAATAGCTTACTCAGAGGGCGCAATTCACAGATACGCATTTCATCTAGGAGAAGTTATAGGGTATTTTTACAAATGACAGAACCTGTCACTAAAATCCAACCCACTGGTTCGTCCCACTTCCTTAACTTGTTCCATACCTTCCCTATCTTTGTTTTGGATCCCAGCATTGGAGGGACTGGTCCGTGAGGGCGCCTCTCTGTACTTTCCCATATCCCATTTTGAACACTCCGTTCCAATGCTGATGAGCCATGACAGGACTCCCTAAGTGTACTTGGTGCAAAGTACTCATGCACTTTTCCTGTGACAAGTTTCCTCTTTTCGAATGCCAAAGCTGACTCCAGCTTTGCAAAGTGTTGTGGGATGTTTGACACGGGGGAACAGAATTGCAGGAAGAGCATAATTCATGCAGTTAAAGTAACTTCCCCACACTGTTTGTACTATGCACCTGGTATTTACTAATGTGCTGTGTACCACATCTAATGTATATGGATTGACTGACAGTATGTACAGCCCCAAGCACAACAGGGCCCAGATCTCAGTGAGGCTCACTAGGTGCCATCACTGCAATTCCAATCTAAAGAGACAGAAGGTGACTTACCCAATGCCACCCAGCAGAGTCAAGAACAGATCCCAGGTCTCTTAAATCACTGTCCTGTGCCCTAGTTACTGGAACAGTCTGTGCAGATCTTTTGTAATTACACCTACACATAAAGAAATTTTCTAAACACAGGGCTAACTAATATCTATGGGTGTTTAACTACAAAAGAGACAAGTTTGGGTTTTTGGACATCTGCAGCTTATTGCTGGATGGGGGAGGACTCAGAAATTTGCAGTGAGGTCTTAATTTTTTTATGGAGCTGGGAAGCCTGCCAATGTCGGTGTAAACTGACTAGGGTTGCCAGGCCTTTGGTTTTGGACCATAAAGCCTGGTTGAAAAGGCACTGTTCCTGCCCCAAGTGCCGGCCCCATTGCTCCCATTGGCGGGGAACCGTAATCCACAAAACCTAACCCTAACCCTAACCCAGAGCCTGCACCCCCCACAACCCATACCGCCATGCCACACCACCACCCCTGCCCCATCCTAGAGCCCTTTCCTGCACCCAACCCCCCTCATACCTCATGCCACCCCAGAGCCCACACCCCTGGCTGGAACCCTCACCCCCCCTCCCGCACCTCAACCCCTTGCCCCAGCCCGGTGAAAATGAACGAGGGTGTGGGATAGCGAGCGATGGAGGGAGGGGGGATGGAGCCAGTGGGAGTGGAGCCTTGGCGAAGGGGCAGGGCGGGGGGGGGGCAATCAGGTCAAGGGTAGCGCAGGGGTGTTCAGTTTTGTGCAAATAGAAAGTTGGCAACCCTACAACTGACTGATATTCCCTCAGCACTGGCAGCATCTATCTTTAGGTAGAGAATGGGGAAGGGGGGTAAAGAGCGTATGGACCAGCTGAGGAATAATCTTGGTGACATCCTAGCCGTGGTAAGCAATTGGGATTGACCAGACCCCAAGAGGGAATCCTTTCAAACAGATTCTGCATTGCCCTGCATTTTCCACAGTCATTTTCATCACTGCAAAGTGAGTGCAACCAGGCGACCAGTCTGATTTGGCCATTTTTCATTCCCCTTTTGCACGAATGTGACTGTATGAGATGCCAGAGGAACAGGTGAATCAGCTCCTTATTAATTTAACTTGCCTTCATTTGTGATGATCTCATTAATTCAGCAGGTACAGGGAGTGTCTCTCTATGCTTTAATTCAATTGCAAGTTACAGGGCTCAATGCTGCGATCACTGGGGGAAAATCCCTGGTTTGTGCTATGCAAAATGCCAGACCACAGGATCAGAACGGCCCCTTCTAGCCTTTAAAATCTATGCACCCTCAGAGTCCTTTCTCACTTAACAATCAATCAGTATTTCAAGGTGAACTTCTTTTTCTATTTCTTTAGAGATTTTGTAGGTAGAATTATTTAACAAAGGGTCTGTCCAGAACCGATTATGTTATTTTGGTTTTTTTTATTGTTGAAATTCACAGTGAAAGCAATTATGGCTACAATACCAACAACATACACAGGATGATTACAGACAAGTACAGAGTACATCAACAACATCACTGTTACAGAGTATGGGAACATACAGCCAAGGTTTTAACTCAGATAGCAGAGTGTATACATGTCATGCATCATTCTGTACAGTTAATCAATGGAAGCCATGCACTAAGGTTGAGTTCTTGTGGAATGAGCATAGGTTAGGTCTTTCCCCTAATCAAGGTCTTTCCCCTCACTGCTTGCAGGTTGAGTTGTTGTTTTGGTGTCTTGGAAAAGTTGATATAACTTATTTGTGGACAAATGGCTCTGAAGTTGTGGGACTTTGTTTTAATGGAGGGGACTTGCAATTCAATAAAGTAGATTTCTTATGGGACTAGAGGTCATCATAAGAATCTTTGTGCCTTATCTATTCTGGTGTAATTTCCATTAGATGAGAAATTTAGGACTGTGAATTTGTAATGTCTGGAAAATCCTCTGTTCTAGTCCAGACATTATTATTATTATTTATTATTTGTATTGTGGTAATGCCTCGGAGCCTCAGTCAGGGGTCAGGACTCCATGGCGCTAGGCACTGTACAAACACAGAACTAAAAGCCTGTCTCTGCCCCAAGGAGCTTACAGTGTAAGTATATGACAATGGACAGCACATGGATCCAGACAGACAGCTGGGGGAGCACAAGAAAACAATGAGACAGTACCAGTCATCATGATGGACAGTGGTCTTGGCTAACCGGCTGCCTAACTGTTGTCAAGTTTAAACATCAGCTTAGGCAGTCCTGGTTCCAACCTCCCTCAGCGTCACTTGCTTCAGCTCTGTGAGGTTCAAAAGAACGAGGAGAGAAGAATGATTTTACATCTTCAAAGCATCTTTTATACAATTTCTATCGGAAGTACCTTTTTCTAGCATCGCATCAAAAAAAAAGCTAGAAACACGTCACTTATTAGCAGAACTATCGTACCGTATAGAACCATAGAATTAACACATGGGTAGGAAGATGTGCATCTGAACAGAGTACCCTTAAAGAAATGAGGGGATGAGGTAAGATGAACGAGGAGAAGCCACAGGAATCAGTGCCATGAGTTTGCACTCTGCTTTTCGTTCCATGACGTTCCATGTTATTTGCAGGTTACTTCCAATTGGGTGGCAACTGGCATTGCTGCTTGCATTGTTGCTGTTCAATGGGTGGGCACGTCTTCACACAAGGTGGGCATTTCACTGGCTCAGGGCATGGAGGAGTAACTGGGACTGGTGGTTCCTTGCATGGTGGCTTCTCTGGGCAACATGGTATTGGCTCAGGGCATGGAGTAGGAACTGGAACTGGTGTTTCCTTGCATGGTGGCTTCTCTGGACAAGGTATTGGCTCAGGGCATGGAGAAGGAACTGGGACTGGGGGCAACTTGCACTCTTGCTTCTGTTGCGGACATGGTATTGGCTCGGGGCATGGAAGAGGAACTGGGACTGGTGGTTCCTTGCATGGTGGCTTCTCTGGGCAACATGGTATTGGCTCAGGGCATGGAGTAGGTACTGGGACTGGTGGTTCCTTGCATGGTGGCTTCTCTGGACAAGGTATTGGTTCAGGGCATGGAGAAGGAACTGGGACTGGGGGCAACTTGCACTCTTGCTTCTGTTGAGGACATGGTATTGGCTCAGGGCATGGAAGAGGAACTGAGACTGGTGGTTCCTTGCATGGTGCCTTCTCTGGACAAGGTATTGGCTCAGGGCATGGAAGAGGAACTGGGACTGGGGGCAACTTGCACTCTTGCTTCTGTTGCGGACATGGTATTGGCTCGGGGCATGGAGGAGGAACTGGGACTGGTGGTTCCTTGCATGGTGGCTTCTCGGGACAACATGGTATTGGCTCAGGACATTTCACCGGCTCTGGACACGGCACAATTTCTGGGCACTCTTTCGGGTTTCCTTTACAGAGTGCCGGCGGCAGGGTGATGCCTTGCTTGCATTGCTGCTGGTCTTGGTGAAGAGACATCTTTGTTCCAATACAGGATAATCTAAAAGAAGCACCAGAGTGTATTAGCACATGCTGTGTAAATGCAGTAAGAATAGGGGCCAACTTCCCAGTGGATTGGGGGACCCTAATAATCTGTTAGAATGCCCTTGTCTTTATTCTCTCTTCCGCCTTTTGATGCCAACCCATCACTTATTTCACCCACTTCCTTCTTTTCATCTTGCCTTCTGATTCCTACTCTCACTCTGTCCTCTCTTTTTCCCTTCTCTTTTTTCTGTGCTTCCTGGACAAGCCTCTTTCAGCTCCCACTACAAACTCCTTCAAACAGCAGTTGATTTCAATGTTTCAAATGAAATTGCCTTCCCCCTCCCTCGCTCCTTCTCCCAGTGAACTCAGGAACCCACTCTTTTCAATATCTTTCTGTATCTATGCATGTCCCTTTTGCTTATCTAAAGCCCAGGTGAAAGGAGGACCAGTATAAGAAACCAGATCAAAATATTCCCCCAAAGAAATTGCTATAATACTGAATTTCTCAGTTGTGAATACATGGAGCCTGATTCTCCTCTTACTCTGTGTTTACATCTGTGTCACTTTATTGGTGCCCCTTTGGATTTTAGATGCTGTAACAGAAAGGAGAATGGTTTCAGAGTGGTAGCCGTGTTAGTCTGTGTCAGCAGAAAGAACGAGGAGGACTTGTGGCACCTTAGAGACTAACACATTTATTTGAGCATCAGTTTTCATGGGCTAAGGCCCACTTCATCAGATGCATGCAGTGGAAAATACAGTAGGAAGAGATATATATATATACACAAAGAACACGAAAAAATGGGGGCTGCAATCCATTAAGGTGGGCTATTAGCAAGAGAAAAAAAACTTTTGTAGTGCTAATCAGGCTGGCCCATTTCAAACAGTTGACAAGAAGGAGTGAATAACAGTAGGGGGAAAATTAGCATGGGGAAATAGTTTTTAGTTTGTGTAATGACTCATCCACTCCCAGTCTTTATTCAAGCCTAATTTAATGGTGTCCAGTTTGCAGATTAATTCCCATTATTTACAAGCGGTTGTACAAAGAATTAGTAAGAACAAGCATGATGCCAGTGGTGCGTGCACCCTCAGTGACATTCGCCGGTAGTGGCTTCTAAAAGGGATGGATAGTTGTATGGCCACTAATAACACATGCAGATGGAGCAAGCAAAATCGAATGCACTCACACCCAGTGCTTCAAAGAGCAAGGCATACCCTGGTCAAATCGGACTACAAGGAGGTTCTCATAGTGCTGCGATACACAACTGCACAGATGAATGATGGGAGATTTCTTGCTACCTAAAAAGCATCAAATACCTTCCACCAACAGAGGTTGGGGTCTAAGAAAAGATATGACCTGACCCACCTTGTCTCTGCTTATCCTGGGACCAACAAGGCTACAACTTTGCAATTAACTACAAACTTGGATGAATCTGTTGTCTAATGGCAAATCCTTATATGTTCTTATTTTTCTAGGAACAATCTAGGCATACCAAAGAAAGTTTCACATATGTACCTCCAGATATTTTAACATCTAGAGCCAAATCCAAGTGGAGTTAGCTAAGGATATTTTTAACCTCTCCTTTCTGTGCTGCCACCCAATTCAATGCTGAGTTGAATTAAGATTCTAGAATTTCCCCCAATGGACAGGACACCAAGCTGTGATAACCTTAGCTCAAAAGTAAAGCAAAAAGAATCTGTAGGATCAGACTTACCCAACTGCCCAAGAAGAAGGAACCTGCAGAAGTCAAGTGGATTATGGAACTGGGAGGTGAGAGGACTTTTATATGGTTTCCAAGCCCTGCCTTCTGGATATGAGACAATTCACATGAATGATGAGCTCACTCATTTCAACCCACAAGACTCACGTATTCTCTCAACTGACCTGTTTCTGTATTGACCTTGGTAGGAAACTCCCTCATGTTCTGATGAGTGTTGTATAATTTGTTCTAATCTGCTCCCTGACTAATCTGAAGGGAAAAAGTTACAAAAGTGATAAAACCAAGTGATAAAAGGACAGATCCCCCTCCACCCCAGCATCAGCGCAGCTCCATTGAAGTCAGTGGGCCAGATCCTCAGTTGGTTTAAATCAGTGGTTCTCAAACTTTTGTACTGGTGACTCCTTTCACATTGCAAGCCTCTGAGTGTGACCCCCCTAATAAATTAAAAAACACTTATTTAATATATTTAACACCATTTTAAATATATTTAATACCATTTTAAATGCTGGAGGCAAAGCGGGGTTTGGGGTGGAGGCTGACAGTAATAACCTCGTGACCCCCAGTTTGAGCACCCCTGGTTTAAATTGACATAGCTTCATTGGAGTTCATTCTGGGGGCTGATTTGGACCTCACTACCCTGGGCCATTTGCCATTGAATTCATTGAAGTGACTCCTGATTTGGTTCTAGCGTAAGTGAGAGGAGGATCTGGTCCTCGGTCTTCCAAGATTGGTTCAAGAAATCAAAGAGTTTGAGATGTTGAAAAGTCCAGCTAAAATGCCGCAGGATGGATTGGATGTCATATCAGATGAAAAGGTTTGTGGTTAAGTTACTGGCCTGGGAGTCAGGACTCCTGGGTTCATTCCTGCCAAAGGAGCTCCTGGGTTCTGCCGAAGACACGCTGTGTGACCTTGGGCATGTCACTTCATCTTTCAATTGCTCAGTTTCCCCATCTGTAAAATGTGGGCAGGAGTACTTCTCTGTTTCACAACAGTGGTGTGAGGCTAAGGTCATTCATGTCTATGAGTTGGTCAGATGTTGTGGTGCTGGTGGAACATATAAATACCTAAATAGAATGGAAAACCTTGTGGGCTTCTATCACCTTTCACCTTAGAAAAGGGGGGAGAATTGTACCTGTGGTGATAAGACATTTTCAGAACCTAAAATATAATTTTCTATTTTTAGAAAAAGATTAAACGTCTTTTCTTTTGATGTCAGATGCTCTTGTGTCCCAGTGATAGACCTTCCCACGTTGTCTCCCATAACCTAAGACAATTTGTCTCTCTATGCAATCCACTTGTCTTTCTATCCAATCAGCATTTATAACATAGTTATATGTGTGCTGACAGGAGCATAAAAGGCCAGATTCTGCTTTCATTTGCAGGGGTGTAAATCCTTTCCACTGATGGCAAGACAGTGGCTCCATACAGCCACAAGTGAGGAGCAGACTTTGTCTCTGATTTGGAGGGGGAAAGCATTGGGTCATAGAGCTTATCATGCCCATGTGCCATGAGCTTGCTGGTTTGAGTGTTCACCAGGCAGATGCTTTGAAAACTATTGCAATCCAAGAACACTTCAGTGACCATAAGGGCTTACAACATGGAGCACAGCAGAATTGGTCAACATGTTTCCACTGAAATGTTTTATCTATGGACAATAGCATCTTGATGCAATGGAAATGTTCACTGCAAAATTTCAATTTCTCATAACAAAATAATGTTTGTTGCAAAAATTTCAAGGAAGATGTTTGATGAAAACAAAACTTTGTTCATTTGCATGACAATCACTTCCATCAGGCTTAATGATTTGATTTGTAGGCTCTTATCAGGGCTGTAATGTCTCTCTGGAGCAAGTCCTTGTGCTAAAGACGCAATGAGAGCATTGAGGCATTCTTGGGGCATGTGATGGGAATGGCAGCTTCTAGCTATGTTGCAATTTCCTCTTTTTAATCCTTGTTTCTCTATTTGTGGGTGGGACACCTGGGTGGGACACCAGTTGATGGTGCAACTTCTTGTCTTATTTCATCTGCAGGTGTGGCCCTGGTGTTGTCCCTGTCCCAGCTGGGCTTGGGAGATGTTCACTTTGTCTCCCAACCTCTGATCTAAATGGGGTGGCATTCAGAAGGCCAGCTCAAGACCTCTGTGCTACTTAAGTCCTATGGGGCAGTGTTAGGGGGCTTATTCCTTCACCCACTTACTTCCCTGGTCCTTCTCGCATGAACAGAGAGCAACAATACCCGAAGTCCAAAGGTGCAAATAATTCGATGTTTATTGGGGTGAACTTCCAGCAAGCATGATTCCAGTTTCCTTCCTTAGTGTCCTCCTTCCCAGCTCTGACACCACAGAGCCTTACACCTGTGTCCCTGTTCCCATTCCTACCCTTAGCCAAACATGATTCCAACTTCCTTACTCCCATTCCCTGTTCCCATTTCCCCCTTTAGCAAAACATGATTCCAATTTTCTTACCCCCATTCCCTGTTCCCATCTCCCTTACCCCCATGCCCATGCCCATGCCCATGCCCACGCCCACCCCCACCCCCACCCACTCACTTCCTCATTGACTACAGATTATATAGTAAAACTTGAGTTCTGCTTAGCTATACCTTAACCAATCATTTTCCTGAAATTTAACTAACCAATCCTAACATATTGTAACATGATTATGTAACCAATTATATCCCACCACCTTAATTAGTTTACACCCAGCAAAATTAATTATACAGCAGACAGGAACAATCACAGAACCAGACAGAGATTATACAGACAAACAATAGCAAAGTGGAAACTATAATGACAAGACAATACAGAAGTGAGGGTTTCACATCCCAGCTATTGATAAGTGAGTTCTTGCCAGACAGGATGCTATCAAACTAAGTTTCCTTTTACATTTTCTAGGCACTTCCCTTTCTCTGGAGGTGATAGGAATACAATCCTGTCCTGATAGTGCCTAACAGCCCAATAGCACCTTATTTCAATGTGACTAGGTTGGAATGTGAGGAGGTGACCGGTCGCTTCCCAGCTTATGGCTGCCTCTGCTGCTTAGCCAAAGGCCTGAGCGTAAGCACAGGGCCACAAACTGTCACAGTAAGAGAAGGCCCTTACACCGGCAGACAGTGATTTCTTTCTTTTATACCTCTAGAATTAGCCAAGCGATAAGAATACACCTAAATTCTTAAAGTACAGGCCTTTACAGACAGGCCTGAATATCTATATCCTAACAGGCAGCGCTTCACCTGGCTGAAAATGTCACAACACCACTGATATCAAGAGCTATGACAATTTATACCAGCTGAGCAGTGGCCTTTATAGGTTTATTTCTGGAATCATGGCTCATCATCAACAAGAATCCTTTTAGCTTCACCTGGGGCTTGCTTATGGAAAATCTTTCTTCAAAACAGAGATGCTGGAAAATGTTCAAACCCAAAGTAAACCCATGTTTTTGTTTTCCTGGGCATCTAACCAGTTCTGCTTTGGGTGTCAAATTGCCAGCAATAAACTTTAATGTCTCCTGGTTAACGAAAAGCAGTTTTCATAACAAGAAAGGACATGCCCTGGTGCTATGAGTAGCAGGCTGAGTGCTGGGGGCCCTACTCTGACACTGATATACAGTGTGGCTTGGGGCAAGTGAGAGTGTTTGGTGGTGGTTGCAGCCTGTGATATACAGGAGGTCAGATTACAAGAACTGGTGTCCTTCTGGCCTTCAGCTCTATGTTGCTATGTCACTGAACCTTTGGGTGCCTTAATTTCTCCACCTGTAAATCAAGATTTTTATGCTGCTCTCTCTAGAGCAGGTTGTGAGCAGAGCTGGTTGAAAAATGGTGCCGAATTTTTGTGAAAACTCTTCAGGCATTTTCATGAAAAGATTTTGTCAGAATAAAAAAAAAAAAGTGGGCAACTCTACATAGAAACAACACTTTGGGGATTACATTTGTGGGAAATGTTGACCCGGTCAAGTTGTGACTTTTAATTAGTTATGGTTTTGTGACATGCTTTGATGATAAACAGTAGCATCAGAATAAATAAGAAACAAATATAAATGCTTTTCTCTTTCTCGTGACTTACTTTACCTCCTGGTCCCTTTTTCCCTTTGACAAAAAACTTCCCTATAAAGGTATAAATACTTTGTCCTGATCTGCGAATTGTATTTACCAGCTTAGGTTAAAACTTCCCCAAAGTACAAACTATTTTACCTTTTGCCCTTGGACTTTATTGCTGCCACCACCAAGCGTCTAACAAATATAAAACAGGGAAAGAGCCCGCTTGGAAACGTCTTTCCCCCAAAAATCTCCCCAAGCCCTACACCCCCTTTCCTGGGGAAGGCTTGATAAAAATCCTCACCAATTTGCATAGATGAACACAGACCCAAACCCTTGGATCTTAAGAACAATGAAAAAGCAATCAGGTTCTTAAAAGAAGAATGTTAATTGAAGAAAAAGTAAAAGAATCACCTCTGTAAAATCAGGATGGTGAATCCTTCTAGGCAAAACCTTAAGTTACAAAAAGACCAAAAACAGGAATATCCATTCCATTCAGCACATCATATTTTATCAGCCATTTAAACAAAACAGAATCTAACGCATCTCTAGCTAGATTACTTCCTAAGTTCTAAGACTCCGTTCCTGTTCTGTTCCTGGCAAAAACCACACACAGACAGAAAGAACCTTTGTTTCTCCCCCCTCCAGCTTTGAAAGTATCTTGTTTCCTCATTGGTCATTCTGGTCAGTTGCCAGCGAGGTTATCCTAGTTTCTTAACCCTTTACAGGTGAAAGGGTTTTTCCTCTGGCCAGGAGGGATTTTAAAGGTGTTTACCCTTCCCTTTATATTTATGACAAAAGGTATAAATACTTTGTCCTGATCTGCAAATTGTATTAATAATACATGACAGCTATTTTCTGAGACAAATACTATATGGGGTGAAACTAGTCTTAACCGAGTATTCAAGGAGCTGTGAAAAATGGGTAGTTTAGTAAAGGAGACTTCCTAAAGAAGTCAATCCCCCAGTTCCTCTGGGGATAGTTTGTGGTTATCTTTTAAGAATGGAGCTTGATTTTGTTATCAATTTACACCAGTTTCATACCAGTGTAATTCCATTGAATTCAATTCTGAGTTACAGTGGTGACTGCAGAATAGATCTTGGAAGTTGCCTATCAAGAGGTGATCTTTTACTATAATTATTATTTATTATTTGTGTGGTGGTAACACCTGGAGACCAGGGCCCCATTGTGCTAGCAACTGTAAAAACACAAAGTGAGGGACAGTCCTTACCCCAAAGAGTTTACAATCTAAATAGATAAGGCAGACAAAGGTCGGGAGATTTATCAGAGATTAAAATATTTTGTCCAAGTTCACACAGAAAGCCTGCAGCAGAGTCACGCATTCTACCCCATCCCCTAAATCCCAATTATGGATTTAGCCACAAGTTCACCCTTCCTCTCATGTGCAGGTGATGGTGACAGAGGACATTGTGGTTTTTCAGAGTAATCCCATGAGTTTTGTGTTTCATCAAGCACCTGACACTCATAGAGCTAATAGTTCTCCAGACCAACGCCTTGCTCTGCAATGTGCCTTGAGCTGGCTTTGTAACTCAGTGAGTTAATTTCCACCCCTGAATAACATTATTTGTTCTGTGGGAGGCTTCGTGCTGGGACAATTGTATCTTTTGATATTTTGTTCCAGTAGTGACTTAACACGGAGACATCAACACTTAACAATAGCTGTTTCCGGTACCTCCTTCATCTTCCTTCTCTTGTTCCTCATCCCGTGTCATTCACCCCCCAACCCACATGAGGAAACAATCATTTTCAGGTGCCAATGCTTCATTCAATCCATGGCAATAGACCCAGTCTCAGAGTCATTTGTACTCTCTCCACTCCCTGTGGAAATTGATGGGCTTCAGTGTAGACCTGAGATCCCATTTCAGCCTCTATGGAAACCAGATAATTTGAATTTGGAGACTCTAGTTACTGAATTGTGCCAAGATGAAAGTCTTAAAACTGTGGGCCAGTTTCTTAGCTGGTATAAATCAGCCTAGCCAAGCTCATTGAATCCCACAAAGGATTTGGCTTTGTACCTATCATGCTGTCCTTCCTGGTCCAACTGAGCCCTTTTTGGCACTCATCCTGCTATGAATAGACAAGATGAGACTCTATGACAAAATGCTACATCCTTGTTGACACTATAGTCAATTCAGATCTGAAATGTCCTATTGAAGGATCTCTTATGTTTGTCACCAAGATGCAAAGCTAGGAGCATCCAAGTGTTTGTTACATAGTGTTGAATGAATTCCTATCCATTAGACCAGGTATGCTGCTCATTACAGGGATGCAAAGATTGTGAAAAATTTCCAGTTGGATTGTATCAGTATTTAATAATAATGCTCAGAACTTGAAAAGCCTTTTAGCACTTTCAGTCACTGCATAAACATCGACTAATTAGTCCTCACTACCCACTACAAGATGGCAGGAGGTATTATTACTGCATATAATAAGTGGGAAAGCTGAGGCATAGAAAGGGGAAGTGACCTGCCCAAGGTCACAGAGAAAGACAGGGCCAGAGATAGAACTATATTTGAAGAGTTCCTGGATCCCAGCCCTGTGCTCGCTCCTATAGACCATACATCCTGTGGTATTAAAATTGAGCATCATGTGTAAAACAGGGAATCCCCAGCTGTTCGGGGCCTACAGTTTGAAATACAAGGGTTATCTGTGTCGCCTTGGGTGTTGGGGAAAGCTGTGTGGGCTGGAGTGACGAGAGGTTACATGGAAAGGGAGGACAAAAGGAAATGAGAGAGAAGAGAAAGCTGCACACAAGCAGACATAGAACCTGGAAAGGGAGCACACCACACACAAGAAGGGAAGAAAGGGCAGAGATAAATGGCAGAGGATAGGAAGGGATTGCAGACATTCCATGGGAACAGTTCATTTCTTCTGATAAGAATGGCATAGTCATCTGAGGCCAGATTTTCAAAGATATTTATGTGTCTCTCTGCTCAGCGTTGCAAGACCTAACTGACATACATGGCAAAGTCCCATTTTAAAAAGTGACCTAGGCATTTAGGAGAGCTCCAGTTTCATTGAAATTCAATGGGTTTTAGGCTTCTAAGCAACTTAGATACTTTTGAAAATGTTACCCTTTGGCCTTGCAATTCTGAGCCCAGCAACATCTAAATGCCTTTAAATATCCCTGTGCTACACACTAGGTGAAACAAATTGCTGAAGCTAAAGGGTACCCGATCTCCTGTAGCAGTCTGAGCAGTGCTCGGACAGTTTCAGGTCACTGTGAGCTAGATTTAGGGTTGATGTCAGTGGAGCGAGGCTGATTTAGTCCAGCTGAGGAACTGGCATAAAACAATTGTTCCAAGATCTATTCCTGGGGGAATTCTGCACCAAAACATTAAAAATGCTGTGCACAACATTTTAAAATTCTGCAAAATTCTGCATATTTTATTTGTCAAAAATAACACAATAAAATCACACCAGTCTCAATTATTTTGGTATTTTATTTCAAAATACCTGTCCTCAAGCATGTCTGTAACAACACAGGCAACAAAAACATTTTCTCCAGAAGCAGAGAGTTAAAAAAACCCCTACGACAACCCAGTTCCTGTTTCTCTGTTATGCTTTTGTTGGGTGTCTCAGTCTGGGTGTGTCACATGTGCCAGCTGGACCCACCTTGGGGGAAAATGCTGCCCCTCCAGTCTAAGACACCCACACACTCTCCCCAGAGACCAGCTGTGGGACATGCCCCCTGCCCAGACACCTGCACCCCTTACCCCCCAGTGTCCAGGGATCTAGAGAGAGAAACAGCCTGATGCCAGGTCCTGGGCTTGTACAGAGTTTCCTGCGTGTTGCCTCCTTCCTTCAGGATGTGCCGGGAAATGCAGCTGACCAGAACCCTCCAGCTCCCACTCCCCGTCCCCTCCGGCAGTGTCCTGCATTTGCGAGCTGGAGAACCAGGCTCTGCTGAGTCCAGCAGCACCTAGTGATGGCCATCAACCCTGCAGCACCAATTCTGTGGGGGGAAATGAAATTCTTCACAGAACAGAAATTTTGCATAAATTCTGCATTGTGCAGTGGTGCAGAATTCCCCAGGTGTAAAGATAACTAATAAAGGTTAACTGATTAAGCCTCACAAACCATGGAACAGAGTAACTTGCCCAAGTTCCCACAATGAATTGGAGGTAGCACTGGGAACAGAATCTAGTATTTCTGGCTCCAATTTCTGCAGTTCAGTCTCCAGTGCAATCCTTCCATCTCCCTTAGGGAAGAGCAGAGTTTTATGACAAATTTGCAAGGAATTCTTTTCTCTAGATTGCAGTCATGTGATTGCAAGACACTCAGCCAACCTTGCTGGAATCCTTTAAGAAATAATTCTGGTGTAGGTCAGATAATGTAAGCTTGGTGGGGGGGGAAGGGGGGGAGGTATAGCTTCAAGTGGATTTGGTAGTGGAGAAGGTAGCCTGTGTGCAAGGCTGTCTTTTGGCTTCTCTCCATTAAGTTCTTTTGAAATTTCCATGCATAGAGAAAACTCTGGATTTGAAGGAAGCATTCTCCTCCAGGATTTAGTTTCATTGTATTAATCAGAAGTGGTTGAACCAGCTTTCCAAAGGCCCGGCTTGCCCTGCTAGCTTGATTATACCCCTGCCGCTCCCACCCCATGCTTGTTCTCACTTGTCTGTCATTATTTAAGGGCAGACACACCTGGATTCCATATGAGATGGCTAATAGGATGAAAGAGATAATTACATAGGTTTAATTTCCTAGTATCATTCTGTCTGCTTGCCAGTCTAATCTATCTCATATTTTTACAAGGCACCCATTACAGTAGCCAGTTCTACACATCTTCTGCCAAATGATGGAACAGAGGAAAGATTGTACATTCAACCTTTCCGAGGTTATATTCTCCATAGATTGGAGTCTTTAAATCAAGATGGGAAGTCCTTCTAAAAGATACAGGGCCTGATTTTCCACTGCACTGCACCTTGTGCGCTTTCTTATATCGGTGAAAAGTTGGATGTGAACGGCTCCCTTTTCTGATCTCGCAGCATTTCACATTCATTGTGCACTGGTGTAAACAACTGCACAAAGGTGTGGGGCAATGGAGAATTCGGTTTTTCCACCACAGTTTACTGGCCTCAGTGCAGGAAGTGCCAGGTGAAATTCTATGACACTGTATTATGTACGAATTCAGCCAAGATGCCCTACATATCTATGAATATATGACAATAAAAGGATTTTTTTTCCATCAGCCATGTGAAATGACAGTGTGACTTTGTATTCTAAGCTTAAAAACCTTCCCTTATCATTCTCTTTAACTCTCCTGGTGAACCTTGAATACAAAACCTAAGTTCACTTGGGTTAGACCCCAAAAAGGCTGCCTTGGTGTAGACGTCATTTCTGCTGCGGTTCATCAATTCTTGTATGTTCCATCCCAACATGATTTTAAGTAGCTGACGTTACCTCAAAATGCCCCCTCAGTGTTGATGAAACTAAATAATGCTTGAGCATGAATCCAGCCTGGCAAACTCTTGAAGATGGCTCCGCTCCATGGCACAGCACCATGACAGTGCCTCGTAGCCACTCGATGCTTTCGTACAAGATTTATAACCATAGATAAGCATACCAGCTGCCATAGGATTTGCGAGACATAACAAACTCCCTGGGTTTTGGATCAGGGCCTGGGAAGCTTTTCCTCTTGAAGGTGCTTTGCAAGACCACCTAATTGACTAATTGAGAAGAGCAGCATTTAGCTCAATTAAGGCATAATTGCAAAGCAACTCTAAGGATGAGGCAGTATCAGGCAAACCTGGGTTGGGCTCCCAGCATGAATACATCACCAGCTACCTAACTGTCCTGTATTCACACCAGCCAAATAAGAAAAGGGCCGGGCCAGACTTGCAAGGTGTGATCGTAGGGCTAAATTCCACTCTACAGTTTCAAGGGCTTAGCATTAAAACTGGCAAGATTAATTTGAAGATTTGGGGTCAACCTTCTCCCCCCGTCCCCAGTAGCTTGAGTCTTCTTCTTGCTCCACTTCCCTGACCTCTGCTAATTTTTTCATTCACCCAGGGAATCTCAGCTAAACCTCCTCATTTCTATAGGGGGCCCAATTCTGCGACATGACACCAGTGGGACTGGAGGGAATGCCAGTATTTGGCAGGATAAGACCCACTGCTTCTTTTACTAAAGAAAACAACGAAATGATGATGTATCTATAATTCAAAGGCTACTCCATGTGCTGTGGAGCAGTTGGGTCTTCTGTGGTCCTAGCCACTCCTGCGTCCCTGTTTTGAGTGACAAAAACTAATAAGCAACTTTAAGGAAAAGTGATTTTTCATGGGAACTTCAGATCAAAGGGCCTGATTCTCAGTTACTTAATTCATGCACTGAGATCAGGAATGGTATATGGAGGACTATGCTGGCTTTAAGTTTCCTTTGTACTGGGGTAATCTTGGGTATTGCCTGGCTCCTGGTTTAAGTCAGAGCAGCCCCAAGGCTACTCTAACTCATGTTTTGCTTCCTATGACCCTGGGAAGCAGAGAATAGCCACAGTGCAGTGTGCTCTGGCCAAGCCAGAGGCTGGGATCAGAGCCTTTCTCCCAGCTCCACAATGGCTGAGGAAGCTCCATCTTCAGTGGGGGATGCTCAAGGGGCTCTTTCCTCCCACTTTAAGGCCCCTTTACATTGCGAAAGTGACCTAAGCGTCACTTAGAATCAAGCCATTGTTTTCATTCTCCACGAGTGAATTTATTTCTCTGGATTTATGGCAAAAGATGTCATCGCTTACCCGCATTTTTATTTTTAGGCAGATCCGAGAACGCTGACTGTTCAAGCAGATACTTTGAAAAATGCCGTCCTGTGAACGAACCTTCATGCTTCGGGCAGGGCTGACACACAAATCACCAGCTGCCAAAATAAAAAATGCCCCAGAAAAGGGAGTTTTCTCTCCCAGATGACGCTCAAACTACTAATTTGATCAATCTGGGGGTTGTGAAAGAACAGGGGCCTCATGCATAGAACAATGTCTCACTTCTGGGAGGCCGGGCTTAGGGACCATATAAAGGTTCTTTCATCCCCAAGCTCCTGAATCCCCTTTGCATTGATTCACTTGCTCTTACTGGTGAATTGGGTAAGTCAGCTTATACTGCATTTATTAGTGAATTAGCATTAAATGGGATGATCGTATCAGACTTTATTGCTAAAGCTAATGTGGGATCGCTCACTATATTACTGGCAATCTTCTATTGCTTCTATTTTATTTTGATGAGGCAGATTAAACATTAGTGGCTCCAAACTTTAGAAGTTAAGGAGTTTGGTTTCCTCCCATAGGCCATATGCCATTGGCTTGATGGAGTTACTCCTGGTTTGCACCAGTCTAACTCAGCTGACTTTGATGGAGTTATTTCTATGCATAACACTCTAATTCTATTGTCTCCATTGGAATTAATCCTGATTTACCCCAGTGAGACGGGAAGGAAGCCCAGAGTGCTCAGAGGTTACATAAGTGGTTTTTGCATGCTGAGATGAAAAAACTAGCAACATTCTGGTGTGATGGTGCATAAGGGGTTTGATAACATTTCCAGATTAAATCACAAATTCCCCAGGGTTAATTGTTGCAGGAGGGGAAAATGAACAGGGAAAGCGATGAATTGCCGGAGACCAAAAGGGAAGATTGCCGGAGAAGTCTTTTGGGTTTATGGGAGTATTTTGCTTAGCACAATGGGGCCTGCATCCTAGTCTAGGGGTTCTGCATGATGCTATTGCAATGCAAAATATAATAGTAATAAGGATGGCCATAAAATGTTCAAAGACAAGGGTCTAGGAGATGGAAGGGGCAGGGCAGAAGGGAGCGAGACCTAGAGGAAGGCATTGCTAAAGGACCGACAGGCCATTAAATGGAAAGGGTAAATGGAATTGGAAGGAAGGGAATTATTCTAGAGCTGAGTCTCCATTGCCCTGTGTCAGTCATTTAAATCCTGCCATTATGATTTTAATAATTTACATCCACTTTGTGAACTAGGGCTGGTCGAACATTTTTCATCAGAATGGAAAATTGGGCTTTGACTAAGCCTTTTTCTTAATTAGGCTTCTTTCCTTAAAAAAACAGAAGTCCCACCAGAAAACCAAAACCAGGACATTTTCAGCAAGATACACTTATATTAAATTTTCAGCTGACAATTTTCCGTTTCCTTTTTTTTTAATGACAAGTCAGAATTTAACTGTTGGAGGCCCCCCGCCCCCCCACCTTGGCATTTTTGACCTGCTCCGATGTGACTAACTGCACAAGATGTGGGCAATGCATACCCAGGCCCGGCATGGTTTCATCCAGAACTTTAGACATCATTAAAACACCCAAGAGTGCGTTTTAAAACACCCACCTTCGATCTCATTGGCATTTATTGTTTCTTGACTTTAGCAAAGCTTTTGACACGGTCTCCCACAGTATTCTTGTCAGCAAGTTAAGGAAGTATGGGCTGGAAGAATGCACTATAAGGTGGGTAGAAAGCTGGCTAGATTGTCGGGCTCAACGGGTAGTTATCAATGGTTCCATGTCTAGTTGGCAGCCGGTATCAAGTGGAGTGCCCCAAGGGTCGGTCCTGCGGCCGGTTTTGTTCAATATCTTCATAAATGATCTGGAGGATGGTGTGGATTGCACTCTCAGCAAATTTGTGGATGATACTAAACTGGGAGGAGTGGTAGATACGCTGGAGGGGAGGGATAGGATACAGAAGGACCTAGACAAATTGGAGGATTGGGCCAAAAGAAATCTGATGAGGTTCAATAAGGATAAGTGCAGGGTCCTGCACTTAGGACGGAAGAACCCAATGCACAGCTACAGACTAGGGACCGAATGGCTAGGCAGCACTTCTGCGGAAAAGGACCTAGGGGTGACAGTGGACGAGAAGCTGGATATGAGTCAGCAGTGTGCCCTTGTTGCCAAGAAGGCCAATGGCATTTTGGGATGTATAAGTAGGGGCATAGCGAGCAGATCGAGGGACGTGATCGTTCCCCTCTATTCGACATTGGTGAGGCCTCATCTGGAGTGCTGTGTCCAGTTTTGGGCCCCACACTTCAAGAAGGATGTGGATAAATTGGAAAGAGTCCAGCGAAGGGCAACAAAAATGATTAGGGGTCTGGAACACATGAGTTATGAGGAGAGGCTGAGGGAGCTGGGATTGTTTAGCCTGCAGAAGAGAAGAATGAGGGGGGATTTGATAGCTGCTTTCAACTACCTGAAAGGGGGTTCCAAAGAGGATGGATCTAGACTGTTCTCAGTGGTAGCGGATGACAGAACGAGGAGTAATGGTCTCAAGTTGCAGTGGGGGAGGTTTCGGTTGGATATTAGGAAAAACTTTTTCACTAAGAGGGTGGTGAAACACTGGAATGCGTTACCTAGGGAGGTGGTAGAATCTCCTTCCTTAGAGGTTTTTAAGGTCAGGCTTGACAAAGCCCTGGCTGGGATGATTTAACTGGGATTTGGTCCTGCTTCGAGCAGGGGGTTGGACTAGATGACCTTCTGGGGTCCCTTCCAACCTTTATATTCTATGATTCTATGATTCTATGATTTGTGTAGCAAATGTAAAAACCATCCGACATTTCTCTTAGGTTCCCCTGAGCCGCAGAAGATGGCTTCACAGCAAAACCAGCAGCAACGCAAGCAAACTCTCACCCTTCCACTGGCACTGAGCAATGCCACTTCAGAACCAGCACCGACCCCAGAAGCAGTACCAGAACCGTGTCCAGCAACAGTCAAAGAACCAGAAAATTCACCCCAGGAAGAGGAGGAGTCACAAGAGGAGTATAAGCGGCCACTGAACCAGCCTCTTGGACCAGCTCCAGAACTGGAACCAGAACCAGTACTAGGCCCAGAACCAGAATCAAATCCATCAGAAGTTAAGGAAATAGAATATCTACAACTGGACCAGCAGCAATACAAGCATCCACCCACCCTACCCCCTGCACCAGGAATAGAAACATCAAAGGAATATCAGCAAGCAGAACCAGAACTGGAACCAGAACCGGGACGATGCCCGCCACCAATCAGTGAACCAGAAGGTCCCCTTTTTGTGCAACCATCTTCACCTGTGGAAGAGCAGCAACAGAAACAACCACATCATTGGCCGCCGAAGCGGAAGTAGCTTCCAGCTACTGAAGGAAAACCATGATATGAAAGCAAGACCCCAGTGCTTGACACAGTTGACCTCATATTCTCATCTGCTGTGGGTTTAGGGGTTTTGCTTTAGAGGTTTCAGAGTTTTGTCCTGTATATGTTAGGGCCTCTTAAATATACTCCATTAGTTCCTTAAACTGCTACCATGCATGTGACAGATCCTCTTGAAATTACTGGAACTCTACTGATTCACACCAGCTGAGGATCTGGCCCTTCTTGTCTATCACACTTCTATAGGAGCCGTAGGTACAGGCTGTAG
This sequence comes from Caretta caretta, assembly GCF_965140235.1. Taxonomy (NCBI): domain Eukaryota; kingdom Metazoa; phylum Chordata; order Testudines; family Cheloniidae; genus Caretta; species Caretta caretta. Next base: position 3,113,375 of record NC_134229.1, on the reverse strand, counting down.
GTGCCAGCTGTAGGTGCTATGAAGTTCTGAGGGTATGCTTTCACTATCGGGTCCCTGTTTTTTAAACCCATCCATGAGAAAGAGTGAGAACTGGGCTGTCTATACTGATGTTCACCTCCAAGGTGATTCCTTGGCCAGAAGGGGTCATTATGATCTTCATGAACTCCACTCTGCTAATAACTTCCAGCCTCCAGGAAAGAGGATTGTCTAGATTCAGTGCCTTGGTGTGTAGCGAGCATTAACTGAAGAATGACGAGGATCTGTTAAAAGACTTGAATAGGGAGAGAATAGTGTAAGTGAGGAGTGTTTCACTCTAATGCATGATGGGGTTGACTTGTCACATTTGAGCAACTAAAATCCCGGGGGTGTAGATAGACGCTAGCCAATATGCATTGTGGAATGTCATATGCTGGGATAATTGTATCATTAAATTGCATGGTCCACTATTTGATTGTGCTCTGCTCTCTAGCTGCATGTGTGACACAATAAAATCTACCATTCCTAGATGGTCACACCTGCCTTCTGGTGTTTTTCTGGTCCTCTACCTTTCCCCGCTATCCCCAACACACACTGACTTACCGAAGTTCTTGTTTCTAGGGGTAGCAAGAATAATGAAATCTTTATGCAGAATGTTAGATCTGCAGGGCAGGAACTGCCTCTTGTTATGTGTCCAACACAACCAGGGGGAGTGTAGGCGCTACCATAATACAAATAATAAAGAATACAGAAAAAATGACAAGAAACCTTAAAGGGAACTCCCAAGATAATTATTGTCATAATTCAGGGCAACAGCACCTGTGTTTCCATGCAATGGTCCAGCAAAGGTACCCGCTGTTAGGCTTCCGGCTCCCCAGCGGGGGCCTCTCTTGGGTGGAGACCTGGCTCTCTCTGCCTTCTGACCAGGGTATTTCCAGACTGAACAGCAAGGCTGAAACTCAGCAAGGGTCTCGGCGCCTGGGCTCCAGCTGGAGCGGGAACATCTAGACTGCTATTTTTAGCCCCCTAGTGCCAGCATGAGTCAGTTGATCCAGGCTCTGAGACTCACGGCCAGGGGCTTTTGTTCTGCAGTGTAAACGTGTCTGTAAAGCTTAAGGCCTGAAAGGAGCACCAAATCTTCCAGCCTAACCTCCTGTACATCACAAGCCGCTAACAGCACCTCACCACCCCCGTGCTAAATCCAGCAAGTGGAATTAGACCAAGGTGTTACAGATCCTCAGGAGACGTTTGTCACGTCACTTACGGCACGACTGGAAGGTGCTCAGATACGGTGGTGATGGGGATGTTACAAGAACCTGTAGAGACTAGAATAGACATAACACATAACATTAACACAAAAACTTGAAAAATGATTTTTGTAATGAAAACGTGAGCATTTTGGACAAAAATTCCCATTTTGTCCAAAAGTTACTTTCCCCTCTAAACATTTAGATCATCCCCCTAATCCTCATTGTCAAGTGAAGCCTTTTGCTATGTGCCAATAAGTACAAAAACACCTCCGCTTCCTGGTAGCAATGCTCCTGGAACCAAGTTTTGTTCTGAAAAGCTGACCTGAAAGTAAAATCATCTAGGGCTAGATTGTGGCATCTAGTTATAGTTCAGGGTGGGGGTGGTACAGCGCACTTCTGGAGCACCCGCGTTCATTAGGGGAAAACAGTTCTTCCCCTATACGAGAGACAGTGTAACCCCACCCATCCTATGCAGCTGGCTGTGCTCTGCAAAAGCCTACGTGTGTAAGCCCAAAAGTTACACCCAGTACTTGAGGTTCTCCTGTAAGTGAAGTGAACACAGACCCAGCTGAGCCTCCAGCCCTGCAATGCATATTGTCTGCGGTGAATGAAAGGATTCCCTCTAATACAGGAAACACATGGAGAGAGGTGTGGCTACCATTGCTGTAAGAGCATCGGCTACACAGACGTGTAGGTGTTCAAGTCCCATGATGATGAGTGTGTGAGAGAGAAAGCTATTTCAGAGCTAGCAGCAGTGACAATCCGCTTAAAGGCCACTGCTAGGTATTGTTGAGCATGCAATGCTGTCCTCTAGTGGCTTGTCCATGGAAAGGACGAACACTTATTACACTCCAGGTAGAGGAGGATTCTAATCCCAGCGTGTGTGTGTGTATGTGTGTGTGTGAATGGAACACATCCTGGAGAAGCTGAACAGAAGTTCGTGCAATGAAACTGAAGCAGTAATTTCCAGAAGGCAGCCTTATCTCCGGATGGGGCTCCTTTCTAAGGCTAAACAACCCCAAATCTTTTCAATCTTTCTTCATATAATTGTTCCATGCCCTTAATCATTCTTGCTGCCTGTCTGTAAAGCCCAACAGAGATCAGGGTCTCATTGTGGTAGGTGCTGAATGCAGAGTGTGAACCAGTCCTGGCCCCATTTTTAGCATGATTCTGTGATATGAAGCATGAGTTTGGGAACTCTGAGTTCCCAAGCCCCGGTCTCACAGACGTGGGTTGACAATCGCTGGACCTGGGTCTCACAACTCTGCTAATGTGTCCATGCTGCATTACACAGACCTGTAAGTCCCCGTTTGATAGATAACATATCCCCTGGCCTGAGACTAGCCAGCCCCGGTGATAAGGGGAATGATGCCAACCATGAGAAGTATTGCCCGAGGAGGAACTAATTTGGGATGGTAGCAGGTAAGGATCACATGTGCGGTGGGTGTCTCATACTCTCAAGGCAGCTATGGAACCTGTATAAAAGTTCTCTCCAGTCAGGGCTCTTCCAGCTGCTCCCTTTCAGTTGCTTTCATCGGTGAATTGGGTAACATTGGGTTTAACGGAGTCTCTTTAAAGATATTGCCCTGTGACTTTATTGCTGGTTTTGCCCGAAAGATCCGATCTTGCACAAATGCTTGGTGGCCCAGATTTTCTCGTGATTTTTGGCTGGTCGGTTTGGATGCCCAGCCTGAGATGCTGTCCAGGGGCCTGATCTTCAGAGAGTCCTGAGCATTCACCCAGTGAAAATCAGGCCTTGAGGGACGGGTCTACACAGGGAAAAAAAAATAAATAAAATTCCACGCAGCAAGTCTCAGACCTACAGACTCGACCTCGTGCTACAGCGCTAAAAATAGCTGTGACCCCATTCTGGCTTGGGCTCGGAAGCCTGAGTTTGACCGTCTACACGGCTATTTTTAGTCGTGAACATAGTGCAAACTGCCACGTTTCCCCCCCACGTAGCCATACCCTTTAATGGCTCAAGCTAGGCATCCAAAATCTCTAGCCACTTTGAAACCCTTGGCCAATATTTTTAGCACTAAATGGAAGTGCGCCTATAGAAGAGTCTTGCAGCGACTGACGTGGCGAGATTGGAGATCACAGGCATTGGAACACAGCGTACTTTGATTCTAGGCAGAATTGCCCCGGCGTCTGGGGGGTATGACGCATTGCAGGCACAGTATGGGGTGAATTAGCAGCATTCTCCACTTCCTACTCGGTGCAGAAGATGCTCTGGAAAGGTTTGAAAATCTATAGGCATACTCCACATTGTGAGTTTGGCTGGCTCTGCTAGTATCCTCCTGTGGTTTAGACGTGCTCTGTTCATGGTTTTGTGTTTAAATAATGTATAGGTGTTGAAAGACAAAAAGACAATAAGCTCAAGATCGGGACTCTGAGTTGTCTAGTGGCTAAAAAGAGACTAGGAAGGCCTGGGTCTGCTTCTGAATGGAAATATGGAATGTTTGCCTCTCCGTGCCCCAGTTTCCCCCATTTGTAAATTGGAGTCAACAATAATGGGTGAGGGAGGACATATCAGTACATGAGCTAGACAGCAAGCAGCTATTCTAATTTACAGTAGTTGAGAATCTGGCCCAGTTCCCACTGGGATTCAGTCCAGTAAAGTTTTTCTTTTTCCGACAGGTTTGATGAAAGTGCCTTAATTTTCGGTCTCCACAATCAGAAAAGAATAGAAAATTAAACTAACTTTCAACATGAATACTCCTGGAATATACTAGTGGGTAGTATAAATAATAACACCTCTGACCTCTATCTGTGAAAACTTCCTTTTTTAAGTGAAAATATATGTTTTTTAAACCAAAGACAGTTTTCAAAATTTTTGTTCTTGTTTTGTTCTGTTTTTATTTTCAGGATTTTTGTTTTATTTATGCTGAACAATCAAATTATTTTTGCAGAAAATCTGGATTAAAGAAAAAGCCCATTCATTTTCTGAGAAATGTCCCATGAAAAATATATGGCTTTTGTTTTTTACAGCTCCACTAAAAATTACAACCATATGTCTAAGACTTAGCTAAAAATTGACTTCAACACAGGGGCACTGATTTACACCAGCTCAGGATGTGTACCTTTGTTTTTAGACAGTAGGCCTAGGAGTGCCGTCACCTTCAAGGTCAGCAAAACTTTGTATCTTTTATGAGTTCTGATGCCTGACATGAAATGATGTCATTAGAAGACGGAGATGAGGGCTTTAGTCATATTCTTCATTCCTTCAGACTTGTCCTTATTTTCTTTTTTGACAAGCAGATACGCTATCCCTATCTACACTAAACAGCAGAGGAGCAGAATCCTTTGATGACTATTATAATCGGACCGAGAAATGATCCTGCTAGATTGCAAAGAATTTTATTTATCCACTAGCTGAAAGCCCGTTCTGTTGCTCAGTTGCAATCTGTAAAGGGCTGAGAACTTGCAACAAATCCCAGTGAGGACGGAACCTGGTGACATCCTCAACAAAACATGCTCTCGGTCATTCTTGTAGCTTGTTCCATTACTTCATGCTGACTCAACAGACATTCTAGGCTACAGAGTGACACACAGCCGGAGTGACAATCCTGGAATCTTATCATACAGATAGGTCCATCAGCTCTGCACTGAGAGGTAGCAAATATCAGTGCATTGCAGGTTGGAAATCACTGATGGTGAATCTGTGTGTTTTTCCTAGTGTAATTTGTTTATTTACCCTAGTATGAACTTTCCCGGCCTTAAAGCTCTGGCTTGTCATCACAAAGTTACTAAAAGTTCCCTGCAATCTTCCTTCCCTTCCCTTCAAACTCATGGGTGTGGGTAACCTGGACCTACCCTCCAGACAGCTACAACCCTTTCCATTCAGATTTACTCAGTGCCTGAATCTTTCCATCTGAGCCGGAAAAAGGTTCCCTCTAGTATAGGCTGCACTGTAGGAAAGTAACATGATGCTCCACTCAGCATCATATGGGCTACCTGTTCATTTACATAATATACACAGTCCTTGAACAGAGGTGGTCACAAACAGCAGACAAGCAATCCCTTTTCAGGAATCTCAGTCCAGATACTAGTGTCTGATTCCTAGGAATCAACTCGGCTCCCAGAAATTATTCTAGCTAGAGAGAGAATGGCAGAAAGCAAACTTCAGTGGTGCTTGCCATAGCTCCCCTCACAGGACACGGCATCACAACACTAACACTAAGACAAGCTTTTCTTCAAAGACTGTACACTGCTATCATGCTACAAAAAAGAACTTGTAAAACTATGTGTAACAGCACCGTCCCGGGGACTGCCACCATAACAAGTTATTGATGTTGCTGTCTTGTGCCAAGTTTTGTACCTTGTGTGTGTTTCCCCTTAAAAGCGTGTGTCCAGTCAGTGCATGGCTGGGGATGGACTAACCATTTTTCCACCTTCTGGAGCCAGGGATGAACCTGAGGTCCAGTATATTTATCTTGCCTTTAAACAAGCAAAATGTACCAAGGGATGTTCTCTTTCATGTCATTACAAAATTAAATTAATTCAGTTAATTCATGCTGCAATGGGCAGCACCGCAATAGAGGGGAAATGACATATGTATACAATTATCTTTCCAGTAGCACCTCGAGGCCTCGTTACACTCAGCGGTATACATACACATAGTAGGAGAAAATCCCTGCCCTGAACTGGGACACAGGGAGGTTAAATGACGTAGGGAGTCTATGGCTATGTCTACATCACCACGGTAAGTCTACCTAAATTATACAACTCCAGCTATGTGAATAATGTAGCTGGAGTCGATGTAGCTTAGATCAACTCACTGTGGTGTCTACACCATGCTGGGTCGACTCTCCCGTCCACTTACCTTACTCTTCTCATTCGGGGTGGAGTATCGGGGTTGACCGGAGAGTGCTCTGCTGTCAATTTAGCGGGTCTTCACTAGACCCAGAAAATTGACGCTCGGTGCATCTATTGCCAGAGCATAGATCCAGTGGTAGTGTAGAAATAGCCTATGGAAGAGCCAGGAACTAAACACAGAACTCCTGAGTCCCTCTTTAGTGCCTTAAGCACAAAAGCATCCTTTCCCTGACCTGCCTCTGTTCTCAGAAGTCATTTTGCCTTCACCATAGCTTATTTCAAAGAGTCAGATCAGCATTTTCTTATTCTTATTTAGAGCCGGTTGGGGATTTTTTTTTCCTCCCACAGCAATTTTTCACTTTTTGTTGAAAAATCAACCTCCCCCCCCCAAAAGAAAACGTTCAGCCAAAAGGTGAAAATTTGGATTCAGAAATGTTGATGCAATGACTCATGGGAGCTGTCGTTTGGAGGCCTCATGCCCCTAGCCTGGTCAATGGGCTTACCTCCCTTGCCCAATTACACTGCCCTTTACTCTCCCCACCTGCTGTTGAGTCACCGTGGGGTATCATGGACGTCCTTGGCCACAGTGTATCATCCGAGATCTAGCCCAACTGAGAAGCCCAGCCTATGAGGCAACACAGTGGCATTTTCCAACTAAAGATTTTTTGTGTTTTGACCCCCCCCCCAACAACCCTCTCACCTTTGGGTGTTAGATTTTTCAATGCAAAATCAACTTTTCCTGCAGAATGCAGACACTTTTCATGAAAAATTTCATTGTCTTGAAAATCCAATTTTCCATAGAAAACAGGTTAGAAGAAATTTTTTGATCAACCCAATTAAAGTTCTTCACATTTCTCAGTTTCCCACCAGCCAGATGTCAAACAGAATTTGTGGCACAGAAAGCTGTAACAGAATGTCACCATCCAAGAGTCTAGAAATATCTGAAATCAACATGGTTCAGTGAGGTGCTTATCAATGCTGCCAATTCTAAACTGGCAACAAACAAACCTGGAATTCATGCATCTTTGGTTTTTCTTTGGAAGAATTATTGTTATTACTCTTTGGGGGTGTTATTATTATCCTGGTATATAAAGAAGATAAATATCAATGTGGATCAATTTTTTTTGTTTGTTTTTCAATGTGTAGTCAAACTCTTTCATCAGAAATGGTTTCATCCAGAGTGTCACAGGTACCAGTGGATGAATCGCTTCCAATTTGTGCCAGCTACATTTCTGTCTCATGTTAATGGTCTCTGTCATCCAAGCATTGATGAGGTTATAAAACAACATCAGAGCATTATGTACTAATGTTGTCATGCAATACAGTCTAATAGGAAGCATGACTAATGGCTAGAACACAGGACAGAGAGGCAGGAATTATGGATTCTATTTCTGGCTCTACCACTGACTCAGTGTATGTACTTGAGCGAACTACCTACCTCAGTGTGCCTCGGTTTCCCCATGTTTATAACATGGGATAATAATACATCCCTGCCCCATGAGACATGTAAGTCTTTCTCAGATGAAAGGATTTCAATGCTCTTTACAAATGTTAAAATATTTGAATGACAAAATATGATAGTCTCATGCTAATGTTTTGCTAAGCTGGGAGTGGCTGGGTCATTCCACATACTGAATCTATTTCCCTGTGTTAAGTATCCTCACACCTTCCTGTCAACTGTCTACATCTTGAGTATCACTACAAAAGTTTTTTTCTCCTGCTGATAATAGCTCATCTTAACTAATTAGCCTCTTATAGTTTGTATGACAACTTCCACCTTCTCTGTATGTGTGTGTGTGTATATATATATATATATATATATATCTTCTTACTATATGTTCCATTCTATGCATCTGATGAAGTGGGCTGTAGCCCACAAAAGCTTATGCTCTAATAAATTTGTTAGTCTGTAAGGTGCCACAAGTCCTCCTGTTCTTTTTGCTAAGTGTTAGCATCACTTTAAGAACATTTAGGTTTGCAGTGGAATCCACAGTGTTATTTACTCTGATCAGCTTTGTAAACCTCAAGGAGTTAAATGCAAGCAGTTATCAGATCCTAACAGGGAAATAGCCTTGCTTTTTCATATACATAGGAAACAAGGCATTCACAGAGAACTCATTCTTTTCCCAGCTTATTGAATCTTGTAAAAACAATTACAGCCAGTCAGGAAATGAATACCTTTTCCCATGAAAAATTTCTCATTTTAGTAAAAAAAGATGTATTTGAAAAGTTTCAGATTTTCATAAAAAGCATTTTATTTTATTTTAGGTTTTTCTTTAAACACCCTGTGTAAATGAAAACAGATTATTTTTGGTGAAAATTTCCATTCTCTCACTTTTCAAACATTTTCTTTGACCATCTGTTATGCGTCTAAGATCTGCTTAAATGAGTCTCCTCTGAGCCATTACCACGCTGAAAGATAGCGGAGTTTCAACGTCTCCATTCTCTAATCAAAAAATGATTTCCAAATAATCCCTGAATTCCAAATTCTCATTTTAGAAAGTAGCTATGCCTTTGCTTGAATAATATATATAGGTTACAGTGTATATTTGAAACAATGTTTTCTAGCTAGGTCCACTGTTCAAGCCCTGTTGGTCCCAGGGTATTAAAAAGCCAAGGTGGGTGAGATACTCTCTTTTACTGGACCAACTTCAGTTGGTGAAAGAGACAAGAAGAGCTCTGCGTAGCAAGAAAGCGTGTCTCTTTCACCAACAGAAGTTGGTCCAATAAAAGAGATTACCCTCACCCATTTTGTCTCTCTGGTTTTCTAGCTAGGTATTTATATAATCCCCCATCACCTGGGCACCTCATAATTAATTCTCACTTACCCCTCTTATGAAACGACAAGGGTTATCTCCAATTTAGAGCCAGGGAGCTATGTGACTTGGACCAAGGTCTAGGTAGCAGAACTGGGAACACAGCTCCTTCTTCTCCATAGCATATCAGTGAGTTAATGAAGTGGTTAACCCCCAATGAAGCAGTGATTTCCCTTTTCCTGTGCTGTTAAAGCATCTCCTGCCCAAGGCTCCCTAGATCTCCAATGATCTGCCACCCTCCTTAGGAACTGAGCTCTCATAAATCAAAGGGTTATGGAGCTGTGGCAGCTAAGGCATGGGACTGGGACAATAGGCTTCTGAGAGCCCTCTCTGGGCTGTGATTTTCAAAGGCACTTAAGGGATTTAGACACACAGTGCCCATTGAAATGAATGGGAGTTGTGCAGCTAAATCCCCTTTTCAACCATCCCAGCCCTGGTCTTGCCCTGAGAAAGCTGGCCTGCCTTTGTGGTCTCCCCCAGCTGTGAAATGGGGCCAGTAACACTCAGAGTGCCGTTGGGAGGCGACATTCATGTCAGTGGAGCTCTGAGACCTGCCCTTGTGCAGGGCCAAAGGGACATGCAAGCAGCCCTTGCTCCCCCCCAAATAGCTCCTCCCTGGCTCCTGCTCCTTGCCAGCGGGTGCTACCAAGGGGGTGGGGAAATTTAGATTTGCTGCCCCTCCACTTTCACGTTGGCTCACGGAGCACTGGGGACCAGCGCCTGGTGGAGAGCACCTGGCTCAGAACTGACACCAGCCCAGACCAAAGCGAACCCTGGTCCTGAGTACATGCTAGAGGCTTGTCCCTCTGATGCATCACCAGCACCGCACATTGCCATAAGAAGGAACTCGGAGTGTTTCTAGGGAAGTCACCCTTCTTGCGGATGTTACTAGGGTAATAACAACCAGCGATGGGGAGCGAAACAGTGTCAGTCAGTCACTGCGTGACATGTGACTCAGGCTGTGATTGGCAGATAATTATACCATCACGCACCAAAGGTGCTTCACCCCCCTTAGGGCAGTTCTGAAAAGTATAAAAGCACATCCCATCTCAGAGCTGCTCTATGGACTTCCATCCAGCTCTTCTCTTTGGTGAATCAGGTAAGTCTGATTTTATGGAGCTACTGAGATGTCACTTCATTGTTGGGCTGGGATGGCCGGGTTATATCCTATATATGGGACAGACCTTCAGCTATTGTAAACCGTAGACATGAGCGCAGCTACGCAGCTTACAGCCAGCTGAGCATCTGGCCGAGTCTTCTTAATCATGTGAGGGAAGAGTTTCTAGTTAGACTGAAAACTCTCTGGGGCGAGGATTATCTTGTCTCTTAGGTTAGCAGGGAGGTGTGGGCAGTGGCTCAGACGAGCCAATCAAGTTCAATTCCATCCAAGACCCTGGATAAATACTTGGGAAGTTAGCCCATGTCTCAGGGGTCACACCACTATTTTTAGCCTGCTAGCTCAATCAGGTGTATGTCTACCTGGAAATTTCACCATCCCCTGCATTGTTGATGTACCCTTAGGCTTGCTATTCAGTTACAGCCCCAAGAAAGTTATTGACTGGGGGAAAACCCACAGATAACGTAATTACTGTTAGCAGTTAGATGTGTGATTGCTCATTTTGGGGAAAAGGCAGGTCTCCCAACATTGATGGCCTGGAGAAATAAAGTAAGGGAAATAGGAAAAGTGACAGAGAGAGACTTATGTCTGGATCAAATGGATTATTTTTAATGTATTGGAATTTGAGCAAAATAAACATACAGATACTGACAAGGCATTGTGCAAACACAAAAGGGTCTTTTACAAATAACAAATACAGACATGAATACAATTTGTGAATACTAGTATGGAAATTTAATGTATATTAATAATGATAAAAAAACACCAGCCAACCCCACCCATCTCAATGGGGGTCTGGTCTGTGGACGCTATTATAATAATGATGATGATGACGATTATTTTTTGTTATTAATCAGTTGCACGTAGCGGAGGCTGCAAGATTTAGAAGTTTAAGGCAGATGTAGTGCAGCTTAGGAAATAGAATTTCTCTCCCGCAGAGAATTCAGATTTTTTTCCAGTGTGTTCATCGCAAAACGTGATGAAAAACGAAAAAGATCAAAAATTTTGCAGAATGTAAATTTTGGGGGAAAAAAATTGATTCAGAAATGTCGAAATGAAAACTTTGCACATTTTAGATCAAAGTTGCTTTTTGATATTTTTGACATTTTGACATAGCAACGTTTTTGACAATTGTTTCCTGTTGAAAAGTCAGAAAATGTCACCAAAATCAACCTTGTCTTTCATAGGGAAATTTTTTCCATCAAAAAATGTCAACCAGTTCCAGGCAGAACAGTTTTGCTATTGTAGGGCGGTACTAGCTGGTGTAAGAGCACCTAGAATCTCTCTCCCGGATCTGGATGTTACCACTGTTACCGTTAGGCTTGGCAGAATTTGATTGTTGTTTTTTTTTAAAAATGTTGACAGATAATATCAATGTTTCTTTGAAAGCATTTTAAGCATTATTTCTGTGTTTACTGGTGAAAATTGTCACAGTTGCAGGAAACTGGGGAGTCAGACAAGGTGGGGCGGCAGACAATAATGATTTAATGAGGGTGAGACACTGAGATTCAAAAAGTTAAAGCTTTATAACAATTAAAACACATATTCTCAACATCACATGTAAACCTCCTTAAATCAAACACTACTAAGTTCTCAAGCAGAATTTTTCTTACTTTGCCTACCTGTAAATTTCTATTTTTATCAATGGACATTTTTTTTTTTTGGTCATTTTTTGTGTGTATGGCGAAACTGACGCTTACCAACATTTACTGATAAAAACGTAATCCTTCCAAACCTAGTGATCCTCTTTGACCTCTGGGTTGGATTATGGCAGTGGGACTGACATGGGGGCTATGCTTGAAACAAACTCCGAAGCTGCCTCCAGTGCGCACTAGGGTGTGTCACTGGCTCTGTGGTCCCTGAAGTACCCACTCTCTAAGGCCTCGCTGGCTTCCTGTTTGATTCTGCGTGCAACTCAAAGTGCCCAGCACCAATTTATAAAGCCTGGTCTCCCTGAGAAATTGCCTCTTCCTCTATCAGTTGACATCAGTGGGGGCAAGTCTGTTGGCATTCCCCAGCTATGTATGCCTGGGGGCTGGAGACAAGGGGATACAATGGACAGGTTCCTGAATCTGTTTTTATTCCACTGTAACTTGTTGACCCTAAGTGAGGCAACATAAAGATCATCTCTTTCCATGGGCCTTTGTCTGTTGCAGGGGCTGGTTAAAAGGATATAGTGTAATTTAGTGATGGATGAATCTCCCTGGGTCTACTCTGTTTTCTGCATCCACTGTATTCTACTCTGCCATAATAAGGCCCTGTGTAATGGGGGCTCCTTTAACTAGGGGAAATAAATGGATGCATCTGTTAACAATCTGCCTTCTAATGTTTCCTCCAGGTGTACCCGGATCACACAAAGATGCCTTACTATGGACAGCAACATAAACAACTGTGCCTACCCCCTCCGGTGTGTGTTACCAAATGCTCACAGCCATGTCCTCCGCAGTATGAGCAGCACTGTGTTGCCAAATGCCGGCCGGTGTACGTGACCAAGTGCCCACCGTGGTATGGGCCACAGTATGCATACCCATGTGCTCCACAGTGCCCACCTCCGTGCGTGACCAAGTGCCCACCTCCGTGCCAACCTCCATGCGTGACCAAGTGCCCACTTCCATGTGTGACCAAGTGCCCACCTCCGTGCGTGACCAAGTGCCCACCTCCATGCCCACCTCTGTGCGTGACCAAGTGCCCACCTCCATGTGTGACCAAGTGCCCACCTCCGTGCGTGACCAAGTGCCCACCTCCATGCCCACCTCTGTGCGTGACCAAGTGCCCACCTCCATGCCCACCTCCGTGCGTGACCAAGTGCCCACCTCCATGTGTGACCAAGTGCCCACCTCCATGCCCACCTCCGTGCGTGACCAAGTGCCCACCTCCATGCGTGACCAAGTGCCCCCAGCACTGTGTAACGCAGTACCCAGATCAATATCAATCAGGAAAGGTACAAATTTCAAGCCATGGCAAAAAGTATTGCTCTGGCCCCAAATGGCCTTGGTAAGGGGTGAAGGAAAAAAACCCAGGGAAACAGCAGTAGCCAGGCAACAAAGAACCAGTGATGAATCAAGGTGCCCAGGTTACATTGCTACTTAAAATCATAGAATATCAGGGTTGGAAGGGACCTCAGGAGGTCATCTAGTCCAACCCCCTGCTCAAAGCAAGACCAATCCCCAATTTTTTCCCCAGATCCGTAAATGGCCCCCTCAAGGATTGAACTCACAACCCCTCAAACCACTGAGCTCTTACTTGTTACCCTCTGTCTCCTGCTCCCATTCCCTTATGATGTTGTATCTCACAGTTGCCCAGCTTTCCCTGGGTTTATTAAGCCTACTATTCGTCGTGGGTGTTACCACCCTTTCCATGACTCTGAGCCAATTGTGTGTTGGTTGTTCTCTGACATGCTACAGAAAATGTTCCCCTGAGACATTCCTTAGTTCTCAGCAGCTGCTTTGACCTTGCGCTTGAAATGGATGTCTCTCTGCTTTGTTTTATTAACCTTGGAGATTTTTACTGTTGGAATAATTATATCCTCTAGGTCTGTATCCTATTAAATCTTATGCTGTATCCTGGTATCTGCCTTCTGGTGTTTGCTTTATCCTCCATGCCTTGTTAGACAAAAATAGTTTGCTTTGTTATCCAGGTTCCTTAATTTGGTGTCAATGAAACTAATCATGCTATTGAGTATCTGTCTATTAGGAATTTCCCTGCCTGGACAGATTTACTTTTCGTGGGCCAGGCTCAGCTGTTGTAACCTGGCAGAGTCAATGTGGCTAAGGTGATTTACACCAGTTTAGGATCTCGCCAAGAATTTTCTGGTTATGAATTCACCATCAAGTGGAAAAGAAAATGTAACTCAAAGTATTTCTAGACTAAAGATCACATTTTCCTGGGTGGCAGAAAGAATTTCCCTGCTTGGCCAACAGTGAATCAGGAAATAGTTTTGATTTCCTAATATAGCGAAGGGGCAAATTTTCAAAAACCCAGGACACATTTCTTCATGCAAACACCTGTTCACGACTGCACCGCATGGACGCTGCTGATTCTCGTGGGGCACCTCGACACTGCGGATGGGAGTGTGCCGCCCAGCGCGGGTCGACAGACGGGCAGTCGTGCTGCTCTACAAATCGTGGTGTAACAGGGCGGCTTGCTCCGTGGGCTGGCAAGCCTGGGGCTAAGTCAGCCCTAATTACAGAATGGGGCCCCCTTGAGAGCAATCAGAGGATTCCTGTATCAAAGGAGCCAGGTGTAAGTGCTGACAGGGCCCAGCTGTGGAAAGGCTGGAGGGAAGAGACTCTAGGGAACAAGAAGGCTTCTGTAGGGCTCTGAGTAAACAGGGGGGCCTGGAAGGGACCCTGACACACCCAGGAAGGTGTGTGGACGGGGTGGATTAAAGACTGCAACCGGCCGGAGGTCCAAGTTCCCTGACAGAGAAACCGCCATGGCACCAGAGTGATCATCAGCCAGGGACACAAGCCCAGCGAGGGGCTGGTACACTGCTGGGTTGGACTGTCTGGCCTGTAGCTTGACAGCTGGGAGGAGCTGAGGCAGCAGCGTGGGCTAGCTGCCAGCTGCGCTGCCCTTGGCTATTTTTAGCATGCTAGCTTGTGCCGAGCTAGCGCGTTTCAGTCTACGGGAGCGGGGAAGCCCGCCCCCAGCTGCAGTGTGGATGTGCCCTTTTTGGCACAGAAACAACAGAGTTTTTGCATGTGCAAGCCCTTGGTTTATCAGGCCTGTGGAAAGCTCTTTGTCTCCATCTAGAGGTAGGGTGACCATATTTCTCTGTGCTAAATTCAGGACACCTGGCAAGATTACTCCTATTCAAGCGAGTTCAATGGCAATCAATCAGAACTGTGCAGTACAACCGTTTGAATTGACATCAAGGTGACTGAGCCCCTGTTAAGCTAGTTGGATTCTTTTTACATACCTTCCTCTCTTGGGGAGGGGTGACACACACACCCCTACCCCCCTCTGCCCCATACACACACACAGGGAGAAGTGACACACAAGCATACACCTCTTTCACACAGGGGAGTGATCAACCCTCCCTGTCCAGCGCTCTCCACCCTCCATGCCTGGCTGGGCCCCCAGGATGGACCTGCCTCTCCTGGTACCTGGTGCCGCATCTTCCCAAGGCAACACTTCGGGGGAGGGCACGCAGGATCACATGCCCCCCCCCCCAGATTTCTGCCAGGGTTCACACCAGAATGTGGCCAGCAGCAGCCTCTCAGCACTGTGTGGGAGGGAAGGGACAGGAGCTGCATCCAGTCACCGGGGTGGGGCGGGGGGGGGGGGGTGGAGGGGGAGAAGGGATGACCCGGCCCATGTCTTTGCAGAGCTCATCTCTTCTTCCCCCTGCCCAGTGTGGCTGGAAACAGCCCGTCCCTTCCTGCCCGCACAGTGTCGAAAGGCAGCAACACCTCCAGGCTGCTGCTGGCCACCAACATAACCAGGCCACCTCCAGCTACAGCGCGGGCAGGCAGGCGTTAAGCCCTCAGGATGCATTGTGCACCAGGGCCCAGGGAACCTGATTGCGGGGGCTTCCGCGAACCCAGCCAGAGGGTCTTGGGCTTTCCTGAGGCACCGGCCCAGCCAGAGGTAGTGGGGGAAGGAAGGAGCCTGCCGGCCAGGCTGTTGGTGAGCTGAGTGTGCCGACCAGGGGTTGTCCACCCAGTGCTGGGAGTGGGACGTGCCCCGCCAGGGGGGATATGGAGGAGAAGCAGGGCTGTGGGGACAAAGCAGGGCGAGGACAGCAGGAGAGGGAGCACCGTAAAGAGCCGATGGGTTAGCAGCAGAGGCGTCATGTAACTGGCACTTGCCCACACTTACCAGCCACTGCAGTTCACAGGGCATAGCCAGCGCTGGCCAGAAACGGGATGGGGGGGCAGGCGGGGCCCTGCTGGCCGAGAGCTGGCAAGCAGCAGGGGCTGCGCTGAAGGACCAGCAAGGGCGGGAGGCTAGAAGAAAACATAAAATCATCACTGATAAAGTTTGCAGCTGACACAGAAATAGGGGGAGTGGTAAATAATGAATGGGACAGATCCCTGATACAGAGCACTCTGGATCATTTGGTAAACTGGGTGCAAGCCAACAACAAGTGGTTTAATACAGCTAAATGTAAATGAATACATCTAGGAACAAAGAATGTGGGCCATACTTACAGGATGGGGACTCTATCCTGGGAAACAGTGACTCTGAAAAAGATTTGGGAGTCATGGGGGATAATCAGCTGAACATGAGCTCCCATTGTGATGCTGTGACCAAAAAAGCTAATGCGATCCCAGGACGAATAAAGAAGGGAATCTCAAGTAGGAATAGAGAGGTTATTTTACTTCTATATTTGGCACTGCTGTGACCACTGCTGGAATCCTGTGTCCACAATTCAAGACAGATGTTCCTAAATTGGAGAACTTTCAGAGAAGTGTCACAAAAATGATAAAAAGATTAGAAAACATGCCTTATACTGACAGACTCAAAGACCTCAATCTATTTAATTTGACAAAAAGAAGGTTAAGGGATGGCTTAATTACAGTCTATACATATCTGCATGGGAACAAATATTTAATAACGGGCTATTCGATCTAGCAGTGAAAGGTCTAACATGCTCCAATGGCTGGAAGTTGAAGCTAGACAAATCCAGATTGGAAATAAGAGGTGCAGTTTTAACAGTGAGGATTGTTAACCATTGAAAGAACATAACAAAGGTCATGGTGGATTCTCCATCACTGACCATTTTAAAATCAAGATTGGATGTTTTTCTAAAAGATCTGGTCTAGGAATTATTTTAGGGACATTCTCTGGCTTGTGTTACGCAAGAGGTCAAACGAGATCATCACAATGGTCCCTTCTGGCTTTGGAATCTATGAATCTACCTGCTGCTGTCCTAATTTGCATATGCTGCTCTCTGGCTACCTCTCAAAGCAATGGGCGAGAGGTACAGTTTGCATATCTCCCCAGAGTTCCATGCTGTACCCCAGACTGAACAATCTGGACTTTTCCCACGTTCCACCCATCCAATGCTGTGATCTTTTTGCTATGTGATTGCAGAAGGCCAGTGTTTGAACTCCTGGGGCTTAATTTTTAGGGGTATTTGGCCACCCTAATCTCTGGCAATAAAACTCTGAGACTTTCCTTCTTGAAGTTAAAAAAGCCAGCTCTGTTAGGAAACAGATTCATAATCCTTTCTGCTGGCTAGCCACTAGAGGGAGGCAGAACACCGCAGTTAGTAAATGTGGGTTACACGTGTGCAGATGCCTGGGAAAGCTACCCAACTGGCTTTCAGCAGCTAATTTGCACACAGAGGGTTGGATTCTCAGCTGGTGTAAATTGGCGCAGCTCCGCTGATGTCAAGAGAGCTACGTTAGCTGAAGACCGGCCCCTCATCCCAATAAACAATTGCGTGTTTTTCTGGTATGCAAACAACCACTGGAAATCTGACCCTACTTACCCTTTGCAGAGATGCTGACACAAGGCTTGTGCATTCCTTGAACCATTAACCTAGACCTGGAGTGGTGCATTCACCTTGTACTTGCCCACTACATGGGGGATTTCACCCTATATTTTGTTGATCTCTTATAAATAATGTGTCTTTGCCGGGATTTGAAAAGAAGCTCAAAGGAGTTAGATACCAAATCCACACTGGGTGCCTAACTCCCTTGAAAGTAATAATACCCAGCTCTTAATAGTGCTTTCCATCAGGAGATCTCAAAGCCCTTTACAGAGGGAGGTATCGTTATCTCTGTTTTACAGATGGGAAAACTGAGGTATTGAAGGGTAAGTGACTTGCTTTAGGTCACCCCACAGCAGATTTAGGAATAGACCTCGGGTCTTATGAGTTGTAGATTAGTGTGCTTTCTGCTATGCCGTGAAGGCATTATTATCTGCTTGACTGAAAATCACCTAGTGCTTTGCTCCAGTGTTTGCTAATCCAACACCTCCTGATGTTGATGGGAGTCTTTTCATGGACTTCAAAGGGGCATTGGCTCAGGCCCAAACTCCACCAGAACAATCCCTTCTTTAGGTCTAGCTTTTCTAGTATTTTCATCTAGCCATGGATTACTCCTCTTTCATGTTGGACAACTGACTTCATGCTGTACTCCTTGCCCTGTGGATCTCCTTTGTAAATGAAAGCTACACTGAGATCATGTCATTGTTTCATTTTTCCCAAGCTAAATCTTTTAAGCCTCATCTTTGAAGCTAGTGTTCTGTGACACGAATCACTTGTGTTCAGTGTTCCCCTCTGATACCTCATCTTCTAAAGCTAGGCAACCAAGATCTTATTAATAAGCTTGATGTACAGCATGGGCAACAGTGGCCTCTAATTTTGGGTGTTCCACTTTTGCATGGCCAATTTAAGACAAATTGAGCCTAATTTAGCTCCTACTAACTGCAGTCTACTTCATGAAAAATAGTGTGATTTTGGTGATTTGTTTTTGTATTTTTCAATGAAAAAAATTTGAAGCAAAATGAAACAAACATTTTCATTTTGGTTTGTTTTGTTTTTGAAACCCTACAAACATTTCACTGGAAAACTGGGGGGGAGGAGGGAACGTGGAACAGAGAAAGAAAGGGATCTGAGGGGGAAATTCAAATCCAAAATTTGAACATCAAAACCCTTTCCCCTGCCCCAGTTTTTTAAAACCAACTCAAAACAAATATTTCAATTTGAATTTAATCAAAACTGTCATAGACAAATCAGCATTTTCCATTGTTGATTGTAAACATTTCAACTGAAAATTTTCGCAGGGAATAAACATTTCCTTTTGAACAGCTTGGTTAAGGAGGCCACTGCTTTGGTTCAGCTTCAAAAACTATTCTCAGTGCAGCTTCCTGTTTGTGCTCTTAGAGGGTGGACAGTTGAATTCCCAGGGCCAAATTCACCACGAGGATTATCCCGTGTTTGTATAAATTAATGGTTTGGGGAATCCTGCATGAAATGGTGCCACTGGGATTCTATCATATGGCCCTGAAAATTATTTGTTTTTTGTGAGTTTTTTACCCACTTAAAAAGATTGTTCACACATGAACATAAAAGCCATTAGGGTCACTCTTTAACCTCTGAGGATAGGACAAGAAGTAATGAGCTTAAATTTCAGCAAGGGCGGTTTAGGTTGGACATTAGGAAAAACTTCCTAATTGTCAGGGTGGTTAAGCACTGGAATAAGTTGCCCAGGGAGGTTGTGGAAGCTCCATAATTGGAATTTTTTAAGAGCAGGTTAGACAAACACCTGTCAGGGATGGTCTATCTCATGCTGGGTCCTGCCTTGAGTGCAGGTGACTGGACTAGAAGACCTCTTGAGGTCCCTTCGAGTCCTACACTTCTATGATTCCTTGGTTCTATCTGTTAGCAAGAAAAGGGGAAAGGCTCATTGATAGTTTACAAAGGGATTTATTCATCTGTGGTTGCAGCCTTTAATCCTACTGCATTATGCTCATTATTGATCCTTGTAGAGTGTATTTTAAAGTTGATACATGGCCTTGGTAATCCAGACAGAATGCTGCAGGTGGTACGCTACAGCAGCAACAGGCTGAGATGGACTTATTCTACTTTTTCATCTTTGGAAAGGGTATAAATCCCCATGTTTCAGGAATCAGTCAACTTCTGACTGGGGTTGGGGGAAAAACTTTCCCGACATGCAGGTTATTCCATAATTGCCTGCTACAAGGTGTTTTTAGCACTTTCCTCTCTTGGGGCTTGCTACTGTTGGAAACAAGTCACTGGGCTAGACGGACCAACTGATCTGTGCAAGTATGATAGTTCCTATATCCTAGAGGACTGAGGGTCTGATTTTTAAAGGAGATGTTTCTATTTCCTATGAACAACACCCATGATACAAAGAGCTTATCCCTCTGCTCACCAGCAAAACATTGCATCATTGCCTCACATAGAACATAAGAATGGCCACACTGGGTCAGACTAAAGGTCCATTTAGCCCAGTATCCTGTCTTCTGACAATAGCCAATGCCAGGAGCCCAAGAGGGAATGAACAGAACAGGGAATCATCAAATGATCCATCCCCTGTCGCCCATTCCCAGCT
Source organism: Caretta caretta (assembly GCF_965140235.1). Lineage (NCBI taxonomy): Eukaryota > Metazoa > Chordata > Testudines > Cheloniidae > Caretta > Caretta caretta. The sequence goes on along the minus strand of NC_134229.1, from coordinate 3,093,367 downwards.
TCTGGCAAAAAGAGGCTAGGGACACCATCCCTGCCCATCCTGGCTAATAGCCATTGATGGACCTATCCTCCATGGATTTATCTAGTTCTTTTCTGAACACATAGGCACAAAGGTTTGGAGAAAGGATGAAAGGACAATCAGTTGGGAGTTTGAATCCCTGCTCCACCTGTTCACTGTGCAATCTGGAGCAAGTCTCCTCCCTTTCTCCTATCTCCATTCCTCATCTATGAAATGGGGATAATAAACTTACTTGAGTCACAGGGGAGGTTTGCAGAATAAATTACTCTTTACACCACAGTCTGAACATCTAAAAGGCTTTACAAATAAAGTGGCGCAGGAACTGTGATGTCCATTATGCGGGAAATTCCATGATTTCAACACTTGTTTTCATTCTGAACCGGAACACTTCCCAAGCAGTCATGAACCTTTTATTCATGCAAAGAGTTTCATTATAATATTAATAGACGCCCAAGTACTGAGTAATAGCATCACTTCAAAATATGCATATTAAGGCCCTTTATGTTGTTCCCCAAAACATGACATGATTTACAGCCTCAGAATTCAGGGTTATTGATTTTTCTTAAACAGCACATCACATTTATATTGGTTTTCATACTCAATCATTTTCAAGACTGGAACATTCAGAGCGGCAGAGTTAAGAACCCAGCTTCCACTGAAATTCAATGTGACTTCAGCACCTGATTGTCTTAGGTCCCTTTGAAAATTCTAGCTGGATCACTGATAGGCCAGATTTTTAGCTGGTGCAAATCAACAAGGCTCCATCAACATCAATGATGGTATGCCGATTTCCACCAACAGAAGATCTGGCCCAATATTTCAAATAATAGTTCTTAGGACCAATCCAGGTCTCTCAGTAGCGTGTTTTTCCCACCATGTTGTAAAAGAATGGTAGATTTCTTCAGACACATATACAAATATATTTAGCCTCCAGCTTGAGGAGCTCTTAATTTTACATTATCTGTTGTTTTTCTATGGATCTAGATATGTCTGCACATATGTCTAGCCTCCATCTCTTCCTCTATCTTGAGGTTCTCTTGATTTTCCTTTATCTCCAATTTTCCCTATGGATTTTGCTTTGATATAAAAAAGGGAAGGTGAGGAAGGATGGTCTGTTCAGTAATACATGAAGTTTGGACATCTGAAGACCAAGATTTTCACAAGTGACAAGCAATTTTCAAAGGCAACATTTAAGAGACCCTTTCAAGGGGGCTGGTTTCCAAAGGGCCGGGGCTCAGAACTTCCATGAAAGTTTCACCCTTAAGGTGTCTGAAGTTGATCTCACCAAATGCTCTAGTGACGCTTGGAAATTTTGGCTTTGGGTTTCGGTATAGATGTCCTGTGTGATCTTAGGCAGATCAATAACTTTCTGTCGTCACTCTCCCCATATGTACAACAGGAGATGATGATACTTTGCTAATTCTCACAGGGCATCAATCTATTTATCTATCTTAGGGTTTTCTGTAGCCCACATTTTCACAATATCTAAGCATTTCCAGGTAAATTTCTATGAAGCTGCTGGTGCTGGTCAATATTGGAGCTGGATGTTGGACTAGAGGGAATTCAAAATCTTTATACAACACTGCACTGTTTCCTTTCACCAACTGCTACTTTAAACCTCAGCCTGTCTACAAGAGGAAGTCCTATGATGTCCTATTATGATGACCACCGACCCCTGGCCCCAAAGCCTTGGTTTCAGGATTATTAGTCAATTCCATTCCTGCATAGTATGATATGCAATTACACCCTGGAAGGTTGCTTAAATCTTAAGTCTTTATGGGCCAATTTCATTTCTGGTATCAGTCTATTGATTGCCTGAATTCAGAGCTGAATTTCTGATCACTTTACAGTGAAATTCACCCCTGGACACAGGGCAGGTGCAATGGTTTATGCTCCACTTCAATCCGAATTATGATCTATCTGAAATATGATCTAATTCATGTGGGACTTAAGCAGAGCCTGAGAGCAAGGCCATTGAACTCATTGGAAAGATACTCATGGATTTTAGTGGGTTTTAATAGGCATTGGATCAGACTTATAGTCAAGAATTTAGGTGGGGCTGCTTAGCATGCAGAATAATGCCTCTCACCCCACAAGGAGTTATAAGGGTAAATTCCTCCATGCTCCTATCTAGATACCAACCTGGACTGAAATGGATGGACGGTTACAATACTGACAACTCTGAGTCACCTTCTTACCATCAAGTTGTTAAAAGAAGAACTAAACAAATGGAGCTAGATTAATTCCCATTCTAACCCCAACAGGATCAGGAGACTGATACCAGGAATGAATTTGGCCCGCTGAGATTTAAGATTTAAGCAACCTTGCAGGATGTAATGTGCATGTCATTCTGTGCGGGAATGGAATTGACTAATAAGCATTAACAGTCAGCAAAATAATGACTGCAATTAGAGGAGTTGCACATGCAGAAAAATCAGTTTGGTAATTTATAAGGAATTTATGAACAAAGGGTGTCTCACAGCCTCCCGGTGGTCTAAGAAAGTGTATAAAACTGCTCATAATGCAGGGCTCTTCTAACCACTCCTCTAGCCTTCTCCTCAGAGAACTGGGTAAGTTCAACTGATCTCAATCTAATTATAGCTAACAATGGGATGCTATAGTTTAAGTTTAAAACTGAATCCAGCGCAAAAGTCGGCGATTCTCAGCGATGTTAGGGGGTTGCTTTGCATAAAAGAGTCGTTTTGTAGTTATTTGCAGTGTTGTTGGAGCTGGGTGGGTCTCAGGATATAAAATAGACAAGAAAGGTGAGGCAATATTTTTATTGGACCAACTTCTGTTGCTGGAAGGTAAGCAATCAAGCGACACAGAGCTTTTCTTCGGGTGTGGAGGAGGACACCAGGCAGTCACTACACTCTCGAATGAGCTCGCAAAGAAAGATGATAGAAGACATAACCACCCTATCACTCGTGGGCAAACACTTTTCAATAAGCAAGCCCCCCATGCCTGATCTTTCAACCCTCGTCCTCAAAGGAACCAGCAGAGCACCTTCAAAAGATTAGCCTGGGAGCTTAAATTCACAGCGGGACTAGGTACCCAAAATCACAGACTCAACATGGACGCTGGTTTTGTGGCTCATGTACAACGATTTGTTACACCCCACACTGCCTGCTACCCTTAACTGCCCACTTCAAACCCCTTTTGCATAATGATAGAAACATCAGTTGACCACTTCAAGTGATTGCCTACAGCTCGTTTTACCTCTGACGCTTAACAATCTGTGCCAACTTGGATTTAGCTCAGACAATCCGGTTTCCTTCCCCAGACTTGAAGAAGAGCTCTGTGTGGCCTGGACGCTTGTACCTTCCACCAACAGATGGTGGCCCAATCAAAGATATTGTCTCGCTCGCCGTGTGTCTTTTCAAAAGTGAGCCAGCTTCAGACATTGGCTTATTCAGGCTTTAACAATGGGGGGAGGGGGATTTTTAAAGCTTACATAGAGCACACGGACACCCTGTTCCCATTAATCTTAATTGTGGGGCTTAGCACCCAGATCCTTTAATAAAACCTCACCCTCAAACCACTTTGAGATGAGAGAGGATTGCTTTGGCGCTTTTGTAATGGCCAGATCCTCAGCTGACTTCCTTAGACTCACAGCAGTTTACACCAACTGCTGATCTGACCCTTTTTGGCTTTAGAGATCACCTTTCATATATAATCTCTGAAGTGTAACTTCTTTCCCATTTGCAGTTTGTTTCTATAGGGACAGATGCTATCCAGAGTTTGGAGGGGTGGTATATACAGCCTCCTCCTTTCTCAGGCTAAAGCCAATATCTAACATAGTGGTGTCAGGACGGAACTCCCACTAGGGTCAGTTTAGTCTATAACAGGCCACTTTAGGGTTATTATACTTTCCTCTGAAGTATCTGGTGCTGGGCACTCTCAGAGACAGGATGCTGAACTAGATGGACAGCTGGTCGGATCAAGAGTGGGAATTCCTAAATTATTATACCTACTCATAGAATCATAGAATATCAGGGTTGGAAGGGACCTCAGGAGGTATCTAGTCCAACCCCCTGCTCAAAGCAGGACCAATCCCCAAGTTTTGCCCCAGATCCTTAAATGGCCCCCTCAAGGATTGAACTCACAACCCTGGGTTTAGCAGGCCAATGCTCAAACCACTGAGCTCTCTCCCTCCCCGCTACTAAGGCGACCAACTCCATTTTGTCTTTTTCGTAGCGCTAGCAATTTTAGATCCAGATGCTTTGTGGGTGTAAGTCAACATAGCTCCTTTGAAGTCAGGGCATGGTGGTGATTTACACCAGCTGAGGATCTAACCCTTTGCTGAAGTGGGTTCACAAAGAAATTCCTGTTGTTAATGCTGCACTATAATTTTCTAAAGTGGTTTGAACATTCCAGATGTCCATAATTGTACATGGTAGGTGTATATATTACACTAGGGATTTTTAATTTGGGTTGGGGGAAAAAAGATGGGCTTGTGATTAGAGTGGACAGGAACTTTTTGATTAATGTTTGTTAGGTTTTTTGTTGGAAAAGGCCAATTTGTCAAAACCAAGACTTTGTGCCTGAACGGGTTAGCACTGACAAATTTCACATATAAAAAAAAATGAAATAAAGTTTCAAAATGATCAAAATGTCCTGTTTTGACATTTCCTAAACAAAAATGTTCCATTTTTCAGTTGGAAAGGACTTTTCATTTAGAAAATTAAGTTAGTTGAGAGTAAAAACATGTGAAATGATTTTAAAAAACCAAAATTGAAAAGAAATGTTTTGATTGAGTCAATCTGGTTTTGTTTTTGTTTTTTTCTTTTCATTTTGATTTTTTTTTTTTTTGAAAATTTGAGGTTTCATCTTGATTTGGGAAGGGAAACGTTTTCAAATCTTGAAAATTCTCCTGCACTGGAAAAACCATTTCCTGCCGAGCTTGGCTTGTGATTAAAGCCCTGGATTGGGAGTAAGGATAGAAACCTGGCCCTTAATGTTCTCATGCATCATCTCTCCATCTTTAAAATGGGGACAATAATCATTCCTTCCAGCCTTTGCCTGTGTTGTCTGTTTAATCTGTAAACTCGCAACAGAGACTGTCACTTAATCTTTATTTGCATGCTACTTCAGGGCAACTGCACCTTTACTTCCCTTTAGTGGTCCAACAAGGGCACCTACTCTCAGGCTTCCAGCTGTCTATCTGTTTCCTTTCTTTGGTGGAGACCCACATCTCTCTCCCTCCTGGTTAGGGTATTTCCGGGCTGAACAGTTCCCCGCCTTCACTGTGTTATTCCCAGCAAAAGAAGATCTGCCTAGGCAGGCCTGCTTTGCTTTTCCCCTCAGCTAGAGAGTGTACAGTATAATTGCCAAAAGCCACACACAACACTTCCTATACACATCTATTTTATTGTTAAGGTAAAAACACTACAGAGAAAACATATTCAAAACAATAAAAGAATCTATATGGATGCTAAGCAGCCTGGCCTATATTGCCCCCACCGCATGGGTTCCGCCTGGTCACTCTTCAATCCCCTCAAGTGCAAAGGGGGTCCCCATTTGTGTCACAAGTTCATACCAGCCTTAGCTCAGAACTAGCACACTCATGAAAAATTTAGTTAATTCTTTATACACTTTGGAGGCCTCTGAACTGGAGTTTTCAGGGGCAGGTAATCAGGAGAAAACTGGTTTCCCTCCCCAGGGCATAGCTTCAAATGATGGGATTCAAAGTGGGTCATTTGCATTCCCCTCACTCCCCAAGGATTTCCTTGGAAGTTGGCTTCACATGTATTGTCCCCAAAAGTCCTTTGAAGTTCCTAATAACTCAGAATTGCTTTGATCCTGTCTTCCTGCTAAAGTAATTCCATATCACCCCCCACAAGTGCATTTTTAATACAGTGAACTTCAAAGATATTAAACTTAATTCAACAAGGTTTAGCTTAATGCAGTGAGGTTTGTCCAGGCCAGATACTGTCATATCTGTCACAGCAACCCAACACAATGGGGCCCAAATCTGAGTTGCGGCGTCTAAGAGATACTGGCATTCAAATGATAAATAATAACACCAGCAACAATGAGGAGTGCCCAGATTCTACTCCCAATTTGCCCACTGATTCACCAAGTGAAACTGGGCAGGTCACTGAGCCTCTGGTCTTCAATTATCCATTACGCAAAACAGGGATCGTTACTTCCTAATTTGAATGTGTGTTGTGCAGATCTGTGGCTGCATAAAGCAACGCAGAGAGAAGGTGTCCTGTATGAGATAGGCATCATTACAATCAGTATTCTGCAATGGAAATAAGAGAGACTGGTAGTTTCAAGAGCTCAGGGTCACAAAGCAGAGGGTGGGAGGAGATCGGCAAAGGGACGGAGATGGTGCAAGCTCAAAGCAGTAGGGGTATCTAGAAAAGTACCACAGTGAAGGCGTTACAGAGGAAGTGCATTTTATGGCTCTGGCTTAAAGACAAAATAGATGTTGGTTGCTGTCTGAGGGAGAACAGCGTGAGACAGGTTCAGATGGGTAGGTTCAGCCGGAGACCCCATGCTAGTGGAGCAAAATGACTAGAAGGAGAAAATAGGGGCAGAGAATTAGCCAGAAACGAATGGACCAGGTCATTATTGTGCTTTTCTCTCTCTCTCTCTTTAGACTCCTATATGTCCCCATTGCCCTAGTATACGAGTTTTGTGCCTATCATTCCGCTGGCACCTGTGCTGTATGTTTACTCCACTCCCTACTGTCTATTTCAGGTTTGCCGCTATCTCTGAAAGATGTCTTTCAATGGAGTGCCATGCAATGACTGGTGCCACAACCCATGTGAAGTCACATGCCCACAACCCATTGTGAACAACAGCAACCAGCCCTGTGTTGTATCATGTGGCGATTCAAGAGTGGTGATCTACCCTCCACCGGTGGTCGTGACCTTCCCAGGACCAATTCTCAGCACTTGTCCCCAAGACAGCATTGTGGGATCCTCAGTACCATCTGGCTCCAGGATATCTGGGTCAGCTTCTGGGATTTCTTCGACACCAGGAGTCACTGGGTGCTCAAAGCCATACGCTGAAAGTGTCTTTGTGAGGAGTGAGCCCCAGTACACTCCAAAATACTCATGCACTTATTCTTCCCCTAGGATAAATCCAGGCAATAAGTCTGACTCTGGACACTGTCGGTCATCTTATGTCCAGAACGAATGTCCCCGAAATGAGGAACAACAAAAAAAATGAAAAGCAAGATTCAGAGCAGTGCTCATGAGCGTAGTTTTCACAGGTGCTAAACACCCATAACTCAAATTAAAGTCAATGGCAGCTGTGGATGCTGAAGCCCTCTGTAAGACAGACATATACGTCTCTCTTCTATTAGGCTTTTACCTTAGATCAGTGTTTCCCAAACTTGGGACGTCCCTCGGCCCACGCAGCTTCCCGCAGTCCCCTTTGGCCGGGCACAGCGAACCGCAGCCAGTGGGAGCCGCGATCGGCCAAACCTGCGGACGCGGCAGGTAAACAAACCAGCCCAGCCCGCCAGGGGCTTTCCCTGAACAAGCAGAGTCCCAAGTTTGGGAAACACTGCCTTCGATTTACAACTAAATCTTCCAATGTCTTCCCAGCAATGCGACTCTGCTACCATTAGCACAGTAAGGCACATATTCACAGAAAGTCAAGAACAGTTGAGGCCTGATTTTCATTGATACTAAAATCCCTTTTCAGGCACTTTAACGCAGACATAAATTAGATTTACACACGCATTATGGCCCCTTTCCATGGCTAGAGCCATATAAAGGGGCCTTAGTATCAATGAGAATTAGGCCCTGTCAGTTTTAGCCTTTCCATACAGGTGTGCCGTTCATTTTTGGCTTTTAATGTGGTTACAGACAGTGCATCACGGGGAAGCGGCTTAGTCTGCTGCTTGTATTGTGCTTTGTCCTATTCAACCAAAGGAAAAATGTCTTGGGTGAAATATTTCACCTTGGAGCAGGTGAATAGTTTGAGCCCTGATTGAAACCCTGGAAATAGGTCCTTAATCTTCTGTATTAGCTCTTTTTGCAACTTTATAACTCTGCTTCTCATTCCTATTAAAAATGATGCTGCATCATGATACCAGTAGCCTGGTTTTCCTTTCTCCTCCTTGCAAACCACTCTGAGTGCAAGTCACAGGACCATGGGCAGGCTTAAGTCCCACTTATTTCTGAAGTGAAAGGAGAATCAAGTCCTTTATGTGGTTAATCGCATTGTCCAGGCCCTCTGCATCAGGGATGGAGGTGACATTCACTCTTGTTAAACACATTTCAGTTCTTATGGTTTTGTGGAGCGATTTTCCTTCTCAGAGAGGTCTGGTTACCCCAACTTCTAGCTACAACACAGCAAAAATATTAATAAACAAGTGACTTTCAACTTGGAAGTATTCCCCTGCTCTAAACAATATTTATTTGGGTCTTAGCCAAAATGACCCTCCACTGATCATTGAATATGGTGTTCATCTTTGTTAAAATAACCTTTAAAAGGTTTTTTTTCAGCTGAATTGTGAATATCCACTGTCGCACTCCACTGATATGCTATAATTACATGCTTGATTTTATTCCTCCCCCCACCAACAAGGAATTGTACAGCCCAGTTTTTGCAGAGACTTACGAACACACTGTGTTTTCAGCATGTGGGGATTCTGGTTGAACTCAGTGTGAGTACTCCCATGGTTAACATTAAGCCCCGTGTAAGTCTTTGTAAGCAAAGACCCAAGTTTGCACTAGCAAAGGCAAATTCAGGGCCAAAGACTTAACGTAGATTTAAGGTTGGGCAGCCCTGCTTCATAGCCTTCCAAATGTGGTGTGTAGCTAAACTTAAAACTTCTAATAACCAGGAAATAAAGAGTTTGAGTAATAACTGCCACAGCACATTCCCACCGAACCTTAACGTGGCCACCATGGAGATGGCAACAGGGAGTACGGATATGGAAGAAGTCTCTTTGCTTTCCATAACTCCATGACATCTATCCGATCTGCAATTGCACTGTCCCTCAAGACACGGTGTTATGGATCTGAAGAGAACTTTAAGGTGGGCTGGATGGCTCTGACGGTCACTACCAGAAGCTGAGGTTCCTCTGGGAATGTCAAGTAAAGGAAATATAAGAGAACTGAGCCTCATTCTAACAACTTCTTCCCCTTTCCCAGCAGGCAAGAGAACTCCACCTCTGCACCCTGTCCTGGGTTCTCTGTTATTGCTCCAATGAGGGGTTAGCAAGTATTACTGTGCTCCATCCAGCTCTGTCAGAGGAAAGCGAAGGTGTGTCCCAGAAGAATTGCTTAGATCAAGGATGAAAGTGTGAAAACTTCAAGGGGGGTTTCTTTTCAATGGGAAAAGTGGGCGAATTTAATGCACGCTTACCGAGTGTCTTCCTCATCAAAAGAAGGCTGAAAAGTTTGTTCACACTCCTCTTCCTCCCTCTCACCCAGGAAGGATACGGCCAATGATCTCTCATTGGGGTGTTGCTCAAAGAGATAAGGTTGAATGGGAGCTTGTGAATTTTAAAGTACTGTGAATGCTGCCTTTGCATGGAAATATTGACACACAGCCTCTCCCAGGGAGCTCCTGTATGCTCGTTTTTCTTGCTGTGCTTAGCATGTGCCCTACTTTATTGATCCAGAATGAAGGTTTAATTAATAGTTTTGTTATTATGACATTGTGGAAGGTAGATCTTGGTGGCACACCTGAGATAAGCTAAAAACTAAACGAGAAGGTAAGATTGATCTGGCCGATAAATCTTTGCATAGGTGTGGTGAACAGCTGTTGTAAGAACCAGGAAATTTTAAACTATGATCACACGGTAGGAGATTCTTAGGAATCACTAAACCAAATAAACCCAAACTTGATTCTTTAAGTCCATCCCATCCCCTTAACTGGTATGGCACGTTTTAAGACAACCTGAGTATGAAAGTGGTATTTGGAGCAAATTTACACCAGCTAAAGATTCGTCCCATAAACTTTAAAATAAATAATAAATAATAATAATAATTATTATTATTATAGCAACAGCATCTTAGTGAAAATCAAATAACCACTGTTGATCCTCCCCGCCCCTGGAGCTCCTTGTTGAAAGGCTTTAAGAAAGAGGCATTTGACATACAACCCAAGATCTCTGAGCTTGAATCCTGTTTGGGAAATGTGTATTCTCTGCCCATTCCATACATATTTGCTCTCTCAGCCTGCCTTCTGCTTGGTTTATGGGGATGGAATTGGATTCTTTTCAAAATATGAGAGCCGTATGGAATTTTGAGGAAGGTGAGGTTTCCCTAAAGAGTACCCAATCTTATATACCCACCTGCCTGAGTCCTGCTCTGCATCACTTTGGTGGGCAGGAGAAGGGAAAGAAAACACCTGCTGAAATGAGTGTGGCAGTCTATGCTTCTCAGAGATTTAGGCTATGTCTACACTACACAGCCTTTCGCGACATGGCAAAACTTCCACCCCCAACGAGCGACATTTGCGCTGTTGGTAGGAGAGTGCTCCTGCCGACAACACGCTGTTCACCCTGGTGCTTGTCAGGGCACAACTTTTGTCTTTCGGGGTGGGGGTGGGCATTAACATCTCTGAAAGACAAAAGTTTTGTCATTCAGTTGCCAGTGTAGACATAACCTTAGTTTCAGGCAGTATTTGTCTGAATGGGGTGTTTTCATTCAGCTAAGTACCTCCCATTGAGAAAAATGGGCCATTTTACACCTCTGAGAGCCTCCTTGTTTCCTTTGGAGCCTCTTCTCCCTATACTAGGCCCTGATGTAGAGTAGAGACTTTGGGAGACTCTTCCCCACCACTCACTTCCCCCTTGCTGCTTCACCTGGCATATGAACTCCTCAAAGCCCCAAAGACATGAAGGCATCAAAAGCAGAGCAGAATTTTCTTTTACTTGTGCAGCCTTGGGTTGTGAACCTGCAGACACTTACACAAGTGCTTATCTTTCACCACGTGATTAGCCTCACTGAGTTTCAACCTTTTAGCTTTTACTCCGAAGAGCAGCAGTCACACATCATTCAAGGGTATTTTAAAAAGGTGAACAATTAGTGCCACTTCCTTCGACTGCGATTGTGGGTGCTCACTGTTCGGTACCTCCAAAAGTCATGCCCTAAACTCAGATGTGAATCTTTGTCTTGCTCTTCATTTCCTGGTTGCTCCTTGTTCTGTGGATCTTCCTGCTTGGTTTGACATGTTCCACAGGTTCCATAGCTTCAGCTTATGGCCCGGCTGGGTGAAAAATTGCACGTTTTATATTTTGCATCAAAATTTGAGATTTTGTTTAATGTAATTTTTTTTCAGGGATTTCAAATTTTCAGCCAAATTTACACTGCTGCCATTTTCTCCTTATGGCCTTCTTGCTCTTTTCCCCTGAGCTTCCCTCTGAACCAACACCTATGAACCTTTCTCACTTTCATTGTCTCCCTTTCGGAGACACTAAGTAACCTCCCTCTTTCTTTCAGACCTGCTACTGAAATGCACTTCTGCTGTAAAGCCGGAATTGATGAATGTTTGCAGAGGTCTCATTGCTTTGAGCTTGCACCATCCCCATCCCTCCTCCTGCCCTGTTTCTTGAGCCTTTCCCCCTGCAGAGTCTAGTCCTTCTTTTCATAGCATTAGACATTAACAAGAAGGCTGCCTATTATTTTCATAGCGAGTTACGATATCACAGTTTCATGCAACCCTGAATTCTCTTGAGCAGAACCAGACCCAGAACTGATCCCTGAGGGACCCCACTCCTTATGCCCTTCCAGCAGGACAGCGAACCATGGATAACTACTTTCTGGGAATGGTTTTCCAACCAGTTTTGCACCCACCTTATAGTAATTCCAACTAGGTTGCATTTCCCTAGTTTATTTATGAGACCTGATCATCTTGGCTAATAAGCATTGATAGACCTATTCTCCATGAACTTATCTACTGCTTTTTTGAACCCAGTTATACTTTTGGCCTTCACAACATCCCCTGGCAATGAGTTCCCCAGGTTGACTGTGTGTTGTGTGAAGTACTTCCTTACATTTGTTTCAAATATGCTGCATAATAATTTCATTGGGTGACCCCTAGGTCTTGTGTAAAGTGAAGGGGTAAATAACCCTTCCCCATTCACTTTCTCCACACCATTCATGATTTCCTATGTTGCAATACAATGCCGCAACCACAAGACCATTCATTTGCTCCCATGTCCATGTCATTGCGATACTTTGTATTGTTTGTTATTCCCTTTTGAAGCCCATTTCTTGCAATGCCCTAGAATTGTTCTGACAAAACCCACAGAATAAGGAAGGCTAAGGATGATGGTTTGGTTAAAATCTCTGATTGTAACAAGTAAGCAGATTATATACAAACATTCTATCACTGACAAAGGAGAGCCACAAGAAGGATGAGATGATTAGAAAACAAACCTTCAAAGAAGACTCAAGGAGTTCAGTCTATTCCACTTAACAAAGGCTGGATTAAGGGTGACTTGATCCCAGTTTATAATTACTTAGATGGGGAACAAATATTTGATAATGGGCTCGTCAGTTTAGCAGACAAAATTATAACAAAATCCAATGGCTGGAAGTTGAAGCTAGACAAATTCAAACTGGAAATAAGTTGTAAAATTTTAAGAGTGAGGGTAATTAACCATTGGAAGAATTTACCAAGAGTCATAGTGAATTCTCCATCACTGGCAGCTTTTAAATCAAGGTTGGATTTCATTTAAATGATACGCTTTAGTTCAGAAGGAATTATTTTGGGGAAGTTCTATGGCCTGTGTTACACAGGAGGTCAGACTAGATGATCACAATGGTCCCATCTGGCCTTGGAATCTGAGAGTCTATGTTATTTTCAAACCAGTTTAGAAAATTATAGGGCAGAGCAGGGTGGAGATAATGCTAATAATTCCACCTCCTTTGTTAAGATTTAATCTCAGCATGCAAACCTGTTCTGTGCAGTAAAGCCTGGTTTCTAAAGCCTGTGAGTCAGCAATACATGCAAATGAATAAGCAGAAAATATGCTTTTGTGAAAAGAAAACCTACAGATTATATAAATGGTCACAATTCACTTTCCTTCAGTGGACCTACACTAACTTATACCTGCTGAGGGGCTGGATCTACAAATGTTAGTTGTACACATAAGAACTCAGGAATCTCTAGACCAGTCCAGCCCACTTTTCCAGCTAGTCCATTATTCTGTCCTTCATAGTGTTAAGCCCCAGATACTGCAGAAAAAAATTATAAGTACCCTGAAATGGTCCATTATAGAATAATCTGCCCATAGGGAGAGTCTGTCTCTTATACAAGTAAGGTACAGGTGAGCTTTTCCCTGAAAAAGGAGGATAAACAAACGATGGAGTCTAGCCAGCTAGCTAGTTCCACTTCAAAATATCTATGAAAGCTGATCACCATAGCCTGATGGAATTAGTAGGGCCAAATCCTCTGCTGGTGTATTTTGCCCTGACTCTAGTAAAACAAGGTGGTCAAGAAAATATTTTGAGAGAGACAAGTTTTCGAGCTACACAGAACTCTTCGGGGCCTGAAAAAGAGTTTGATGCAGCTTGAAAGCTTGTCTCTCTCATCAGCAGAAGTTGGTCCAGTAAAAGATATCACCTCACCCACCTTGTTTCTCTAATATTCTGGGGCCGACATGGCTGCAGAAACACTGTCTCTAGTAAGTCAGATGAGGATTTGGTCATTTATGTATATATTTAAAAAATGCCCAAATAATATTCTCTAGTAGCCAAGTACCTTTTAGGCTGAGATTTTTTGAAAGCTGTCTAAGGCTTATGAATATCCAATTTAAATTTAACCAGAATTAGGAGTCCCAAATCCCTATGTGGTTTTGAAATTACCCACCTTATATTTTCCACCTGAAACTGGACTCTACCACTGCCTGCAATTGACTGGGCAACATTTTTTGGGTGAATTGTTTATTCATTGAAATTGGAGTTAACTGAAACTGTTTGTGAATTTGGGGTGCATTTCCCTAACATTGCTTAGAATCACAGAATGTTTGTGCAGGTTCAAGTCTATGTTCAAACTAAACACTAAAGCAACATTTTAATATTAATGAGTTTTGTTAAACCAGGCAGAGGATATGAGAAGCCCTTGGTGAAGGAAGTCCTTGTCACTTACCAAACTAAATTTTCACACGGGTAACACCTCTAATTTTGGTAACTGTTTTAATAATTGTTTATGGTTATTAGGCATTCCTAGATTGTCGGATATGCATATTACACCCTGCAAATTGCTTTAATCTTAAATTGTTACGTCCCCTGTTCTTTCCTTGTTTCATTCCACTGACTTCACAGGTGTCAAAATGAGAATTTAATAACCTGATAATATGAGCTGGCTCAGATATGTATCAGTAGCGCAATCTGCTGTTGTGCACAGGATTCTAGATTAGTTTTTTCTTTTTTTAAATCCAGGTGAGTATCTAGTTGGGGGCATGGTGGAATTTATCCTTGTAACTCCTAGGAGGATGGGAGATTTTATTCTGTATGTTTAGGATTCCTACCCCTAACAATTCTCTATGGGCCCTTTGAAATGAATTAATAGAGTTTAAGATATTTCACAGGTCACCAAAACTACCCAGCGCCCACACACTCACTCCCAACAACCTAAATGCAACAAAATATTACAGTCCACAGGAGTCTAAACTATTGTCTGCCACAGGCAGAGAATAGAAGGGACCAAGTTGTACCAGTGCTGGAGGCTCCTGCAAAGGCAGGTAACTGGAAGGAAATCAATGGACAGCTTTTCAATGAGTTAAATGGCCTTCAGATATGACTCGGTGGGTTGCAGTTATCTCCTGGACACAGTCCTGGCAGAAGGCATATGCACCATTTAAATCCCTATTAAACTTTCAAAATAGGGTTTAAGTGGGACAGAAGTGGAGCATAGAATTTTGGGCTGACATTCTGCCCTGGGGCCCATTTCATAGTAAAAGGATTAGAAATTCAGCTCTGAAGGACCTCCAGTCATGTGAATCATTGACGGTCACTAGTGCAGCAGGAGAAAGAACAGATGTTTCAGTTCAGTGGCAGTTCTGAAAAATAAATAATAAAAGAAATAAATAAAAGGAAAAAAAAAAGACAAGGTGGGTGAGACAGTGTTTTTTCTTGGACTAACTGTTGGTGAAAGAGGCAAGCTTTCAAGCCACACAGAGCTCTTCTGCAGGTCTGGGAAAGGTACTCAGGGTGTCACAGCTAAATAGAAGGTGGAACTGATCGATTAGCATAAGTAGTTAACACATATTCTAAGAGACCATTCCAGGTGAAGTGACCCAACACCTTCAAATCACAAGCCTGGGAGCTTAAATTTATAACTTTGCTAGACACTAAAAATCATGGATTGAACAGAGAAACTGGATTTATGGCTTATTATAACCCACCAATCCCCCTTTTTACTCCTAAAAAGAAAAGGAGTACTACACGGCTGTTCCTCTGAAACCTTTTTAGTCCTGTGACTGCAGAGCTTAATGGGTCACTTCACCTGGAATGGTCTCTTAGAATATGTGTTAACTACTTATGCTAAACGATCCGTTCCACCTTCTATTTAGCTGTGACACCCTGAGTACCTCTCCCAGCATGGAAACGGAGCTCAGCATAACTCGAAAGTTTGTCTCTCTCATTGACAGAAGTTGGTCCAATAAAAGATATGATCTCACCCACCTTGTCTCTCTAATATGTTGAGACCAACAAGCTACTAGAACACTACAAACAAAAAGAAACAAAAAATCAATTTGGCAAGACTGAATCTTAAATTCTCTGGAATTTTTGATTAATTGAAAAAGTCTGTCTTGAGATGTTCTGTCCTCTGACCAATCTGTTCCGCCTTGAGATGTTCCAGAGCAAGGATTTGAACCCATGCCTACGGTGCTATCTGCCAGGCTAAAGGTTATAACTGGGTCAGGCGGCAGTCCCCTATTACCACTTCTTTATTGACAGCCTCCCCCCTCCACCAGCCACCTTGTGAATGGCTGAAACTATTTGTGTCAAATTTGCAAACAGTTTTGGGGCGACCGAAACCGCATTTTTCGTCAAATAAACCATTAGTCTGAAAAAATTTATTCAGCTGTGTGCTGAGTATTTTACTGCAGGACACTCCAGCTCTCTCAGTGACGTGTATGCTCTCTTCTTTATGGTAAACCAATCTTCTCTATCTTTAGGCATGTCTGTAAATATGTTTAGCAGGCTCACTTAGCCTTCAGTAGGAAGCCTGAAGAAATGAAAGCCAAGATTGCTAGTTTTTCTTGCTGGAATTAGTATACACCCTGCTTTAATAATCCAGAATGAAGATTTAATTAACACCCTTGGAATTATTTGGTTTTGAAGCTGGATACTGGTACCACACCCTAGATGAGCTAAGAGGCAGTGCAGAGATATAAGGTTACATTGATGCTACCCATCGATTTTTGCATGGCTGTGATCGAAAGATGTTATAAGAATCAGGCCATCTTAAAAAGGGCTTACTTGGTGGGGTGGAGCTCTTGGGAAACTCCAGCCTGAATAACACCAAACATGATTCACTACCTCCACCCCATCCCTTTATCTGGTACAGCTCTGTCTAGGACAATCTGAGTATGCCAGTGGAATCTCAAGCTGGTTTACACCAGCTGTGGATCTAGCCAGTCAATTCTAACAAGTATTTTTTTTAATGAAAATACTAGTAAAATCCAAATGAAAATCAAATAGCCACTGGGGGATATTGTCTCTTCAGGAGATCATTGGTGAGCAAGTCATCGTCACTGAGTTAATTATACCTCTGACCCTGCATGATCTCCTCAAGTCCACTCCGTCAGGGGATAGGTCTTGTTACCTCCACCTCTCTACCCCACTCTCTGACCAGGACTTTGGCTGCAGTCCTTTATGTCCCATCTCTGATTCCTTAGCTGCATTTTGTCCTTTCCTGTCAACTTCCATTTGGGAGCTATGACTAGGGATTATTACAGTGACCAAGTGATAACTTAAAACAAAGTATGGTTTACACAGTGTTTTACCAAAGCAGCTGCTGCCAGATTATAATAGACCCCCTAGTCTTTTTAGACCACTTTAAGCTCTGCTAGAAACCAGGTCTTTCAGAGAAACATACCTTACCATATTAGACAGTCTACACACTTTTATACAAAGATAAACAAGAATCAACAGTTGGAAGTTGGAGCTAGACAAATTCAGACTGGAAATCAGATGTAAAATATTGACAGGGGGCGTAATGAACCAAGGGTCGTGGTGGATTCTCCGTCACTGGCAATTGGATGTTTTGTTTAAAAGATACGCTCTACTTCATAAGGAATTATTTTGGAGGAAGTTCTATGGCCTGTGATATCCAGGAGGTCAGACTAGATGATTAGAAGAGTCCCTTTTAGCTTTGGAGTCTATGAACCTATGTCTTACCTGTACTTACATGGACCTAGCTTATCCCAGGCTCTCCTCCCTCCCCACACACTTCTGGAGTCCAAAGAGCAGAATGCCTCCATGCAGTTCCTCCATCTCCATCTCATCAGAGCCTGTGCTTTAAACAGTTTCAAAACTCTTTGTTAGGTTCTCTGTCTGGATCACATCTCCCTTGGAATCATGAGCATGACAGTGTCTTAAGCAAACCAGAGGTAAAACTTCAAAGGATTTGAAAGTTCTGTTGGCTTTTGTGTAATAGCTTTAGGGATTATCCGAAGCCACTGTCTGCTTGCCAGCCAACTGTAGCTAGCTCTCATAGAATTAACTCTTTGGTAGTCACCTAGCAAGCAATTTAATAGCTACTAAACAAATGGATGGATATATAATACGCATAAACATATCACAGGCAGCTCTCATGTTCTCCATCAGTGGCTTTAGTGAAGATACATATAGCCTTTCGACCCAAGGACTCTGAATATGAACCCTCTTTGGCAAATGTATGTAACAATAGTGAAACTGACCCCTGTACAAAGGATGTGCACAATGCTAATGACCACTTAACAGGCCAGATTCTCATCTTACCTGAGTGAGGCTTAAGTAGTACATAGGCCTACTGCAGGTCCCTTGCACAGGCGTGAATTTCACCAAGTGGTGTGTAAATAAAAAATGCAGGAGGAAGGAAAACCAGAAGGCCAATATTACAATGCAACAGAATTTTAAAGCAAATGAGAAGTCAAGTCTATACTTTCAGAACAAAGTGATGCAGAGTAGAGCGAATATAGTTCCAGGGTTTCACGGCAGGCTATAATCATTCACCTACTCCAGCCAGCTGCATTTAACACAGGATGTTCTTCGTTCTTGGTTGCATGTGTGGAATTTGACGGTCATGTCCTATTTTCAACAATTTTAGATTACTTGTTTTACCTCACTTGATGTCAAAAAAGGCAAAATATAATATAAGCAGGGGCTTAAGCTGAAACGTGATAAAAACAAAAAAGCTATTCATATAAGGAAAAGCATAACAAGGAGAAAACATATGCAGATCTGATTTAAAGAGGTTCTGAGCTTTCCTGGTTCCCTTTGACTTCCCTTGGAGTCATGGATACTCAGCACTTCTGAAAGCCATGCCCATAAGCTTAGTTGTGAAACTGCATTTTGCTTTTCATTTCCTGGTGCTTCCTTGTTCTGTGCATATTTCTTCTGTATTTAACATGGCTCAAAACTTCCAGAGCCATATCTACAGCCTTATAGGAAACCCCAGAACTCTATGATCCCCTGGAACCATAGGAGGTACCAAAACCTTTGGAGCCCCCAGAACCATACACATTCCTTATTCAGTTGGCACTGCAGTTCCCACTTAGCTTGTCTGAGAGCAAGTGCTGAGAATCGGTCCCGGAATGTGACTACAACTGGTAGTACATAGACCACTGCTCTTCTGTCTCCACATGATGCGAGACAAGGGCTCATTGCAGACTTTAACTTTTTGGTAGGGAAATATCAAATCACAAGGTGGCGTTGCTCTGGGTGACTCACAAGCTTGTACTCTTTCCTCAACAGAAGTTGGTCCAATAAAAGGTATGACCTCACCCACATTGTCTTTAATATCCCGGGACTAACACAGCTACAAAAACAGTGCAAACAAGCTGTCAATAGGAAGACATGTCTCTGTGATGGAGGTAAACCCGAAACACACTGTGGAGAGGAGAGTAAGAATAAAAGTTCCAGTGATCCAATATTATTATAGTAGGGGCTCTGTAGGAACTTGCATATATAGCTAATTAAAGAGAGGGTGTTGATGACTTGGTCCTCTAGTTCTTGGCCAGATCTCTGGCCCATTTTCTCCTTTTGGTCCTCATACCCTTTTCCCCATAGACTTCCTTCTAACCAATATTTTTGAACCCTTCGCCTTCTTTTATCTCCTCACTCTTCCCCCCCACTCGCCCCCGACACCTCTCTTTCTTTGGGACCTGCCACTGAAATGCTCCTGTTTTCTAAAGCCTTTATTGGTGACCATTTGTTGCGATCCCACAGCTCTGACCTTCTACCATCCTCTTTCTTCCACTTCTCTTGGCCACCTGCCCCCCGTTTCCTGACCGTTCCACCCTGCAGCTGCTAATCCTTCCTTTTACAGCTTCAGACAATAAAAAGAAGTCTGGCTATAACTTTTATAGCAGTTTACATTTTCACCATTCATGGCACCATTAATTCTCACAACACTCGTATGAAATAGGTAATTATTATTTTATTACTTAATGAAGAGATCGTTGATGCACAAATCCTAACTGAGTTGCCCAAGGCCACTTCAGTGGAAAGACTAGAACTAGAATACCGCCACACCTAATTAGTATTAATCTTATTATTTATAATTTGAACTCCAGGATATCCTGGATGCCACCACTGAGATCAGGGCCCCAGTGTGCTGCTCACTTTACAAGCCCAGAGTCTGAGACAGTTCCTATCTTGAAGAGTTGATAAATTAACTAGACATGACTGAGAAAGGGTGGGAGGAAGGACAATCATCACCATTTTGCAGATTGGGAGGCGATGAACTGACTTGCCCAAGGTCCCGCAGAATGTTTTTCTAAAAGACATGCTCTAGGATTTTTTTCGGAGATATTCAGTGGCCTGCATTATACAAGCAATCAACATGAATGATCACAGTGGTCCCTTTTGTGGCTTTGGAATCTATAAACCCATGAATCATTATCCCCATATGAATGATAGGGAGGACATGAATAGAGAGATTAAGAGCAAGGTTTTTAATAGAGTCGGGGCTGATACAATGCCCAATGAAATCCAATAACTTGAGTTCCCTTTTAATATGTCCCTGTGGGTTGCACTTTCCTCCTCCGCAAAGGGCGACAAAAGGCAGATGCTCCATTTGGATCTCTCTTAAACATACAAAGAACTGAAGTAGGACTGAAGTGAGGCACAGACCTTTATGGTGTCCCTCTAGCCTGGCTGAATTTCATCCTATGATGATTGGAGGACTGGTGTAAATTCATCAAGATGAAATTGAATAAAAACAAGTGCAAAGTACTTCATTTGGGGAGGAACAATCCAATGCAAACTACAAAATGGGAAATAACTGGCAAGGTAGTCGTACGGCTGAAAAGGATCTGTGGGCTATAGCGGATCACAAACTGAATGTGAGTCCACAGTGTGACACAGTTGTGAAAAAGGATAATATCATTCGAGGCTGTATTAACAGGAGTGTTGTAGGTAAGACACAGGAGGTAACTGTCCCCCTCCACTCAGCACAGGTGAGGCCTCAGTTGAAACACTGTGTCCAGTTCTGGGCTCCACACTCTAAAAGACGTTGATGCACCGGAGAGACTCCAGAGTAGAGAAACAACAAGGACAAAAGGTTTAGAAAGCCGGACGTACAAGGAAAAAGGTTAAAAAAACCTGGCCACGTTTAGTTTTGAGAAAAGAAGATTGAGAGGTGACCCGATAAATGTCTTCAAATATGTTCACGGCATTTATGATCAACTGTTCTCCATGTCCACTGAAACTAGGACAAGAAGTAATGGGCTTAAAATGCAGCAAGGGAGATTCAGATTAGCTATTAGGAAATCTTTCTAGCTCTAAGGGTAGATTAGCTCTGGAATAGGCTTCCAAGGGGCGTTGTGGAATCCCCATCACTGGAGGTTTTTAAGAACAGGTTGGACAAACACCTATTGGGGATGGTCTGGGTTTACTTGGTCCTGCCTCAGTTCAGGGGAATGGACTAGATGACTTCTCAAGGTCCCTTCCAGTCTCACATTTTTATTATTCGGTTATTATAAATTCATCTCTGAAGGGACTTCTAGTCATGTGAGTCTTGAGCCAACACCAATGATATTGTTCCAGTTTACACCAGTTGAGGATTTGGCCCTATATTTCAAGTAGTATTTTCCTAGGACACTCCAGCTCCGCTAGTGATGTGTATTCTCCTTTGTAGGAAAAGCATGCTCTGTCTCTTTAAGCATGTCTATACATTTCTTTTCCAGGCTGTTCTGAGCCTAGTTGAAGGCTCCCATGTTCTTTAGTATAAAGTATGAAGGACATTTATCTATCGGACATTATTCTATAATACCCACTAGCACAGTACATTAAGCCTTTGCTAAATGTCCTCACACGTTTTTGTCAACTGCTGGAAATGGCCCACCTTGATTAGCACTACAAAAGGTTTCCCCCGCTCTCCTGCTGGTAATAGCTCACCTTACCTGATCACTCTCATTACAGAAAAGGTGGGGGAGTAGCACTGTATGTAAGGGAGCAGTATGACTGCTCAGAGCTCCGGTACGAAACTGCAGAAAAACCTGAGTGTCTCTGGATTAAGTTTAGAAGTGTGTGCAACAAGAGTGATGTAGTGGTGGGAGTCTGCTATAGACCACCGGACCAGGGGGATGAGGTAGATGAGGCTTTCTTCCGGCAGCTCACAGAAGCTACTGGATCGCATGCCCTGATTCTCATGGGTGACTTTAATTTTCCTGATATCTGCTGGGAGAGCAATACAGCGGTGCATAGACAATCCAGGAAGTTTTTGGAAAGCGTAGGGGACAATTTCCTGGCGCAAGTGCTAGAGGAGCCAACTAGGGGGGGCGCTTTTCTTGACCTGCTGCTCACAAACCGGGTAGAATTAGTGGGGGAAGCAAAAGTGGATGGGAATCTGGGAGGCAGTGACCATGAGTTGGTTGAGTTCAGGATCCTGACGCAGGGAAGAAAGGTAAGCAGCACGATACGGACCCTGGACTTCAGGAAAGCAGACTTCGACTCCCTCAGGGAACGGATGGCCAGGATCCCCGGGGGACTAACTTGAAGGGGAAAGGAGTCCAGGAGAGCTGGCTGTATTTCAAGGAATCCCTGTTGAGGTTACAGGGACAAACCATCCCGATGAGTCGAAAGAATAGTAAATATGGCAGGCGACCAGCTTGGCTTAATGGTGAAATCTTAGCGGATCTTAAACATAAAAAAGAAGCTTACAAGAAGTGGAAGGTTGGACATATGACCAGGGAAGAGTTTAAAAATATTGCTCGGGCATGTAGGAATGTTATCAGGAGGGCCAAATCGCACCTGGAGCTGCAGCTAGCCAGAGATGTCAAGAGTAACAAGAAGGGTTTCTTCAGGTATGTTGGCAACAAGAAGAAAGCCAAGGAATGTGTGGGCCCCTTACTGAATGAGGGAGGCAAACTAGTGACAGAGGATGTGGAAAAAGCTAATGTACTCAATGCTTTTTTTGCCTCTGTTTTCACTAACAAGGTTAGCTCCCAGACTGCTACGCTGGGCATCACAAAATGGGGAAGAGATGGCCAGCCCTCTGTGGAGATAGAGGTGGTTAGGGACTATTTAGAAAAGCTGGACGTGCACAAGTCCATGGGGCCGGACGAGTTGCATCCGAGAGTGCTGAAGGAATTGGCGGCTGTGATTGCAGAGCCATTGGCCATTATCTTTGAAAACTCGTGGCGAACCGGGGAAGTCCCAGATGACTGGAAAAAGGCTAATGTAGTGCCAATCTTTAAAAAAGGGAAGAAGGAGGATCCTGGGAACTACAGGCCAGTCAGCCTCACTTCAGTCCCTGGAAAAATCATGGAGCAGGTCCTCAAAGAATCAATCCTGAAGCACTTGCATGAGAGGAAAGTGATCAGGAACAGCCAGCATGGATTCACCAAGGGAAGGTCATGCCTGACTAATCTAATCGCCTTTTATGATGAGATTACTGGTTCTGTGGATGAAGGGAAAGCAGTGGATATATTGTTTCTTGACTTTAGCAAAGCTTTTGACACGGTCTCCCACAGTATTCTTGTCAGCAAGTTAAGGAAGTATGGGCTGGATGAATGCACTACAAGGTGGGTAGAAAGCTGGCTAGATTGTCGGGCTCAATGGGTAGTGATCAATGGCTCCATATCTAGTTGGCAGCCGGTATCAAGTGGAGTACCCCAAGGGTCGGTTCTGGGGCCGGTTTTGTTCAATATCTTCATAAATGATCTGGAGGATGGTGTGGATTGCACTCTCAGCAAATTTGCGGGTGATACTAAACTGGGAGGAGTGGTAGATACGCTGGAGGGGAGGGATAGGATACAGAAAGACCTAGACAAATTGGAGGATTGGGCCAAAAGAAATCTGATGAGGTTCAATAAGGATAAGTGCAGGGTCCTGCACTTAGGACGGAAGAACCCAATGCACAGCTACAGACTAGGGACCGAATGGCTAGGCAGCAGTTCTGCGGAAAAGGACCTAGGGGTGACAGTGGACGAGAAGCTGGATATGAGTCAGCAGTGTGCCCTTGTTGCCAAGAAGGCCAATGGCATTTTGGGATGTATAAGTAGGGGCATAGCGAGCAGATCGAGGGACGTGATCGTTCCCCTCTATTCGACATTGGTGAGGCCTCATCTGGAGTACTGTGTCCAGTTTTGGGCCCCACACTTCAAGAAGGATGTGGATAAATTGGAGAGAGTCCAGCGAAGGGCAACAAAAATGATTCGGGGACTGGAACACATGAGTTATGAGGAGAGGCTGAGGGAGCTGGGATTGTTTAGCCTGCAGAAGAGAAGAATGAGGGGGGATTTGATAGCTTCTTTCAACTACCTGAAAGGGGGTTCCAAAGAGGATGGCTCTAGACTGTTCTCAATTGTAGCAGATGACAGAACGAGGAGTAATGGTCTCAAGTTGCAGTGGGGGAGGTTTCGGTTGGATATTAGGAAAAACTTTTTCACTAAGAGGGTGGTGAAACACTGGAATGCGTTACCTAGGGAGGTGGTAGAATCTCCTTCCTTAGAGGTTTTTAAGGTCAGGCTTGACAAAGCCGTGGCTGGGATGATTTAACTGGGAATTGGTCCTGCTTTGAGCAGGGGGTTGGACTAGATGACCTTCTGGGGTCCCTTCCAACCCTGATATTCTATGATTCTATGATTCAGTGTGTATAGTAACACCCATTGTTTCATGTTCTCTGAGTATATAAATCTCCCCACTGTATTTGCCACTGCATGCATCTGATGAAGTGAGCTGTAGCTCACGAAAGCTTATGCTCAAATAAATTTGTGAGTCTCTAAGGTGCCACAAGTACTCCTTTCCTTTCTTTGAAAGAGGTGCTACTGGGTATTATTGACCAAAGGATCTAGGACCAGAGGAACGACTGAGCAATTCCTCTCTTCCTAAATATCCACAGAGAGTTCCCCAGTAAGCTTCATAGAGTCTTTTGTTCTTCCTACTTCCCTCATTATAGGAAGCTATGCTTGGACTGTACATTAGAGAGACATGGAAGGTCAGGTAATATCTTTTATTGGATCAACTTCTGTTGCTGAGAGACAAGCTTTTGAGCTACACTGAGCACTTCTTCTGGTCATGGGCTGTATACAGCAATTTAAAAATCATTCCAGCAGTGGTAGGATAGTTCTGTGAAAAAGGAAGACCTTACATCCTGTGCTGAAGCTGGTCATACACTGGATTAGTCTACTTTGCTCTAGAACGTTATCCCTCAACCATTCTGCCGATGATTAAGTAGGGTTCACTTCCATCGCTGATGGTATACTTCCTGTGCTTTGTTGGTTACATTGTCCCAGAAAAACACCAGTGTCCTGTTACAGGTTCCATAGTGTATACAAGTTTTTATACAACACTGCACTCTTTCCTTTCTCCTACTGCCACTTTTGCTGCAACCCAGGAGCAAGCCTGCTGTAGGTAGCCCTTCGGTGTCCTGTTATAATCATCACCTGTCTTCCAGTCCCTAAACCAATGATCACTTGACTGGACATCTCTTCAGACTGGAAAGTCTAATTCCATTAGGCTGAAAGTCACTACTGAGCAGAGCAAGAGCACAAAAGATTATCAAAACATTTCAATCCTGCTTCAGCTCTACTTTGAAGGCTATGGAGTGATTTACATTGTGGATAAGTCATGTACATAAGAATGCCCTGCAGGGTTAGAACAATGGTCCATCTAGCCCAGTATCCAATCTTTCAACAGTGGCCGGGGCCAGATGCTTCAGCAAGAGTAAACAGAAATGGACAATTTGTCATCCAGTCCCAGCTTCTAGCCGTCTCAGGTTCAGGAACACCCAGAACATGGGGTTGCCTTCCTGACCAACTGGGTTACTAGGCATAGATGGATCTATCTTCTATGAACTCACCTATTTCTTTTTTGAATCCAGTTATCATTTTGGCCTTTACATGATTCATGATTTTATAGACCTCTGTCACATTCCCCCTCAGTCCTCTCTTTTCCAAGTTGAACACTCTTAGTCATTTTAATCTCGCCTCATACAGAAGCTGTTCTATACCCTTAATCATTTGTGTTGCCCTTCTCTGGACTTTATATCTTTTTTGAGATGGGGTGACCAGAACCGCATGCAGTATTCCAGGGGTGGCACACCATAGATTTACATAGTGGCATTACAATGTTTTTCTGTCTTAGAATCATAGAATATCAGGGTCGGAAGGGACCTCAGGAGGTCATCTAGTCCAACCCCCTGCTCAAAGCAGGACCAATCTCCAGTTTTTGCCTCGGATCCCTAAACAGCCCCCTCAAGGGTTGAACTCACAACCCTGGGTTTAGCAGGCCAATGCTCAAACCACTGAGCTATCCCTCCCCCCAGGGATCCTATCCGTTTCATAATGGTTCCTAACATTCTCTTAGCGTTTTTGACTGCTGCTGGACATGGAGCCGATATTTCCAGAGACCTACCTGCAGTGAGTTTAAAATCTCTTTCCTGAGGGGTAACAGCTAACTTAAACCCCATCATTGTGCACATAGAGTTGGGATTATGTTTTCCAATGTGCATTACTTTGCCTTTTCCAACATGCCATTTCATCTGCCATTTTCTTGCCAGTTTTCTAAGATCCCTTTGTAACTCTTTGCAGTATGCTTCAACTTAACTATCTGGAGTAATTTTGTGTGGTCTGCAAACTTTGCCAACTCACAGTATACCCCCTTTTTCATTTATGAGTACGTTCAACAGCACTGGTCCCAGTACAGCTCCTAGAAGGAGCCAGCTATTTACCTCTTTCCACTTTGAAAACTGAACACTTTCCACTTTCTTCCTACCCTTTTCCTCCCTATGTTTTAACCAGTTACTGATTCATGAGAGGACCTTCCCTCTTTTCCCATAACTGCTTAGTTTACTTAAGGGCTTTCAGTGCAGGAGCTTGTCAAAGACTTTCTGAAAGTCCAAGTATACATTCTCCTCTGGACACCCTTCTCCACGTATTTGTGGACCAACTCAAAGAATTCTAATGATTGGTAAGACATGATTTCTCTTCACAAAGTCATATTGATTCTGCCCCAGTGTATCCTGTTAATCTATGTGGCCGATCATTCTGATCTTTTCCAAGTTGCAACCAATTTACCTGATACTGAATTTAGGAGACTTTTCTCAAAATTGGTGTCACATTAGTTATCTGCCAGTCATCTCATAGAGAGGCTGATTTAAGCAATAGGCTAGTTACCACAGTTAGCAGTTCTGCAAGTTTATATTTGAGTTCCTTCTGAACTTTTGGGTGAACACCATCTGGTCCTGGTGACTTATTACCCTTTAATTTATCAGTTTGTGCTATTGTCCTGGTCATGTGTCCAGCACAGTATTGTAACCCAGAAGGCCTGGTTCCAAGGCCATTGAACTGATTGGAGAGACATTCATGCAATTCCAAAGGGGGTTGGCTCAAATACCCACTGTACAGGTAAGGACAGGAATGCTAGACATGCAGAATAATGTCTCCCACCCCACTAAGACTTCAGAAGGGTGAATTCCACCTTGCCGCTAATTAGATACTAGTCAGGATTTCAGGAACGACATGGAATCCTGTACATCACAGCAGATTGTAATATTGATACACCTTCATATTTTGAAGTTATTCAGTGAAGAAGTAATGCAATGGAACTGGATTTATACCTCTGTCAACACCAAGGAGATCAGTGGGATGATACCAAGAAGGTATGTTGCTCATAAAGCTTTCAGATTAAAGGGACTTCAGGGTGTAATATGCAAGTCATCCATATGTGGGATTGGGAATTGAGTAATTGATGAACCATGGCAAAGCCGTTTAAATAATTAGAGGATAATAATAATTATCATCCAAAGCAAGAAAACATTTTGTTTGGTCAGTGGTAATGCACTCAAGAAAACACTTTGGTTGGTTGCTTATTGAAAGGGTGTCTCCTATCTTTCCCATTGGCTAAGAAAGCGTATAAAAGTGCTTGCAACTCTGGGTTGTTCTATCCACTTCTCTTGACTTCATCCCCTTGGTGAACTGGGTAAGTCTATTGAATTCAAATTACTCTAGTTGTTGCTTTAGTGTTAGTTTTAACTATGGATTGAACTTTCACCAATACTATGTGATTTTAGCAATATTAATGAGGGTGGTTTTTCTTTCCAAAAGAGACTCTCTGTAACTAGTCAGTTGCAGGCCTTGGCGGTGGCAGACTTTAAAATTATCATGCTGGGATTTTCAAATCATATTTTCAAATCAATTTTCAAAACATATGGGATTGGGACATCCATTTGCAATAAATATAACAGGCTAGTGCATATACCTCCATTACACAATTCTGAAAAATCTCAGCCTTAAACTACTTTAGGAATGGACAGCTTTATTCTGACTCTTTATAGATAAATATAATTGCCAGACCGTCAGCTGACTTCACTAGACTCACAGGTATTTGCAGGAGGGGATGATCTGATCCTCCAGTTTTTCCTAAGTTTTATCCTCTTCCATAAAATGCTGGAGATCAGTTTTGAAATATAACAACTGAACAGCAACTTGATTGTTGTTTTTAGTTTAGTGGATGATCTAGATAAGTTTGAGAGGTTGGAAGTGCTTTAAATGAATTTCCCTTCAGGGCAAAACTAGCCCCTATTTTAGTGATGCTAAGAAGAAATTCTCCTTATGAGCAGTTTCCTCCATAATGGGCCACGTCAGGGCTTCTATAATTTTCTCTCAAGGGTGTGGTGCTGCACAGCATTAGAGACAGGACATTGGATGAACTGGACCAAGAGCTGACCCACTATGGCAAAACTTAAAGTCTTAAGGGTAGAGCTTGTACTGTTCGATCCCGATGTTTAGCTGGTGCAAGCTGAAATAGCAGCTTTGAATGAAAAGTAGCTCTCACTGACTTCACAGGGTGTTGTGCAGCTTAATGGTTGCATGAAGCGGTGAAAAGGTAACTTGTTCTGAAATTGCTGGGATTTTGTGTGTGTGTGTTTGAAGCCTAAGGGGAATGGGTGTGAAGAAATAGAAGGAAGAAACGGGAGCAGATATGTGGCCTTCAACAAAACGTATCTACCTACCTAGCCCCCCTTACTCTAAAACTCAATGCCTGAATCTCTTTTTCCATTATCAGTTGTGTCTTACGTTTTCCTCCCTCCTGTGTTTTTCAGGATTCTCTCCATCACAGAAGATGTCTTACTGCCCGCCCCAGGATTGCTATTATGATATATGCCCACGCCCATGTATTGACGTCCGCAACGAGCCGTGTGTCACATCATGTGGCGATTCGAGTGCAGTGGTTTATGCGCCACCAGTTGTTGTGAGATTCCCAGGACCAACTCTCGCTACTTGCCCTCAAGACAGCATTGTGGGAACAACCTTACCAAATTTGCCCGCAAGACCTGGAGTCCCATATGGTTCTAGTGGCGGTTTCAGAGGCTCAATCGGTTCTGGGGGTAGTTATGGTGGTGGTTATGGGGGAGATTATGGTGGTGGTTACGGGGGAGGTAACGTTGTTGTTTATGGGAGTGGAGCCGGGGGTGGTTATGGAGGTGGAGCCGGGCGTGGTTATGGGGGTGGTTATGGAGGCTCATATGGTTACGGGGGCTCATGTGGTTATAGCAGGAAGTCATATCGTAGCATTTCTGGGGGAGGATATTCTGGGTCCGGCTATGGAAATTGTGGGCCATGTTAAACCCAGAAGAACGAGCCATGGAATGAGAAACAATCAGGAAATGACAAGATAGAGATTCACAACTGATCTAATGGACAATGATGCCTACAACTCTACTTGCAGACTGTGGGTGTTCATCACCTCTGTAAATCAGGCCTGTCGGTCTCTTCCACTTGTTACATATTAGTGTAGGTTTATGATCCAATGGTTTTGCAGCTTAGTCTTATGCTCCTATTGTGCTTTGCGCTACTTGATGTTGAACTGGCTAAAACAAGTCACTTGGTTGAAAAAGGGACGTGATTTTCAAAGTCAGCAGCTTCAAGACAGAAAGCAGATCATCTTGTGTGAAAAGCATCACTTTGGAGCGGGTGATTGGTTCTTGCTCGTATTGTAACCCTGAAAATACATTCTTTGTACTCTGCATTCATTCATTCTGCAAGTGTGTGCTCCGCTGCTCATTCCCATTAAAAATTATTCTGCATCATAGCATTGGCCTTCTGGTTTTACTTTCTCCTCCCTTCTTTCTATCCAAAGCAACTTGGGTGAAATTCACCCTGGTGCAGACGCTCAGTACGTGCCCTCCGCACAACAACCCTCCGCCTCAAGGGAATAACTGAACAGCAAAGTGCATTAACTGGTCAATAGCATGGGGCTGGCCATCTGCCCAAGGGAGATATTCCCCCTTGTTCCAAAAGTCTCAGAAGGGAATTAGAATATATTTCCCAGCTCTAAATATTATATAAAATTGTAGAATCCTGGAAATAGAGGGCTGGAAAGATACTTGGGATGTCACCTTTTCCAGCCCCCTAGAATCATAGAATCATAGAATATCAGGGTTGGAAGGGACCTCAGGAGGTCATCTAGTCCAACCCCCTGCTCAAAGCAGGACCGATCCCCAATTAAATCACCCCAGTCAGGGCTTTGTCAAGCCTGACCTTAAAAACTTCTAAGGAAGGAGATTCCACCACCTCCCTAGGTAACGCATTCCAGTGTTTTACCACCCTCCTAGTGAAAAAGTTTTTCCTAATATCCAACCTAAACGTCCCACACTGCAACTTGAGACCATTACTCCTTGTTCTGTCATCTGCTACCTCTGAGAACAGTCTAGAGCCATCCTTTCAGGTAGTTGAAAGCAGCTATCAAATCCCCCCTCATTTTCTCTTCCGTAGACTGAACAATCCCAGTTCCCTCAGCCTCTCCTCATAAGTCATGTGTTCCAGTCCCCTAATCATTTTTGTTGCCCTCCGCTGGACTCTTTCCAATTTTTCCACATCCTTCTTGTAGCGTGGGGCCCAAAACTGGACACAATACTCCAGATGAGGCCTCACCAATGTCGAATAGAGGGGAACGATCACTTCCCTCAATCTGCTGGCAATGCCCCTACGTATACATCCCAAAATGCCATTGGCCTTCTTGGCAACAAGGGCACACTGTTGACTCATATCCAGCTTCTCGTCCACTGTAACCCCTAGGTCCTTTTCTGTAGAACTGCTGCCGAGCCATTCGGTCCCTAGTCTGTAGTGGTGCATTGGATTCTTCCGTCCTAAGTGCAGGACTCTGCACTTGTCCTTGTTGAACCTCATCAGATTTCTTTTGACCCAATCCTCCAATTTGTCTAGGTTCCTCTGTATCCTATCCCTACCCTCCAGCGTATTTACCTCTCCTCCCAGTTTAGTGTCATCTGCAAACTTGCTGAGGGTGCAATCCACACCATCCTCCAGATCATTTATGAAGATATTGAACAAAACCGGCCCCAGGACCGACCCTTGGGGCACTCCACTTCATACCAGCTGCTAACTAGACATGGAGCCATTGATCTCTACCCCCTGAGCCCGAAAATCTAGCCAGCTTTCTATCCACCTTATAGTCCACTGTGTGCGGACGCAGGACCTGACCTGACTGGTCTTCGTCAAACCTCTCCTTATAAACTGTCAATGATGGAGATTCCACAACTTCCCATCAAAGCCTGAAATCAATGCTTTACAATCATAATAGTTAGAAAGTTATGGCCAGTATCTAACCTGTATCTCCCATCATGCAGATTAAGCCAATTACATCTCATCTTATCTTCAGCGGACATGCAGAATAATTTACCATCATGCTCTTTAAAACAGCCCTACACATACTTAAAAGTTTTATCCGGTCCCCGTAAATCTGCTTTTCTTAACACTAACCAGGCCCAGTGTTTTAAATTTTTCCTCAGATGTCAGGTTTCTAAAATTTTTGACATTTTTGTAGCTCTCCTCTGGACTCTCTTCAGTTTGTCCACATCTTCCCTATTGAAGTATGATGCCCCAAACTGGAGACAAAACTCCAGCTTACGCTTCACCAGTCCCTATCCGAGTGTGACAATTTCCTTCCCAAACTTCATACTTTGCAGTTGCCTTTATTGAATTTCAGTTTATTGATTTCAGATGAAGTCTCCAATTAGTGAAGCTCATTTTGAATTCTTATCCTGTCTTCCAAAGTGCTTGCAACCTCTCTCAGCTTGGTGTCCTCTGCAAATATTATCAGTGAACTGTGGACGCCATTATTCAAGTTATTAGAGAATATATTGACAAGCAAAAGACCCAGGATAACCTCCTCTGGGTACCCCCCTACGTATAGCGTTCTAGGTTGACGTGGTTGAGGGAAATGTTTCCCAAGTTTGCGTATAAGAGTATCTGGGGTGACTGTGAAAAACTTTCCTAAGATCAAGATATAGATAGGACTCTAAAATAATAAAATGATAACCCTTAAGAGAATATGAGTGAAAGGATTTTTAGTTGAATAATGAATTTTCTTCAAGTGACACCTACTTACTATACTAGAAACACTTGGCTTGTTTCATGCCCGAAATTTCTAAGTCTCTGTTCCTGCAAAACATATGCAGAGAAGAACTGAAAACTAAGAATTTCAAAAGTGCATGGTCCTAGATTCTGCTTGAGACGTATTCATGAGAACAGGGGTCCAGAGACTAGACAGCGAGTACTTCTAAAAACAAGGATTTTTTCAAGATGTCTGAAGTTAGGAACCAAAATCACCAGTTGCTTTTGAAAATCGACGTCTTGGGTTTCGCCACAGACGTCTTGAGTCACCTTTGCAAAATCAATATTCTCTTTCATCTCCCTATAAGTAAAAAGGGTGGTGGTAATAAATCACTCATTTTGGGGAGATTACAATCTACTTATCTATCTAAGGCCTGGTCTACACGACGGGGGGCGGGATCGATCTAAGTTACCTCTCAAGCAGAATCTAGGATCTAGCACTTTTGAAATTCTTAGTTTTCAGTTCTTCTGTGAATACATTTTGCAGGAAAAGAGACTTGGTGGGTTTGTGTAGGGCCATTTTAAAGAGCATGATGGTAAATTGTTCTGCATGTCCGCTGAAGATAAAATGAGATGTAATAGGCTTAATTTGCATGATGGGAGATACAGGTTAGATACTGGCCATAACTTTCTAACTATTATGATTGTAAAGCATTGATTTCAGGCTTTGACGGGAAGTTGTGGAATCTCCATCATTGACGGTTTATAAGGAGAGGTTCGACAAAGACCAGTCAGGTCGGGTCCTGCGTCCGCACAGGGGCCTGGACAAGGTGACATCCCAAGGTTCCTTCCAGCCCTCTATTTCCAGGATTCTACAATTTTATATAATATTTAGAGCTGGGAAATATATTCTAATTCCCTTCTGAGACTTTTGGAACAAGGGGGAATATCTCCCTTGGGCAGATGGCCAGCCCCATGCTATTGACCAGTTAATGCACTTTGCTGTTCAGTTATTCCCTTGAGGTGGAGGGTTGTTGTGCGGAGGGCACGTACTGAGCGTCTGCACCAGGGTGAATTTCACCCAAGTTGCTTTGGATAGAAAGAAGGGAGGAGAAAGTAAAACCAGAAGGCCAATGCTATGATGCAGAATAATTTTTAATGGGAATGAGCAGCGGAGCACACACTTGCAGAATGAATGAATGCAGAGTACAAAGAATGTATTTTCAGGGTTACAATACGAGCAAGAACCAATCACCCGCTCCAAAGTGATGCTTTTCACACAAGATGATCTGCTTTCTGTCTTGAAGCTGCTGACTTTGAAAATCACGTCCCTTTTTCAACCAAGTGACTTGTTTTAGCCAGTTCAACATCAAGTAGCGCAAAGCACAATAGGAGCATAAGACTAAGCTGCAAAACCATTGGATCATAAACCTACACTAATATGTAACAAGTGGAAGAGACCGACAGGCCTGATTTACAGAGGTGATGAACACCCACAGTCTGCAAGTAGAGTTGTAGGCATCATTGTCCATTAGATCAGTTGTGAATCTCTATCTTGTCATTTCCTGATTGTTTCTCATTCCATGGCTCGTTCTTCTGGGTTTAACATGGCCCACAATTTCCATAGCCGGACCCAGAATATCCTCCCCCAGAAATGCTACGATATGACTTCCTGCTATAACCACATGAGCCCCCGTAACCATATGAGCCTCCATAACCACCCCCATAACCACGCCCGGCTCCACCTCCATAACCACCCCCGGCTCCACTCCCATAAACAACAACGTTACCTCCCCCGTAACCACCACCATAATCTCCCCCATAACCACCACCATAACTACCCCCAGAACCGATTGAGCCTCTGAAACCGCCACTAGAACCATATGGGACTCCAGGTCTTGCGGGCAAATTTGGTAAGGTTGTTCCCACAATGCTGTCTTGAGGGCAAGTAGCGAGAGTTGGTCCTGGGAATCTCACAACAACTGGTGGCGCATAAACCACTGCACTCGAATCGCCACATGATGTGACACACGGCTCGTTGCGGACGTCAATACATGGGCGTGGGCATATATCATAATAGCAATCCTGGGGCGGGCAGTAAGACATCTTCTGTGATGGAGAGAATCCTGAAAAACACAGGAGGGAGGAAAACGTAAGACACAACTGATAATGGAAAAAGAGATTCAGGCATTGAGTTTTAGAGTAAGGGGGGCTAGGTAGGTAGATACGTTTTGTTGAAGGCCACATATCTGCTCCCGTTTCTTCCTTCTATTTCTTCACACCCATTCCCCTTAGGCTTCAAACACACACACACAAAATCCCAGCAATTTCAGAACAAGTTACCTTTTCACCGCTTCATGCAACCATTAAGCTGCACAACACCCTGTGAAGTCAGTGAGAGCTACTTTTCATTCAAAGCTGCTATTTCAGCTTGCACCAGCTAAACATCGGGATCGAACAGTACAAGCTCTACCCTTAAGACTTTAAGTTTTGCCATAGTGGGTCAGCTCTTGGTCCAGTTCATCCAATGTCCTGTCTCTAATGCTGTGCAGCACCACACCCTTGAGAGAAAATTATAGAAGCCCTGACGTGGCCCATTATGGAGGAAACTGCTCATAAGGAGAATTTCTTCTTAGCATCACTAAAATAGGGGCTAGTTTTGCCCTGAAGGGAAATTCATTTAAAGCACTTCCAACCTCTCAAACTTATCTAGATCATCCACTAAACTAAAAACAACAATCAAGTTGCTGTTCAGTTGTTATATTTCAAAACTGATCTCCAGCATTTTATGGAAACTGGAGGATCAGATCATCCCCTCCTGCAAATACCTGTGAGTCTAGTGAAGTCAGCTGACGGTCTGGCAATTATATTTATCTATAAAGAGTCAGAATAAAGCTGTCCATTCCTAAAGTAGTTTAAGGCTGAGATTTTTCAGAATTGTGTAATGGAGGTATATGCACTAGCCTGTTATATTTATTGCAAATGGATGTCCCAATCCCATATGTTTTGAAAATTGATTTGAAAATATGATTTGAAAATCCCAGCATGATAATTTTAAAGTCTGCCACCGCCAAGGCCTGCAACTGACTAGTTACAGAGAGTCTCTTTTGGAAAGAAAAACCACCCTCATTAATATTGCTAAAATCACATAGTATTGGTGAAAGTTCAATCCATAGTTAAAACTAACACTAAAGCAACAACTAGAGTAATTTGAATTCAATAGACTTACCCAGTTCACCAAGGGGATGAAGTCAAGAGAAGTGGATAGAACAACCCAGAGTTGCAAGCACTTTTATACGCTTTCTTAGCCAATGGGAAAGATAGGAGACACCCTTTCAATAAGCAACCAACCAAAGTGTTTTCTTGAGTGCATTACCACTGACCAAACAAAATGTTTTCTTGCTTTGGATGATAATTATTATTATCCTCTAATTATTTAAACGGCTTTGCCATGGTTCATCAATTACTCAATTCCCAATCCCACATATGGATGACTTGCATATTACACCCTGAAGTCCCTTTAATCTGAAAGCTTTATGAGCAACATACCTTCTTGGTATCATCCCACTGATCTCCTTGGTGTTGACAGAGGTATAAATCCAGTTCCATTGCATTACTTCTTCACTGAATAACTTCAAAATATGAAGGTGTATCAATATTACAATCTGCTGTGATGTACAGGATTCCATGTCGTTCCTGAAATCCTGACTAGTATCTTATTAGCGGCAAGGTGGAATTCACCCTTCTGAAGTCTTAGTGGGGTGGGAGACATTATTCTGCATGTCTAGCATTCCTGTCCTTACCTGTACAGTGGGTATTTGAGCCAACCCCCTTTGGAATTGCATGAATGTCTCTCCAATCAGTTCAATGGCCTTGGAACCAGGCCTTCTGGGTTACAATACTGTGCTGGACACATGACCAGGACAATAGCACAAACTGATAAATTAAAGGGTAATAAGTCACCAGGACCAGATGGTGTTCACCCAAAAGTTCAGAAGGAACTCAAATATAAACTTGCAGAACTGCTAACTGTGGTAACTAGCCTATTGCTTAAATCAGCCTCTCTATGAGATGACTGGCAGATAACTAATGTGACACCAATTTTGAGAAAAGTCTCCTAAATTCAGTATCAGGTAAATTGGTTGCAACTTGGAAAAGATCAGAATGATCGGCCACATAGATTAACAGGATACACTGGGGCAGAATCAATATGACTTTGTGAAGAGAAATCATGTCTTACCAATCATTAGAATTCTTTGAGTTGGTCCACAAATACGTGGAGAAGGGTGTCCAGAGGAGAATGTATACCTGGACTTTCAGAAAGTCTTTGACAAGCTCCTGCACTGAAAGCCCTTAAGTAAACTAAGCAGTTATGGGAAAAGAGGGAAGGTCCTCTCATGAATCAGTAACTGGTTAAAACATAGGGAGAAAAAGGGTAGGAAGAAAATGTTCAGTTTTCAAAGTGGAAAGAGGTAAATAGCTGGCTCCTTCTAGGAGCTGTACTGGGACCAGTGCTGTTGAACGTACTCATAAATGAAAAAGGGGGTATACTGTGAGTTGGCAAAGTTTGCAAACCACACAAAATTACTCCAGATAGTTAAGTTGAAGCATACTGCAAAGAGTTACAAAGGGATCTTAGAAAACTGGCAAGAAAATGGCAGATGAAATGGCATGTTGGAAAAGGCAAAGTAATGCACATTGGAAAACATAATCCCAACTCTACGTGCACAATGATGGGGTTTAAGTTAGCTGTTACCCCTCAGGAAAGAGATTTTAAACTCACTGCAGGTAGGTCTCTGAAAATATCGGCTCCATGTCCAGCAGCAGTCAAAAATGCTAAGAGAATGTTAGGAACCATTATGAAACGGATAGGATCCCTGGGGGGAGGGATAGCTCAGTGGTTTGAGCATTGGCCTGCTAAACCCAGGGTTGTGAGTTCAACCCTTGAGGGGGCCGTTTAGGGATCCGAGGCAAAAACTGGAGATTGGTCCTGCTTTGAGCAGGGGGTTGGACTAGATGACCTCCTGAGGTCCCTTCCGACCCTGATATTCTGTGATTCTAAGACAGAAAAACATTGTAATGCCACTATGTAAATCTATGGTGTGCCACCCCTGGAATACTGCATGCGGTTCTGGTCACCCCATCTCAAAAAAGATATAAAGTCCAGAGAAGGGCAACACAAATGATTAAGGGTATAGAACAGCTTCCGTATGAGGCGAGATTAAAATGACTAAGAGTGTTCAACGTGGAAAAGAGAGGACTGAGGGGGAATGTGACAGAGGTCTATAAAATCATGAATCATGTAAAGGCCAAAATGATAACTGGATTCAAAAAAGAAATAGGTGAGTTCATAGAAGATAGGTCCATCTATGCCTAGTAACCCAGTTGGTCAGGAAGGCAACCCCATGCTCTGGGTATTCCTGAACCCCTGACGGCTAGAAGCTGGGACTGGATGACAAATTTCCCATTTCTGTTTACTCTTGCTGAAGCATCTGGCACCGGCCACTGTTGGAAGATCATATACTGGGCTAGATGGACCATTGTTCTAACCCTGCAGGGCATTCTTATATTCATGACTTATCCACAACGTGTTAAATGACTTTTCATTTCAATTTTCACCAAAAAGGTTAGTAATGATCAGACGTCTAGCATAGTAAAGGCCAGTGGAAAATGAATTAGGATCAGAGGCTAAAATAGGGAAAGAACAAGTTAAAAACACTTAGACAAATCAGATGTCTTCAAGTTACCAGAGCCTGATTAAATACATGCTAGAATACTCAAGGAGCTGACTGAGTTGGTATCTGAGTCATTCGGGATCATCGGAGAAGAGCAACAAAAATGATTAAAGGTCTAGAAAACACGGCCTTTGAGGGAACATTGCGGAAATTAGGCTTGTATACTCTGGAGAGGAGAAGACGGAGAGGCGACATGATAACAGTTTCCAAGCACATAAAAGGTTGTTAGAAGGAGGAGGGAGAAAACTTGTTCTCCTTAACCTCTGAGGATAGAACAAGAAGCAATGGTCTCAAATTGCAGGTTGGGCCATTTAGATTGGACATTAGGAAAAACTTCCGAACGCCAGAGTGGTTAAGCACTGGAATAAATTACCCAGGGAGGTTGTGGAATCTCCATCAATAGAGATCTTAAGAGAAAGTTAGACAAACACCTGTCAGGGATGGTCTAGATAAAACTTAGTCCTGCCATGAGTGCAGGGGACTGGACTACATGACCTCCTAAGGTCCCTTCCAGGCCTACATTTCTGTGATTCTACGATTGAGCGGACGTTTTCAGAAAACTCCCCACCATAATTCCAAGATCTTTCTTGAGTGGCAACAACTAAATTAGACCCCATCATTGTTAGTGTATAATTGAGTTTATATTTTTCAATCTCTATTACTTTGCATTTGTCAACTTGAAATCGTACTACCATTTTCTTGCCCAGTCACCCAGTTTTGTAAGATCTCTTTGTAACTCTTTGCAGTATGCACTGCACTTAACTATCATAAGTATTTTGTGTGGCCTGCAAACTTTGCCAATTCAAAATTTACCCTTTTTCCAGATCATTTATGAATACATTAAAGAGCACTGGCTCCTTAAGGGAGCCCACTGTTTACCTCTTTCCACTTTGAAAACTAAAAATTTCCTTTCTACCCCTTTCCCATTATATATTAACTGGTTACTAATGCATGAGAGAACTTTCCCTTTTCCCCATAACTGCTTTAGTTTGTTTAAGAGTATTTGGTGCGGGAGCTTGTCAAAGACTTTCTGAAAGTCCAAGTACCCATTCTCCACTGGATCACCCTTGCCCAGATATTTGTTAACTGACTCAAAGAATTCTAATTATTAGTAAGCCATGACTTCTCTTCACAAAAGCCATATTGACTCTTCCCCCGCATATCATGTTCCTCTATATGGCTGATAATACTGATCTTTACTATAGTTTCAAACAATATACCTTGTACTGAACTTCAGAGCCATTTTTAAAAATCGGCATCACATTAGATATCCGTCAATCATCTGATAGAGAGGCTGCTGTAAGCGATAGACTTCTTACCACAGTTAGTACTGAGGCAATTTCATATTTGAGTTCCTTCTGAACTCTTGGGTGAATACCATCTGGTCCTGGTGACTTATTACTATTTAATTTATCAGTTTGTGCCATTGCCCTGGTCATGTGTCCGGCACAGTACTGTAACCCAAAAGGCCTGGTTCCAAGGCCATTGAACTGATTGGAGAGACAGTCATGCACTTCAAAAGGGTGTTGGCTCAAACATACATGGTATAGCTAAGGGTGGGAATACTAAGCATGCAGAATAATGTCTCCCACCCTACAAGGATTTAGAAGGGTGAACTCCACCTTGTCACTAATTAGATGCTTGTTGGGATTTAATGAAATAACATGCAATCCTGTATGTCACAGCAGATTGTAACCTTGATACGCCTCTGAGTCACCCTCTTATTTTGAAGTTTTTCAGTGGAGTACTAATGAAATGGAACTGGATTTATACCTGTGTCAACACCAAGGAGATCAGAGAGATAATACCAGGGAGGTATCTTGCCCACAAAGATTTAAGATGAAATGTTCATGTCATCTATGTGGAACTGAGAATTGAGTAATTGATTAATCATGATCAAGACTACTGCAAACATTAGAGATGTTACCCATCGAGAAAAAACACTTTGTTTTGTTACTGATAAGGTCTTAGTACGGAAAGGGTGTCTCCTAGCCTTCTCATTGGCTAAGAAGGCATATAAAAGTGCTTGCAAGGCCGGGTTGTTCTATCCACCTCTCTTGACTTCATCCCCTTGGTGACCTGGGTAAGTCTATTGAATTCAAACTACTCTAGTTGTTGCTTTAGAGATAGTTTAACTATGGTCTGAACCTGCACCAACAGTCTGTAAGATTAGCAGTATTAAGGAGGTTAGTTCTTTCTTTCCAAAAGAGGCTCTCTGGAACTAGTCCGTTGCAGGCCTTGGTGGATTCCGACTTTAAAAATATCACGCTAGGATTAACAAATGGGACGGGGACACCCATTCCCAATAATTATACTAGGGTAGGCTATGTAAATCCATTCCACAATTCTGAAAAATTGCAGCCTTAAACGACTTTAGGAATGGACAGCTTTATTCTGACCCGTTATAGACAAGTAAGACTGGCAGACCTTGAGCCGACTCCACTGGATTCAGAAGTATTTGCATGAGGGGATGACCTGATCCTGCTGTTTCCATAAAACCCTGGAGATCAATTTTGAAATATAACAATTGAAATGCAACCCAATTGTTCTTTTTAGTTTAGTAGATGATCTAGATCAAGGTAAGTTTGAGAAGTTGGAAGTGCTATATGTGAATTCTTCTTCAGGGCAATTCTAGTCTCTTCGTTAGTAATGTTAGGAAGAAATTTCCTCTGAAGGGTGTGGTGCTGCACAGCATTAGAGACAGGGTACTGGATGAGTTCATCCACTGAGCTTACCAGTATCGCAAACTGTAAAGTGTTATGGGAGCAACTTGTAATCTTCAATACAGATCTTTACCTGGTGTAAGTTGAAATAGCACCTTTGAAATAAAAGCAGCTATGATGACTTAGATCAGATGAGGGTTCTAGCCCCACTTTGAGTTCATTTAACAAGGGTACTCGCATTCTTAACAACTTCTCTGCACTTCTTTCTGGTAAAACTTTCCAAAAGGATTTGAAAATTCCAGGCATCCATAACGGAAATAGTTTCTACTGTGGGTTTAGGAATTAGACTCTGTGTTTTTTAACTCATTCCTCCTGGGCTGCTGAGAACAGAAGGTCCTGGGGTCAGGGCAGAGGACAAGGACGCAGTTAATCTGCATTCGGATTCTGCATTTGATTTCCTGTGTGATGGTGGGCAATAGGATGAGCTTCTCAAACAGCACAGCACTCAGACAGTGTAGCTGCATTGAAAGCTGGGACTCTAATCTCCTGAAGCTACATCAACAAAGAGACTTAAGCATCTAAGGTCCCCTTTAGGCAATGAAGTCCAACAATAAGGTGACACTGATGTCTTCCAAACTGCCAGCACTGCAGGCACCTAAATTCTCTCAGCACCTAAGTTTCTATTTCTGCACATGCAGAAAACCACCAATGTCCTGATGCTCCCACGGTGCTCAGTGTCCTGGCTCCAGGGGGAATTTCCCCCCGATCTCACCTATGGCTCATAGTGCATTAGGTTGCCTCAGGGCACACCTTACCAGTGCAAGATGCACCACAGACACAACTGAGGGTGACCACATCAGGGCTTTGGTGGGCTAGTGGCATGGGGGTGTTCTAGAATATCTGATAGCCCAGTAGTTAGAGCACTCTGCTCAGATTTAGGAGACCTGTTTTCACAATCTCACTCTGTCAAAGTCAGAGCAGCAACTTGACCCCAGATCTGACAACTCACAGGTGAGCTCCTTACCTCTGGTCTTACTCTTTGTTTGTTGTACAGTGCCTGTCACAATGCGGCCCTATTCTCAGTTGCAGCAGTTAGGAGCAATTGGAATTTCCTAATGATCAATTCTATCACAAATAGCAATTAGGAAGGTCTAAATTCTGCTTCCAACTCATCCAATGACTCACCAATGATGGTGAGCAAGTCACTTGCATCTATCCTCTGTGCTGTTAATCTTGTCTCCCAACGAAAATAGCAACTCACTTGTGTGTTGTGCAGCTTTATGCTTGCATGGAGCAGTGAAAGGGTAATTTCTCATGCAATTGCTTGGAATTATTTTAGTTTGTTTTTGTTTCTGAAGCTTAAGGGGGAATGGGTTCAGAGGACTAGAAGGAAGAAACAGAAGCAGATATGTGGCCTTCAACAAAAATTATCTACCTACCTAACCCCCCTTACTCTAAAACTCAATGCCTGAATCTCTTTTTCCATTATCAGTTGTGTCTTACGTTTTCCTCCCTCCTGTGTTTTTCAGGATTCTCTCCATCACAGAAGATGTCTTACTGCCCGCCCCAGGATTGCTATTATGATATATGCCCACGCCCATGTATTGACGTCCGCAACGAGCCGTGTGTCACATCATGCGGCGATTCGAGTGCAGTGGTTTATGCGCCACCAGTTGTTGTGAGATTCCCAGGACCAACTCTTGCTACTTGCCCTCAAGACAGCATTGTGGGAACAACCTTACCAAATTTGCCCGCAAGACCTGGAGTCCCATATGGTTCTAGTGGCGGTTTCAGAGGCTCAATCGGTTCTGGGGGTAGTTATGGTGGTGGTTATGGGGGAGATTATGGTGGTGGTTACGGGGGAGGTAACGTTGTTGTTTATGGGAGTGGAGCCGGGGGTGGTTATGGAGGTGGAGCCGGGCGTGGTTATGGGGGTGGTTATGGAGGCTCATATGGTTACGGGGGCTCATGTGGTTATAGCAGGAAGTCATATCGTAGCATTTCTGGGGGAGGATATTCTGGGTCCGGCTATGGAAATTGTGGGCCATGTTAAACCCAGAAGAACGAGCCATGGAATGAGAAACAAACAGGAAATGACAAGATAGAGATTCACAACTGATCTAATGGACAATGATGCCTACAACTCTACTTGCAGACTGTGGGTGTTCATCACCTCTGTAAATCAGGCCTGTCGGTCTCTTCCACTTGTTACATATTAGTGTAGGTTTATGATCCAATGGTTTTGCAGCTTAGTCTTATGCTCCTATTGTGCTTTGCGCTACTTGATGTTGAACTGGCTAAAACAAGTCACTTGGTTGAAAAAGGGACGTGATTTTCAAAGTCAGCAGCTTCAAGACAGAAAGCAGATCATCTTGTGTGAAACGCATCATTTTGGAGCGGGTGATTGGTTCTTGCTCGTATTGTAACCCTGAAAATACATTCTTTGTACTCTGCATTCAATCATTCTGCAAGTGTGTGCTCCACTGCTCATTCCCATTAAAAATTATTCTGCATCATAGGATTGGCCTTCTGGTTTTACTTTCTCCTCCCTTCTTTCTATCTAAAGCAACTTCGGTGGAAATTCACCCCAGTGTAGATGCTTCGTATGTGCCCCCTGCACTACAAACCTTCACCTCAAGGAAATAACTAAGCAGCAACTGGTCAATAGCATGGTGCTGGCCATCTGCCCAGGGGAGATATTCCTCCATGTTCCAAAAGTCTCAGAAGGGAATTAGATATATTTCCCTACTGTAAATATTATATAAAATTGCAGAATCATGGAAATATAGGGCTGGAAGGAATCTTGGGATGTCACCTAGTCCAGCCCCCTTTGCGGACGCAGGACCTGACCTGACTGGTCTTCGTCAAATCTCTGCTTATAAACCGTGAATGATTTACAACATCCCATGAAAGCTTGAAATCAATGCTTTACAATCATTATAGTTAGAAAGCTATGGCTAATATCTAACCTGTATCTCCTATCATGCAGATTAAGCCACTTACATCTCATCTTATCTTCAGCGGACATGCAAAATAATTGATCAACATACTCTTTAAAGTATGCTACGCATACTTGAAAGTGTTA
The DNA here is from genome assembly GCF_965140235.1 of Caretta caretta. Taxonomy (NCBI): domain Eukaryota; kingdom Metazoa; phylum Chordata; order Testudines; family Cheloniidae; genus Caretta; species Caretta caretta. The sequence goes on along the minus strand of NC_134229.1, from coordinate 3,049,933 downwards.
TCCGGTCCCCCGTCAGTCTGCTTTTCTTAACACTAACCAGGCCCAGTGTTTTCAATTTTTCCTCAGATGTCAGGTTTCTATAATTTTTGTCATTTTTGTAGCTCTCCTTTGGACTCTCTCCAGTTTGTCCACATCTTCCCTATTGAAGTATGATGCCCCAAACTGGAGACAAAATTCCAGCTTACGCCTCACCAGTCCCTATCCGAGTGTGACAATTTCCTTCCCAGACTTCATACTTTGTAGTTGCCTTTATTGAATTTCAGTTTATTGATTTCAGATGAAGTCTCCAATCAGTGAAGCTCATTTTGACTTCTCATCCTGTCTTCCAAAGTGCTTGCAACCTCTCTCAGCTTGGTGTCCTCTGCAAATATTATCAGTGAACTGTCAACGCCATTATTCAAGTTATTAGAGAATATATTGACAAGCAAAAGACCCAGGATAACCTCCTCTGGGTACCCCCCTACGTATAGCATTCTAGGTTGACGTGTTTCAGAGTAACAGCCGTGTTAGTCTTATTCGCAAAAAGAAAAGGAGTACTTGTGGCACCTTAGAGACTAACCAATTTATTTGAGCATGAGCTTTCGTGAGCTACAGCTCACTTCATTGGATGCATACCGTGGAAACTGCAGCAGATATTATATACACACAGAGATCATGAAACAATACCTCCTCCCACCCCACTGTCCTGCTGGTAATAGCTTATCTAAAGTGATCATCAAGTTGGGCCATTTCCAGCACAAATCCAGGTTTTCTCACCCTCCACCCCCCTACACACAAACTCACTCTCCTGCTGGTAAAAGCTCATCCAAAGTGACCACTCTCCCTACAATGTGCATGATAATCAAGGTGGGCCATTTCCAGCACAAATCCAGGTTTTCTCACCGCCCCCCCCCCAACCCCATACACACACAAACTCACTCTCCTGCTGGTAATAGCTCATCCAAAGTGACCACTCTCCTTACAATGTGCATGGTAATCAAGGTGGGCCATGTCCAGCACAAATCCAGGCTCTCTCACCCCCCCCCGCCGGGGGACACACACACACACACCAGCAGGAGAGTGAGTTTGTGTGTGTGGTTTTTGGAGGGAGGTGAGGGGGTGAGAGAACCTGGATTTGTGCAGGAAATGGCCCACCTTGATTATCATGCACATTGTGAAGAGAGTTGTCACTTTGGATGGGCTATTACCAGCAGGAGAGTGAGTTTGTGTGTAGGGGGGTGGAGGGTGAGAAAACCTGGATTTGTGCTGGAAATGGCCCAACTTGATGATCACTTTAGATAAGCTATTACCAGCAGGACAGTGGGGTGGGAGGAGGTATTGTTTCATGATCTCTGTGTGTATATAATATCTGCTGCAGTTTCCACGGTATGCATCCAATGAAGTGAGCTGTAGCTCACGAAAGCTCATGCTCAAATAAATTGGTTAGTCTCTAAGGTGCCACAAGTACTCCTTTTCTTTTTAGGTTGACGTGGTTGAGGGAAATGTTTCCCAAGTTTGCGTATAAGAATATCTGAAAAACTTTCCTAAGATCAAGATATAGATAGGAATCTAAAATAATAAAATGATAACCCTTAAGAGAATATGAGTGAAAGGATTTTTAGTTGAATAATGAATTTTCTTCAAGTGACACCTACTTACTATACTAGAAACACTTGGCTTGTTTCATGCCCGAAATTTCTAAGTCTCTGTTCCTGCAAAACATATGCAGAGAAGAACTGAAAACTAAGAATTTCAAAAGTGCATGGTCCTAGATTCTGCTTGAGACGTATTCATGAGAACAGGGGTCCAGAGACTAGACAGCGAGTACTTCTAAAAACAAGGATTTTTTCAAGATGTCTGAAGTTAGGAACCAAAATCACCAGTTGCTTTTGAAAATCGACGTCTTGGGTTTCGCCACAGACGTCTTGAGTCACCTTTGCAAAATCAATATTCTCTTTCATCTCCCTATAAGTAAAAAGGGTGGTGGTAATAAATCACTCATTTTGGGGAGATTACAATCTACTTATCTATCTAAGGCCTGGTCTACACGACGGGGGGCGGGGATCGATCTAAGTTACCTCTCAAGCAGAATCTAGGATCTAGCACTTTTGAAATTCTTAGTTTTCAGTTCTTCTGTGAATACATTTTGCAGGAAAAGAGACTTGGTGGGTTTGTGTAGGGCCATTTTAAAGAGCATGATGGTAAATTGTTCTGCATGTCCGCTGAAGATAAAATGAGATGTAATAGGCTTAATCTGCATGATGGGAGATACAGGTTAGATACTGGCCATAACTTTCTAACTATTATGATTGTAAAGCATTGATTTCAGGCTTTGACGGGAAGTTGTGGAATCTCCATCATTGACGGTTTATAAGGAGAGGTTCGACAAAGACCAGTCAGGTCGGGTCCTGCGTCCGCACAGGGGGCTGCACAGGGTGACATCCCAAGGTTCCTTCCAGCCCTATATTTCCAGGATTCTACAATTTTATATAATATTTAGAGCTGGGAAATATATTCTAATTCCCTTCTGAGACTTTTGGAACAAGGGGGAATATCTCCCTTGGGCAGATGGCCAGCCCCATGCTATTGACCAGTTAATGCACTTTGCTGTTCAGTTATTCCCTTGAGGCGGAGGTTTGTTGTGCGGAGGGCACGTACTGAGTGTCTGCACCAGGGTGAATTTCACCCAAGTTGCTTTGGATAGAAAGAAGTGAGGAGAAAGTAAAACCAGAAGGCCAATGCTATGATGCAGAATAATTTTTAATGGGAATGAGCAGCGGAGCACACACTTGCAGAATGAATGAATGCAGAGTACAAAGAATGTATTTTCAGGGTTACAATACGAGCAAGAACCAATCACCCGCTCCAAAATGATGCGTTTCACACAAGATGATCTGCTTTCTGTCTTGAAGCTGCTGACTTTGAAAATCACGTCCCTTTTTCAACCAAGTGACTTGTTTTAGCCAGTTCAACATCAAGTAGCGCAAAGCACAATAGGAGCATAAGACTAAGCTGCAAAACCATTGGATCATAAACCTACACTAATATGTAACAAGTGGAAGAGAACGATAGGCCTGATTTACAGAGGTGATGAACACCCACAGCCTGCAAGTAGAGTTGTAGGCATCATTGTCCATTAGATCAGTTGTGAATCTCTATCTTGTCATTTCCTGTTTGTTTCTCATTCCATGGATTGTTCTTCTGTGTTTAACATGGCCCACAATTTCCATAGCTGGACCCAGAATATCCTCCCCCAGAAATGCTACGATATGACTTCCTGCTATAACCACATGAGCCCCCGTAACCATATGAGCTTCCATAACCACCCCCATAGCCACCCCCGGCTCCAACCCCATAACCACCATTGTAACCTCCCCCATAAACAAGACCGTTACCTCCCCCGTAACCAACACCATTGTAACCTCCCCCATAAACACCACCATAACTACTCCCAGAACCGATTGAGCCTCTGAAACCTCCACCAGAAATATATGGGAAATTTGGTATGGTTGTTCCCACGATGCTGTCTTGAGGGTTAGTAGCGAGAGTTGGTCCTGGGAATCTCACAACAACTGGTGGTGCATAAACCACTGCACTCGAATCGCCACATGATGTGACACACGGCTCATTGCGGACGTCAATACATGGGCGTGGGCATATATCATAATAGCAATCCTGGGGCGGGCAGTAAGACATCTTCTGTGATGGAGAGAATCCTGAAAAACACAGGAGGGAGGAAAACGTAAGACACAACTGATAATGGAAAAAGAGATTCAGGCATTGAGTTTTAGAGAAATGGGGGTTAGGTAGGTAGATAAGTTTTGTTGAAGGCCACATATCTGCTCCCCTTTCTTCCTTCTATTTCTTCACACCCTTTCCCCTTAGGCTTCAAACACACACACACAAAATTCCAGCAATTTCAAAACAAGTTACCTTTTCACTGCTTCATGCAACCATTAAGCTGTACAACACTCTGTGAAGTTAGTGAGAGCTACTTTTCATTCAAAGCTGCTATTTCAGCTTGTACCAGCTCAAGATCGGGATCAAACATTACAAGCTCTACCCTTAAGACTTTAAGTTTTGCCATAGTGGGTCAGCTCATGGTCCAACTCATCCAATGTCCTCGACGTGGCCCATTATGGAGGAAACTGCTCAAAAGGAGAATTTCTTCTCAGAATCACTAAACTAGGGGCTAGATTTGCCCTGAAGGGAAATTCATTTAAAGCACTTCCAACCTCTCAAACATTAAACTAAAAAGAACAATCAAGTTGCTGTTCAGTTGTTATATTTCAAAACTGATCTCCAGCATTTTATGGAAACTGGAGGATCAGATGATCACCTCCTGCAAATACCTGTGAGTCCAGTGAAGTCAGCTGACAGTCTGGCAATTATATTTATCTATAAAGAGTCAGAATAAAGCTGTCCATTCCTAAAGTAGTTTAAGGCTGAGAATTGTGTAATGGATGTATATGCACTAGCCTGTTATTTTTATTGCAAATGGATGTCCCAATCCCATATGTTTTGAAAATTGATTTGAAAATATGATTTGAAAATCCCAGCATGATAATTTTAAAGTCTGCCACCGCCAAGGCCTGCAACTGACTAGTTACAGAGAGTCTCTTTTGGAAAGAAAAACCACCCTCATTAATATTGCTAAAATCACACAGTATTGGTGAAAGTTCAATCCATAGTTAAAACTAACACTAAAGCAACAACTAGAGTAATTTGAATTCAATAGACTTACCCAGTTCACCAAGGGGATGAAGTCAAGAGAAGTGGCTGAAACAACCCAGAGTTGCAAGCACTTTTATATGCTTTCTTAGCCAATGGGAAAGACAGGAGACACCCTTTCAATAAGCAACCAACCAAAGTGTTTTCTTGCGTGCATGACCACTGACCAAACAAAATGTTTTCTTGCTTTGGATGATAATTATTATTATCCTCTAATTATTTAAATGGCTTTGCCATGGTTCATCAATTACTCAATTCCCAATCCCACATATGGATGACTTGCGTATTACTCCCTGAAATTCCTTTAATCTGAAAGCTTTATGGGCAACATACCTTCTTGGTATCATCCCACTGATCTCCTTGGTGTTGACAGAGGTATAAATCCAGTTCCATTGCATTACTTCTTCACTGAATAACTTCAAAATATGAAGGTGTATCAATATTACAATCTGCTGTGATGTACAGGATTCCATGTCGTTCCTGAAATCCTGACTAGTATCTAATTAGCGGCAAGGTGGAATTCACCCTTCTGAAGTCTTAGTGGGGTGGGAGACATTATTCTGCATGTCTAGCATTCCCCTCCTTACCTGTACAGTGGGTATTTGAGCCAACACCCTTTGGAATTGCATGAATGTCTCTCCAATCAGTTCAACGGCCGTGGAACCAGGCCTTCTGGGTTACAATACTGTGCTGGACACATAACTAGGACAATAGCACAAACTGATAAATTAAAGGGTAATAAGTCACTAGGACCATATGGTGTTCACCCAAAAGTTCAGAAGGAACTCAAATATAAACTTGCAGAACTGCTAACTGTGGTAACTAGCCTATTGCTTAAATCAGCCTCTCTATGAGATGACTGGCAGATAACTAATGTGACACCAATTTTGAGAAAAGTCTCCTAAATTCAGTATCAGGTAAATTGGTTGCAACTTGGTAAAGATCAGAATGATCAGCTACATAGATTAACAGGATATACTGGATCAGAATCAATATGACTTTGTGAAGAGAAATCATGTCTTACCAATCATTAGAATTCCTTGAGTTGGTCAACAAATACGTGGAGAATGGTGTTCCAGAGGAGAATGTATACTTGGACTTTCAGAAAGTCTTTGACAAGCTTCTGCACTGAAAGCCCTTAAGTAAACTAAGCAGTTATGGGAAAAGAGGGAAGGTCCTCTCATGAATCAGTAACTGGTTAAAACATAGGGAGGAAAAGGGTAGGAAGAAAACGTTCAGTTTTCAAAGTGGAAAGAGGTAAATAGCTGGCTCTTTCTAGGAGCTGTAGTGGGACCAGTGCTGTTCAACGTACTCATAAATGAAAAAGAGGGTATGCTGTGAGTTGGCAAAGTTTGCAGACCACACAAAATTACTCCAGATAGTTAAGTTGAAGCATACTGCAAAGAGTTACAAAGGGATCTTACAAAACTGGCAAGAAAATGGCAGATGAAATGGCATGTTGGAAAAGGCAAAGTAATGCACATTGGAAAACATAATCCCAACTCTACGTGCACAACAATGGGGTTTAAGTTAGCTGTTACCCCTCAGGAAAGAGATTTTAAACTCACTGCAGGTAGGTCTCTGAAAATATCGGCTCCATGTCCAGCAGCAGTCAAAAACGCTAAGAGAATGTTAGAAACCAATATGAAACGGATAAGATCCCTGGGGGGAGGGATAGCTCAGTGGTTTGAGCATTGGTCTGCTAATCCCAGGGATGTGAGTTCAACCCTTGAGGGGGCCGTTTAGGGATCTGGGGCATAAACTGGAGATTGGTCCTGCTTCGAGCAGGGGGTTGAACAAGATGACCTCCTGAGGTCCCTTCCGACCCTGATATTCTATGATTCTAAGACAGAAAAACATTGTAATGCCACTATGTAAATCTATGGTGTGCCACCCCTGGAATACTGCATGCGGTTCTGGTCACCCCATCTCAGAAAATGTATACAGTCCAGAGAAGGGCAACACAAATGATTACTGGTATAGAACAGCTTCCGTATGAGGCGAGATTAAAATGACTAAGAGTGTTCAACTTGGAAAAGAGAGGACTGAGGGGGAATGTGACAGAGGTCTATAAAATCGTGAATCATGTAAAGGCCAAAATGATAACTAGATTCAAAAAAGAAATAGGTGAGTTCATAGAAGATAGGTCCATCTATGCCTAGTAACACAGTTGGTCAGGAAGGCAACCCCATGCTCTGGGTATTCCTGAACCCCTGACGGCTAGAAGCTGGGACTGGATGACAAATTTCCCATTTCTGTTTACTCTTGCTGAAGCATCTGGCACCGGCCACTGTTGGAAGATCATATACTGGGCTAGATGGACCATTGTTCTAACCCTGCAGGGCATTCTTATATTCATGACTTATCCACAACGTGTTAAATGACTTTTCATTTCAATTTTCACCAAAAAGGTTAGTAATGATCAGACGTCTAATGTAGTAAAGGCCAGTGGAAAATGAAGTAGGATCAGAGGCTAAAATAGGGAAAGAACAAGTTAAAAACACTTAGACAAATCAGATGTCTTCAAGTTACCAGGGCCTGATTAAATACATGCTAGAATACTCAAGGAGCTGACTGAGTTGGTATCTGAGTCATTCAGGATCATCGGAGAAGAGCAACAAAAATGATTAAAGGTCTAGAAAACATGGCCTTTGAGGGAACATTGCGGAAATTAGGCTTGTATACTCTGGAGAGGAGAAGACGGAGAGGCGACATGATAACAGTTTCCAAGCACATAAAAAGTTGTTAGAAGGAGGAGGGAGAAAACTTGTTCTCCTTAACCTCTGAGGATAGAACAAGAAGCAATGGTCTCAAATTGCAGGTTGGGCCATTTAGATTGGACATTAGGAAAAACTTCCGAACGCCAGAGTGGTTAAGCACTGGAATAAATTACCCAGGGAGGTTGTGGAATCTCCATCAATAGAGATCTTAAGAGAAAGTTAGACAAACACCTGTCAGGGATGGTCTAGATAAAACTTAGTCCTGCCATGAGTGCAGGGGACTGGACTACATGACCTCCTAAGGTCCCTTCCAGGCCTACATTTCTGTGATTCTACGATTGAGCGGACGTTTTCAGAAAACTCCCCACAATAATTCCAAGATCTTTCTTGAGTGGCAACAACTAAATTAGACCCCATCATTGTTAGCGTATAATTGAGATTATATTTTTCAATCTCTATTACTTTGCATTTGTCAACTTGAAATCGTACTACCATTTTCTTGCCCAGTCACCCACCCTGTTTTGTAAGATCTCTTTGTAACTCTTTGCAGTATGCACCGCACTTAACTATCATAAGTATTTTGTGTGGCCTGCAAACTTTGCCAATTCAAAATTTACCTCTTTTTTCCAGATCATTTATGAATACATTAAAGAGCACTGGTCTGAGTACGACTCCTTGAGGGAGCCCACTGTTTACCTCTTTCCACTTTGAAAACTAAAAATTTCCTTTCTACCCCTTTCCCATTATATATTAACTGGTTACGAATCCATGAGAGAACTTTCCCTTTTACCCCATAACTGCTTTAGTTTGTTTAAGAGTATTTGGTGCGGGAGCTTGTCAAAGACTTTCTGAAAGTCCAAGTACCCATTCTCCACTGGATCACCCTTGCCCAGATATTTGTTAACTGACTCAAAGAATTCTAATTATTAGTAAGCCATGACTTCTCTTCACAAAAGCCACATTGACTCTCCCCCCGCATATCATGTTCCTCTATATGGCTGATAATACTGATCTTTACTATAGTTTCAAAACAATATACCTTGTACTGAACTTCAGAGCCATTTTTAAAAATCGGCATCACATTTGATATCCGTCAATCATCTGATAGAGAGGCTGCTGTAAGCGATAGACTTCTTACCACAGTTAGTACTGAGGCAATTTCATATTTGAGTTCCTTCTGAACTCTTGGGTGAATACCATCTGGTCCTGGTGACTTATTACTATTTAATTTATCAGTTTGTGCCATTGCCCTGGTCATGTGTCCGGCACAGTACTGTAACCCAAAAGGCCTGGTTCCAAGGCCATTGAACTGATTGGAGAGACAGTCATGCACTTCAAAAAGGTGTTGGCTCAAACATACATGGTATAGCTAAGGGTGGGAATACTAAACATGCAGAATAATGTCTCCCACCCTACAAGGATTTAGAAGGGTGAACTCCACCTTGTCACTAATTAGATGCTTGTCGGGATTTAATGAAATAACATGCAATCCTGTATGTCACAGCAGATTGTAACCTCGATACGCCTCTGAGTCATCCTCTTATTTTGAAGTTTTTCAGTGGAGTACTAATGAAATGGAACTGGATTTATACTTGTGTCAACACCAAGGAGATCAGAGAGATAATACCAGGGAGGTATCTTGCCCACAAAGATTTAAGACGAAATGTTCATGTCATCTATGTGGAACTGAGAATTGAGTAATTGATTAATCATGATCAAGATTACTGCAAACATTAGAGGTGTTACCCATCGAGAAAAACACTTTGTTTTGTTACTGATAAGGTCTTAGTACAGAAAGGGTGTCTCCTAGCCTTCTCATTGGCTAAGAAGGCATATAAAAGTGCTTGCAAGGCCGGGTTGTTCTATCCACCTCTCTTGACTTCATCCCCTTGGTGACCTGGGTAAGTCTATTGAATTCAAACTACTCTAGTTGTTGCTTTAGAGATAGTTTAACTATGGTCTGAACCTGCACCAACAGTCTGTAAGATTAGCAGTATTAAGGAGGTTAGTTCTTTCTTTCCAAAAGAGGCTCTCTGGAACTAGTCCGTTGCAGGCCTTGGTGGATTCCGACTTTAAAAATATCACGCTAGGATTAACAAATGGGACGGGGACACCCATTCCCAATAATTATACTAGGGTAGGCTATGTAAATCCATTCCACAATCCTGAAAAATTGCAGCCTTAAACAACTTTAGGAATGGACAGCTTTATTCCGACCCGTTATAGACAAGTAAGACTGGCAGACCTTGAGCCGACTCCACTGGATTCAGAAGTATTTGCATGAGGGGATGACCTGATCCTGCTGTTTCCATAAAACCCTGGAGATCAATTTTGAAATATAACAATTGAAATGCAACCCAATTGTTCTTTTTAGTTTAGTAGATGATCTAGATCAAGGTAAGTCTGAGAAGTTGGAAGTGTTATATGTGAATTCTTCTTCAGGGCAATTCTAGCCTCTTCGTAAGTAATGTTACGAAGAAATTCTCCTTATGAGCAGTTTCCTCAATAATGGGCCATAACAGGGCCCCTAGAATTTCCTCTGAAGGGTGTGGTGCTGCACAGCATTAGAGACAGGATACTGGATGAGTTCAACCACTGAGTTTACCAGTATCGCAAACTGTAAAGTGTTATGGGAGCAACTTGTAATCTTCAATACAGATCTTTACCTGGTGTAAGTTGAAATAGCACCTTTGAACTAAAAGCAGCTATGATGACTTAGATCAGATGAGGGTTCTAGCCCCACTTTTGAGCTCATTTAACAAGGGTACTCACATTCTTAACAACTTCTCTGCACTTCTTTCTGGTAATACTTTCCAAAAGGATTTGAAAATTCCAGGCATCCATAACGGAAATAGTTTCTACAGTGGGTTTAGGAATTAGACTCTATGTTTTTTAACTCATTCCTCTTGGGCTGCTGAGAACAGAAGGTTCTGGGGTCAGGGCAGAGGTCAAGGACGCAGTTAATCTGCATTCGGATTCTGCATTTGATTTCCTGTGTGATGGTGGGCAATAGGAAGAACTTCTCAAACAGCACAGCACTCAGACAGTGTAGCTGCATTGAAAGCTGGGACTCTAATCTCCTGAAGCTACATCAACAAAGAGACTTAAGCATCTAAGGTCCCCTTTAGGCAATGAAGTCCAACAATAAGGTGACACTGATGTCTTCCAAACTGCCAGCACTGCAGGCACCTAAATTCTCTCAGCACCTAAGTTTCTATTTCTGCACATGCAGAAAACCACCAATGTCCTGATGCTCCCACGGTGCTCAGTGTCCTGGCTCCAGGGGGAATTTCCCCCCGATCTCACCTATGGCTCATAGTGCATTAGGTTGCCTCAGGGCACACCTTACCAGTGCAAGATGCACCACAGACACAACTGAGGGTGACCACATCAGGGCTTTGGTGGGCTAGTGGCATGGGGGTGTTCTAGAATATCTGATAGCCCAGTAGTTAGAGCACTCTGCTCAGATTTAGGAGACCTGTTTTCACAATCTCACTCTGTCAAAGTCAGAGCAGCAACTTGACCCCAGATCTGACAACTCACAGGTGAGCTCCTTACCTCTGGTCTTACTCTTTGTTTGTTGTACAGTGCCTGTCACAATGGGGCCCTATTCTCAGTTGCAGCAGTTAGGAGCAATTGGAATTTCCTAATGATCAATTCTATCACAAATAGCAATTAGGAAGGTCTAAATTCTGCTTCCAACCCATCCAATGACTCACCAATGATGATGAACAAGTCACTTGCATCTATCCTCTGTGCTGTTAATCTTGTCTCCCAACGAAAATAGCAACTCACTTGTGTGTTGTGCAGCTTTATGCTTGCATGGAGCAGTGAAAGGGTAATTTCTCATGAAATTGCTTGGAATTATTTTAGTTTGTTTTTGTTTCTGAAGCTTAAGGGGGAATGGGTTCAGAGGACTAGAAGGAAGAAACAGAAGCAGATATGTGGCCTTCAACAAAAATTATCTACCTACCTAACCCCCCTTACTCTAAAACTCAATGCCTGAATCTCTTTTTCCATTATCAGTTGTGTCTTATGTTTTCCTCCCTCCTGTGTTTTTCAGGATTCTTTCCATCACAGAAGATGTCTTACTGCCCGCCCCAGGATTGCTATTATGATATATGCCCACGCCCATGTATTGACGTCCGCAACGAGCCGTGTGTCACATCATGTGGCGATTCGAGTGCAGTGGTTTATGCGCCACCAGTTGTTGTGAGATTCCCAGGACCAACTCTCGCTACTTGTCCTCAAGACAGCATCGTGGGAACAACCATACCAAATTTGCCCATAAGAATTGGAGTCCCATATGGTTCTAGTGGTGGTTTCAGAGGCTCAATCGGTTCTGGGGGTAGTTATGGTGGTGGTTATGGGGGAGATTATGGTGGTGGTTACGGGGGAGGTAATGGTCTTGTTTATGGGAGTGGAGCCGGGGGTGGTTATGGAGGTGGAGCCGGGCGTGGTTATGGGGGTGGTTATGGAGGCTCATATGGTTACGGGGGCTCATGTGGTTATAGCAGGAAGTCATATCGTAGCATTTCTGGGGGAGGATATTCTGGGTCCGGCTATGGAAATTGTGGGCCATGTTAAACCCAGAAGAACGAGCCATGGAATGAGAAACAAACAGGAAATGACAAGATAGAGATTCACAACTGATCTAATGGACAATGATGCCTACAACTCTACTTGCAGACTGTGGGTGTTCATCACCTCTGTAAATCAGGCCTATCGGTCTCTTCCACTTGTTACATATTAGTGTGGGTTTATGATCCAATGGTTTTGCAGCTTAGTCTTATGCTCCTATTGTGCTTTGCGCTACTTGATGTTGAACTGGCTAAAACAAGTCACTTGGTTGAAAAAGGGACGTGATTTTCATAGTCAGCAGCTTCAAGACAGAAAGCAGATCATCTTGTGTGAAACGCATCATTTTGGAGCGGGTGATTGGTTCTTGCTCGTATTGTAACCCTGAAAATACATTCTTTGTACTCTGCATTCAATCATTCTGCAAGTGTGTGCTCCGCTGCTCATTCCCATTAAAAATTATTCTGCATCTTAGCATTGGCCTTCTGGTTTTACTTTCTCCTCCCTTCTTTCTATCTAAAGCAACTTCGGTGGAAATTCACCCCAGTGTAGATGCTTCGTATGTGCCCCCTGCACTACAAATCTCCACCTCAAGGGAATAACTAAGCAGCAACTGGTCAATAGCATGGTGCTGGCCATCTGCCCAGGGGAGATATTCCTCCATGTTCCAAAAGTCTCAGAAGGGAATTAGATATATTTCCCTACTCTAAATATTATATAAAATTGTAGAATCATGGAAATATAGAGCTGGAAGGAATCTTGGGATGTCACCTAGTCCAGCCCCCTTTGCGGACGCAGGACCTGACCTGACTGGTCTTCATCAAATCTCTGCTTATAAACCGTGAATGATTTACAACTTCCCATGAAAGCTTGAAATCAATGCTTTACAATCATTATAGTTAGAAAGCTATGGCTAATATCTAACCTGTATCTCCTATCATGCAGATTAAGCCACTTACATCTCATCTTATCTTCAGCGGACATGCAGAATAATTGATCACCATACTCTTTAAAGTATGCTACGCATACTTGAAAGTTTTCAGAGGAACAGCCGTGTTAGTCTGTATTCGCAAAAAGAAAAGGAGTACTTGTGGCACCTTAGAGACTAACCAATTTATTTGAGCATGAGCTTTCGTGAGCTATGAAGTGAGCTGTAGCTCACGAAAGCTCATGCTCAAATAAATTGGTTATACTTGAAAGTGTTATCCGGTCCCCCGTCAGTCTGCTTTTCTTAACACTAACCAGGCCCAGTGTTTTCAATTTTTCCTCAGATGTCAGGTTTCTATAATTTCTGTCATTTTTGTAGCTCTCCTCTGGACTCTCTCCAGTTTGTCCACATCTTCCCTATTGAAGTATGATGTCCCAAACTGGAGACAAAACTCCAGCTTACGCCTCACCAGTCCCAATCCGAGTGTGACAATTTCCTTCCCAAACTTCATGCTTTGTAGTTGCCTTTATTGAATTTCAGTTTATTGATTTCAGATGAAGTCTCCAATCAGTGAAGCTCATTTTGACTTCTCATCCTGTCTTCCAAAGTGCTTGCAACCTCTCTCAGCTTGGCGTCCTCTGCAAATATTATCAGTGAACTGTCAACGCCATTATTCAAGTTATTAGAGAATATATTGACAAGCAAAAGACCCAGGATAACCTCCTCTGGGTACCCCCCTACGTATAGCGTTCTAGGTTGACGTGGTTGAGGGAAATGTTTCCCAAGTTTGCGTATAAGAATATCTGAAAAACTTTCCTAAGATCAAGATATAGATAGGACTCTAAAATAATAAAATGATAACCCTTAAGAGAATATGAGTGAAAGGATTTTTAGTTGAATAATGAATTTTCTTCAAGTGACACCTACTTACTATACTAGAAACACTTGGCTTGTTTCATGCCCGAAATTTCTAAGTCTCTGTTCCTGCAAAACATATGCAGAGAAGAACTGAAAACTAAGAATTTCAAAAGTGCATGGTCCTAGATTCTGCTTGAGACGTATTCATGAGAACAGGGGTCCAGAGACTAGACAGCGAGTACTTCTAAAAACAAGGATTTTTTCAAGATGTCTGAAGTTAGGAACCAAAATCACCAGTTGCTTTTGAAAATCGACGTCTTGGGTTTCGCCACAGACGTCTTGAGTCACCTTTGCAAAATCAATATTCTCTTTCATCTCCTTATAAGTAAAAAGGGTGGTGGTGATAAATCACTCATTCTGGGGAGATTACAATCTACTTATCTATCTAAGGCCTGGTCTATACGACGGGGGGCGGGGATCGATCTAAGTTACCTCTCAAGCAGAATCTAGGATCTAGCACTTTTGAAATTCTTAGTTTTCAGTTCTTCTGTGAATACATTTTGCAGGAAAAGAGACTTGGTGGGTTTGTGTAGGGCCATTTTAAAGAGCATGATGGAAAATTGTTCTGCTTGTCTGCTGAAGATAAAATGAGACGTAATTGGCTTAATCTGTATGCTGGGTGATACAGGTTAGATACTGGCCATAACTTTCTAACTATTATGATTGTAAAGCATTGATTTCAGGCTTTGACGGGAAGTTGTGGAATCTCCATCACTGACGGTTTATAAGGAGAGGTTCGACAAAGACCAGTCAGGTCGGGTCCTGCGTCCGCACAGGGGGCTGCACAGGGTGACATCCCAAGGTTCCTTCCAGCCCTATATTTCCAGGATTCTACAATTTTATATAATATTTAGAGCTGGGAAATATATTCTAATTCCCTTCTGAGACTTTTGGAACAAGGGGGAATATCTCCCCTGAGCAGATGGCCAGCCCCATGCTATTGACCAGTTAATGCACTTTGCTGCTCAGTTATTCCACTGAGGCGGAGGGTTGTTGTGCAGAGGGCACGTACTGAGCATCTGCACCAGGGTGAATTTCACCCAAGTTGCTTTGGATAGAAAGAAGTGAGGAGAAAGTAAAACCAGAAGGCCAATGCTATGATGCAGAACAATTTTTAATGGGAATGAGCAGCGGAGCACACACTTGCAGAATGAATGAATGCAGAGTACAAAGAATGTATTTTCAGGGTTACAATACGAGCAAGAACCAATCACCCGCTCCAAAGTGATGCTTTTCACACAAGATGATCTGCTTTCTGTCTTGAAGCTGCTGACTTTGAAAATCACGTCCCTTTTTCAACCAAGTGACTTGTTTTAGCCAGTTCAACATCAAGTAGCGCAAAGCACAATAGGAGCATAAGACTAAGCTGCAAAACCATTGGATCATAAACCTACACTAATATGTAACAAGTGGAAGACGCAGATAGGCCTGATTTACAGAGGTGATGAACACCCACAGTCTGCAAGTAGAGTTGTAGGCATCATTGTCCATTAGATCAGTTGTGAATCTCTATCTTGTCATTTCCTGTTTGTTTCTCATTCCATGGCTCGTTCTTCTGGGTTTAACATGGCCCACAATTTCCATAGCCGGACCCAGAATATCCTCCCCCAGAAATGCTACGATATGACTTCCTGCTATAACCACATGAGCCCCCATAACCATATGAGCTTCCATAACCACCCCCATAGCCACCCCCGGCTCCAACCCCATAACCACCATTGTAACCTCCCCCATAAACAAGACCGTTACCTCCCCCGTAACCAACACCATTGTAACCTCCCCCATAAACACCACCATAACTACCCCCAGAACCAATTGAGCCTCTGAAACCTCCACCAGAAATATATGGGAAATTTGGTAAGGTTGTTCCCACGATGCTGTCTTGAGGGTAAGTAGCGAGAGTTGGTCCTGGGAATCTCACAACAACTGGTGGTGCATAAACCACTGCACTTGAATCGCCACATGATGTGACACACGGCTCGTTGCGGACATCAATACATGGGCGTGGGCATATATCATAATAGCAATCCTGGGGCGGGCAGTAAGACATCTTCTGTGATGGAGAGAATCCTGAAAAACACAGGAGGGAGGAAAACGTAAGACACAACTGATAATGGAAAAAGAGATTCAGGCATTGAGTTTTAGAGAAATGGGGGTTAGGTAGGTAGATACGTTTTGTTGAAGGCCACATATCTGCTCCGGTTTCTTTCTTCTATTTCTTCGCATTCTTTCCCCTTAGTCTTCAAACACACACACACAAAATCCCAGCAATTTCAAAACAAGTTACCTTTTCACTGCTTCATGCAACCATTATGCTGCACAACACTCTGTGAAGTCAGTGAGAGGTACTTTTCATTCAAAGCTGCTATTTCAGCTTGTACCAACTCAAGATCAGGATCGAACATTACAAGCTCTACCCTTAAGACTTTAAGTTTTGCATAGTGGGTCAGCTCATGGTCCAACTCATCCAATGTCCTCGACGTGGCCCATTATGGAGGAAACTGCTCATAAGGAGAATTTCTTCTCAGCATCACTAAACTAGGGGCTAAATTTGCCCTGAAGGGCAATTCCTTTAAAGCACTTCCAACCTCTCAAACTTATCTAGATCTTGATCATCTACTTAACTAAAAAGAACAATCAAGTCGCTGTTCAGTTGTTATATTTCAAAACTGATCTCCAGCATTTTATGCAAACTGGAGGATCAGATCATCCCCTCCTGCAAATACCTGTGAGTCCAGTGAAGTCAGCTGACAGTCTGGCAATTATATTTATCTATAAAGAGTCAGAATAAAGCTGTCCGTTCCTAAAGTAGTTTAAGGCTGAGATTTTTTAGAATTCTGTAATGGATGTACATGCACTAGCCTGTTATATTTATTGCAAATGGGTGTCCGAATCCCATATGTGGATTTGAAAATCCCAGCATGATAATTTTAAAGTCTGCCACCGCCAAGGCCTGCAACTGACTAGTTACAGAGAGTCTCTTTTGGAAAGAAAAACCACCCTCATTAATATTGCTAAAATCACACAGTATTGGTGAAAGTACAATGCATAGTTAAAACTAACACTAAAGCAACAACTAGAGTAATTTGAATTCAATAGACTTACCCAGTTCACCAAGGGGATGAAATCAAGAGAAGTGGCTGAAACAACCCAGAGTTGCAAGCACTTTTATATGCTTTCTTAGCCAATGGGAAGGATAGGAGACACCCTTTCAATAAGCAACCAACCAAAGTGTTTTCTTGCGTGCATTACCACTGACCAAACAAAACGTTTTCTTGCTTTGGATGATAATTATTATTATCCTCTAATTATTTAAATGGCTTTGCCATGGTTCATCAATTACTCAATTCCAATCCCACATATGGATGATTTGCGTATTACTCCCTGAAATTCCTTTAATCTGAAAGCTTTATGGGCAACATACCTTCTTGGTATCATCCCACTTATCTCCTTTGTGTTGACAGAGGTATAAATCCAGTTCCATTGCATTACTTCTTCACTGAATAACTTCAAAACATGAAGGTGTATCAATATTACAATCTGCTGTGATGTACAGGATTCCATGTCGTTCCTGAAATCCTGACTAGTATCTAATTAGCGGCAAGGTGGAATTCACCCTTCTGAAGTCTTAGTGGGGTGGGAGACATTATTCTGCATGTCTAGCATTCCCCTCCTTACCTGTACAGTGGGTATTTGAGCCAACACCCTTTGGAATTGCATGAATGTCTCTCCAATCAGTTCAATGGCCTTGGAACCAGGCCTTCTGGGTTACAATACTGTGCTGGACACATGACCAGGGCAATAGAACAAACTGATAAGTTAAAGGGTAATAAGTCACCAGGACCAGATGGTGTTCACCCAAAAGTTCAGAAGGAACTCAATTATAAAATTGCAGAACTGCTAACTGTGGTAACTAGCCTATTGCTTAAATCAGCCTCTCTATGAGATGACTGGCAGGTAACTAATGTGACACCAATTTTGAGAAAAGTCTCCTAAATTCAGTATCAGGTAAATTGGTTGCAACTTGGTAAAGATCAGAATGATCAGCTACATAGATTAACAGGATATACTGGATCAGAATCAATATGACTTTGTGAAGAGAAATCATGTCTTACCAATCATTAGAATTCCTTGAGTTGGTCAACAAATACGTGGAGAATGGTGTTCCAGAGGAGAATGTATACTTGGACTTTCAGAAAGTCTTTGACAAGCTCCTGCACTGAAAGCCCTTAAGTAAACTAAGCAGTTATGGGAAAAGAGGGAAGGTCCTCTCATGAATCAGTAACTGGTTAAAACATAGGGAGGAAAAGGGTAGGAAGAAAATGTTCAGTTTTCAAAGTGGAAAGAGGTAAATAGCTGGCTCCTTCTAGGAGCTGTACTGGGACCAGTGCTGTTGAACGTACTCATAAATGAAAAAGGGGGTATACTGTGAGTTGGCAAAGTTTGCAAACCACACAAAATTACTCCAGATAGTTAAGTTGAAGCATACTGCAAAGAGTTACAAAGGGATCTTACAAAACTGGCAAGAAAATGGCAGATGAAATGGCATGTTGGAAAAGGCAAAGTAATGCACATTGGAAAACATAATCCCAACTCTACGTGCACAACAATGGGGTTTAAGTTAGCTGTTACCCCTCAGGAAAGAGATTTTAAACTCACTGCAGGTAGGTCTCTGAAAATATAGGCTCCATGTCCAGCAGCAGTCAAAAACGCTAAGAGAATGTTAGGAACCATTATGAAACAGATAGGATCCTAAAACAGAAAAACATTGTAATGCCACTATGTAAATCTATGGCGTGCCACCCCTGGAATACTGCATGCGGTTCTGGTCACCCCATCTCAAAAAAGATATAAAATCCAGAGAAGGGCAACACAAATGATTAAGGGTATAAAACAGCTTCCATATGAGGTGAGATTAAAATGACTAAGAGTGTTCAACTTGGAAAAGGGAGGACTGAGGGGGAACGTGACAGAGGTCTACAAAATCATGAGTCATGTAATGGAAATGCATAAGGGAGTGCTATTTACCCTTTCACATAACACATGAACCAGGGGTCACCCAAAGTAATTAATGGGCAGCAAGTTTAAAACAAACATCGGAGAAGAGCAACAAAAATGATTAAAGGTCTAGAAAACATGACCTATGAGGGAACATTGCAGAAAGTAGGCTTGTATACTCTGGAGAGGAGAAGACTGAGAGGCGACATGATAACAGTTTCCAAGCACATAAAAGGTTGTTAGAAGGAGGAGGGAGAAAACTTGTTCTCCTTAACCTCTGAGGATAGAACAAGAAGCAATGGTCTCAAATTGCAGGTTGGGCCATTTAGATTGGACATTAGGAAAAACTTCCGAACGCCAGGGTGGTTAAGCACTGGAATAAATTACCCAGGGAGGTTGTGGAATCTCCATCAATAGAGATCTTAAGAGAAAGTTAGACAAACACCTGTCAGGGATGGTCTAGATAAAACTTAGTCCTGCCATGAGTGCAGGGGACTGGACTACATGACCTCCTAAGGTCCCTTCCAGGCCTACATTTCTGTGATTCTACGATTGAGCGGACGTTTTCAGAAAACTCCCCACAATAATTCCAAGATCTTTCTTGAGTGGCAACAACTAAAATTAGACCCCATCATTGTTGGCGTATAATTGAGTTTATATTTTTCAATCTCTATTACTTTGCATTTGTCAACTTGAAATCGTACTACCATTTTCTTGCCCAGTCACCCAGTTTTGTAAGATCTCTTTGTAACTCTTTGCAGTATGCACCACACTTAACAATCATAAGTATTTTGTGTGGCCTGCAAACTTTGCCAATTCAAAATTTACCTCTTTTTCCAGATCATTTATGAATACATTAAAGAGCACTGGTCTGAGTACGACTCCTTGAGGGAGCCCACTGTTTACCTCTTTCCACTTTGAAAACTAAAAATTTCCTTTCTACCCCTTTCCCATTATATATTAACTGGTTACTAATCCATGAGAGAACTTTGCCTTTTACCCCCATAACTGCTTTAGTTTGTTTAAGAGTATTTGGTGCGGGAGCTTGTCAAAGACTTTCTGAAAATCCAAGTTATTACTTATTACCATTTAATTTATCCGTTTGTGCCATTGCCCTGGTCATGTGTCCGGCACAGTACTGTAACCCAAAAGGCCTGGTTCCAAGGCCATTGAACTGATTGGAGAGACAGTCATGCACTCCGAAAGGGTGTTGGCTCAAACATACATGGTATAGCTAAGGGTGGGAATACTAAGCATGCAGAATAATGTCTCCCACCCTACAAGGATTTAGAAGGGTGAACTCCACCTTGTCACTAATTAGATGCTTGTCGGGATTTAATGAAATAACATGCAATCCTGTATGTCACAGCAGATTGTAACCTCGATACGCCTCTGAGTCACCCTCTTATTTTGAAGTTTTTCAGTGGAGTACTAATGAAATGGAACTGGATTTATACTTGTGTCAACACTAAGGAGATCAGAGATAATACCAGGGAGGTATCTTGCCCACAAAGATTTAAGATGAAATGTTCATGTCATCTATGTGGAACTGAGAATTGAGTAATTGATTAATCATGATCAAGACTACTGCAAACATTAGAGATGTTACCCATCGAGAAAAAACACTTTGTTTTGTTACTGATAAGGTCTTAGTACGGAAAGGGTGTCTCCTAGCCTTCTCATTGGCTAAGAAGGCATATAAAAGTGCTTGCAAGGCCGGGTTGTTCTATCCACCTCTCTTGACTTCATCCCCTTGGTGACCTGGGTAAGTCTATTGAATTCAAACTACTCTAGTTGTTGCTTTAGAGATAGTTTAACTATGGTCTGAACCTGCACCAACAGTCTGTAAGATTAGCAGTATTAAGGAGGTTAGTTCTTTCTTTCCAAAAGAGGCTCTCTGGAACTAGTCCGTTGCAGGCCTTGGTGGATTCCGACTTTAAAAATATCACGCTAGGATTAACAAATGGGACGGGGACACCCATTCCCAATAATTATACTAGGGTAGGCTATGTAAATCCATTCCACAATCCTGAAAAATTGCAGCCTTAAACAACTTTAGGAATGGACAGCTTTATTCCGACCCGTTATAGACAAGTAAGACTGGCAGACCTTGAGCCGACTCCACTGGATTCAGAAGTATTTGCATGAGGGGATGACCTGATCCTGCTGTTTCCATAAAACCCTGGAGATCAATTTTGAAATATAACAATTGAAATGCAACCCAATTGTTCTTTTTAGTTTAGTAGATGATCTAGATCAAGGTAAGTTTGAGAAGTTGGAAGTGCTATATGTGAATTCTTCTTCAGGGCAATTCTAGCCTCTGCGTTAGTAATGTTAGGAAGAAATTCTCCTTATGAGCAGTTTCCTCAATAATGGGCCATAACAGGCCCCCTAGGATTTCCTCTGAAGGGTGTGGTGCTGCACAGCATTAGAGACAGGATACTGGATGAGTTCAACCACTGAGCTTACCAGTATCACAAACTGTAAAGTGTTATGGGAGCAACTTGTAATCTTCAATACAGATCTTTACCTGGTGTAAGTTGAAATAGCACCTTTGAAATAAAAGCAGCTATGATGATTTAAATCAGATGAGGGTTCTAGCCCCACTTTTGAGCTCATTTAACAAGGGTACTTGCATTTTTAACAAATTCTCTGAACTTCTTTCTGGTAAAACTTTCCAAAAGGATTTGAAAATTCCAGGCATCCATAAGGGAAACAGTTTCTACTGTGGGTTTAGTAATTAGACTCTATGTTTTTTAACTCATTCCTCCTGGGCTGCTGAGAACAGAAGGTCCTGGGGTCAGGGCAGAGGACAAGGACGCAGTTAATCTGCATTCGGATTCTGCATATGATTTCCTGTGTGATGGTGGGCAATAGGATGAGCTTCTCAAACAGCACAGCACTCAGACAGTGTAGCTGCATTGAAAGCTGGGACTCTAATCTCCTGAAGCTACATCAACAAAGAGACTTAAGCATCTAAGGTCCCCTTTAGGCAATGAAGTCCAACAATAAGGTGACACTGATGTCTTCCAAACTGCCAGCACTGCAGGCACCTAAATTCTCTCAGCACCTAAGTTTCTATTTCTGCACATGCAGAAAACCACCAATGTCCTGATGCTCCCACGGTGCTCAGTGTCCTGGCTCCAGGGGGAATTTCCCCCCGATCTCACCTATGGCTCATAGTGCATTAGGTTGCCTCAGGGCACACCTTACCAGTGCAAGATGCACCACAGACACAACTGAGGGTGACCACATCAGGGCTTTGGTGGGCTAGTGGCATGGGGGTGTTCTAGAATATCTGATAGCCCAGTAGTTAGAGCACTCTGCTCAGATTTAGGAGACCTGTTTTCACAATCTCACTCTGTCAAAGTCAGAGCAGCAACTTGACCCCAGATCTGACAACTCACAGGTGAGCTCCTTACCTCTGGTCTTACTCTTTGTTTGTTGTACAGTGCCTGTCACAATGGGGCCCTATTCTCAGTTGCAGCAGTTAGGAGCAATTGGAATTTCCTAATGATCAATTCTATCACAAATAGCAATTAGGAAGGTCTAAATTCTGCTTCCAACCCATCCAATGACTCACCAATGATGGTGAACAAGTCACTTGCATCTATCCTCTGTGCTGTTAATCTTGTCTCCCAACGAAAATAGCAACTCACTTGTGTGTTGTGCAGCTTTATGCTTGCATGGAGCAGTGAAAGGGTAATTTCTCATGAAATTGCTTGGAATTATTTTAGTTTGTTTTTGTTTCTGAAGCTTAAGGGGGAATGGGTTCAGAGGACTAGAAGGAAGAAACAGAAGCAGATATGTGGCCTTCAACAAAAATTATCTACCTACCTAACCCCCCTTACTCTAAAACTCAATGCCTGAATCTCTTTTTCCATTATCAGTTGTGTCTTATGTTTTCCTCCCTCCTGTGTTTTTCAGGATTCTTTCCATCACAGAAGATGTCTTACTGCCCGCCCCAGGATTGCTATTATGATATATGCCCACGCCCATGTATTGACGTCCGCAACGAGCCGTGTGTCACATCATGTGGCGATTCGAGTGCAGTGGTTTATGCGCCACCAGTTGTTGTGAGATTCCCAGGACCAACTCTCGCTACTTGTCCTCAAGACAGCATCGTGGGAACAACCATACCAAATTTGCCCATAAGAATTGGAGTCCCATATGGTTCTAGTGGCGGTTTCAGAGGCTCAATCGGTTCTGGGGGTAGTTATGGTGGTGGTTATGGGGGAGATTATGGTGGTGGTTACGGGGGAGGTAACGGTCTTGTTTATGGGAGTGGAGCCGGGGGTGGTTATGGAGGTGGAGCCGGGCGTGGTTATGGGGGTGGTTATGGAGGCTCATATGGTTATGGGGGCTCATGTGGTTATAGCAGGAAGTCATATCGTAGCATTTCTGGGGGAGGATATTCTGGGTCCGGCTATGGAAATTGTGGGCCATGTTAAACCCAGAAGAACGAGCCATGGAATGAGAAACAATCAGGAAATGACAAGATAGATCTAATGGACAATGATGCCTACAACTCTACTTGCAGACTGTGGGTGTTCATCACCTCTGTAAATCAGGCCTATCGGTGTCTTCCACTTGTTACATATTAGTGTGGGTTTATGATCCAATGGTTTTGCAGCTTAGTCTTATGCTCCTATTGTGCTTTGCGCTACTTGATGTTGAACTGGCTAAAACAAGTCACTTGGTTGAAAAAGGGACGTGATTTTCATAGTCAGCAGCTTCAAGACAGAAAGCAGATCATCTTGTGTGAAACGCATCATTTTGGAGCGGGTGATTGGTTCTTGCTCGTATTGTAACCCTGAAAATACATTCTTTGTACTCTGCATTCAATCATTCTGCAAGTGTGTGCTCCGCTGCTCATTCCCATTAAAAATTATTCTGCATCTTAGCATTGGCCTTCTGGTTTTACTTTCTCCTCCCTTCTTTCTATCTAAAGCAACTTCGGTGGAAATTCACCCCAGTGTAGATGCTTCGTATGTGCCCCCTGCACTACAAATCTCCACCTCAAGGGAATAACTAAGCAGCAACTGGTCAATAGCATGGTGCTGGCCATCTGCCCAGGGGAGATATTCCTCCATGTTCCAAAAGTCTCAGAAGGGAATTAGATATATTTCCCTACTCTAAATATTATATAAAATTGTAGAATCATGGAAATATAGAGCTGGAAGGAATCTTGGGATGTCACCTAGTCCAGCCCCCTTTGCGGACGCAGGACCTGACCTGACTGGTCTTCATCAAATCTCTGCTTATAAACCGTGAATGATTTACAACTTCCCATGAAAGCTTGAAATCAATGCTTTACAATCATTATAGTTAGAAAGCTATGGCTAATATCTAACCTGTATCTCCTATCATGCAGATTAAGCCACTTACATCTCATCTTATCTTCAGCGGACATGCAGAATAATTGATCACCATACTCTTTAAAGTATGCTACGCATACTTGAAAGTTTTCAGAGGAACAGCCGTGTTAGTCTGTATTCGCAAAAAGAAAAGGAGTACTTGTGGCACCTTAGAGACTAACCAATTTATTTGAGCATGAGCTTTCGTGAGCTATGAAGTGAGCTGTAGCTCACGAAAGCTCATGCTCAAATAAATTGGTTATACTTGAAAGTGTTATCCGGTCCCCCGTCAGTCTGCTTTTCTTAACACTAACCAGGCCCAGTGTTTTCAATTTTTCCTCAGATGTCAGGTTTCTATAATTTCTGTCATTTTTGTAGCTCTCCTCTGGACTCTCTCCAGTTTGTCCACATCTTCCCTATTGAAGTATGATGTCCCAAACTGGAGACAAAACTCCAGCTTACGCCTCACCAGTCCCAATCCGAGTGTGACAATTTCCTTCCCAAACTTCATGCTTTGTAGTTGCCTTTATTGAATTTCAGTTTATTGATTTCAGATGAAGTCTCCAATCAGTGAAGCTCATTTTGACTTCTCATCCTGTCTTCCAAAGTGCTTGCAACCTCTCTCAGCTTGGCGTCCTCTGCAAATATTATCAGTGAACTGTCAACGCCATTATTCAAGTTATTAGAGAATATATTGACAAGCAAAAGACCCAGGATAACCTCCTCTGGGTACCCCCCTACGTATAGCGTTCTAGGTTGACGTGGTTGAGGGAAATGTTTCCCAAGTTTGCGTATAAGAATATCTGAAAAACTTTCCTAAGATCAAGATATAGATAGGACTCTAAAATAATAAAATGATAACCCTTAAGAGAATATGAGTGAAAGGATTTTTAGTTGAATAATGAATTTTCTTCAAGTGACACCTACTTACTATACTAGAAACACTTGGCTTGTTTCATGCCCGAAATTTCTAAGTCTCTGTTCCTGCAAAACATATGCAGAGAAGAACTGAAAACTAAGAATTTCAAAAGTGCATGGTCCTAGATTCTGCTTGAGACGTATTCATGAGAACAGGGGTCCAGAGACTAGACAGCGAGTACTTCTAAAAACAAGGATTTTTTCAAGATGTCTGAAGTTAGGAACCAAAATCACCAGTTGCTTTTGAAAATCGACGTCTTGGGTTTCGCCACAGACGTCTTGAGTCACCTTTGCAAAATCAATATTCTCTTTCATCTCCTTATAAGTAAAAAGGGTGGTGGTGATAAATCACTCATTCTGGGGAGATTACAATCTACTTATCTATCTAAGGCCTGGTCTATACGACGGGGGGCGGGGATCGATCTAAGTTACCTCTCAAGCAGAATCTAGGATCTAGCACTTTTGAAATTCTTAGTTTTCAGTTCTTCTGTGAATACATTTTGCAGGAAAAGAGACTTGGTGGGTTTGTGTAGGGCCATTTTAAAGAGCATGATGGAAAATTGTTCTGCTTGTCTGCTGAAGATAAAATGAGACGTAATTGGCTTAATCTGTATGCTGGGTGATACAGGTTAGATACTGGCCATAACTTTCTAACTATTATGATTGTAAAGCATTGATTTCAGGCTTTGACGGGAAGTTGTGGAATCTCCATCACTGACGGTTTATAAGGAGAGGTTCGACAAAGACCAGTCAGGTCGGGTCCTGCGTCCGCACAGGGGGCTGCACAGGGTGACATCCCAAGGTTCCTTCCAGCCCTATATTTCCAGGATTCTACAATTTTATATAATATTTAGAGCTGGGAAATATATTCTAATTCCCTTCTGAGACTTTTGGAACAAGGGGGAATATCTCCCCTGAGCAGATGGCCAGCCCCATGCTATTGACCAGTTAATGCACTTTGCTGCTCAGTTATTCCACTGAGGCGGAGGGTTGTTGTGCAGAGGGCACGTACTGAGCATCTGCACCAGGGTGAATTTCACCCAAGTTGCTTTGGATAGAAAGAAGTGAGGAGAAAGTAAAACCAGAAGGCCAATGCTATGATGCAGAACAATTTTTAATGGGAATGAGCAGCGGAGCACACACTTGCAGAATGAATGAATGCAGAGTACAAAGAATGTATTTTCAGGGTTACAATACGAGCAAGAACCAATCACCCGCTCCAAAGTGATGCTTTTCACACAAGATGATCTGCTTTCTGTCTTGAAGCTGCTGACTTTGAAAATCACGTCCCTTTTTCAACCAAGTGACTTGTTTTAGCCAGTTCAACATCAAGTAGCGCAAAGCACAATAGGAGCATAAGACTAAGCTGCAAAACCATTGGATCATAAACCTACACTAATATGTAACAAGTGGAAGACGCAGATAGGCCTGATTTACAGAGGTGATGAACACCCACAGTCTGCAAGTAGAGTTGTAGGCATCATTGTCCATTAGATCAGTTGTGAATCTCTATCTTGTCATTTCCTGTTTGTTTCTCATTCCATGGCTCGTTCTTCTGGGTTTAACATGGCCCACAATTTCCATAGCCGGACCCAGAATATCCTCCCCCAGAAATGCTACGATATGACTTCCTGCTATAACCACATGAGCCCCCATAACCATATGAGCTTCCATAACCACCCCCATAGCCACCCCCGGCTCCAACCCCATAACCACCATTGTAACCTCCCCCATAAACAAGACCGTTACCTCCCCCGTAACCAACACCATTGTAACCTCCCCCATAAACACCACCATAACTACCCCCAGAACCAATTGAGCCTCTGAAACCTCCACCAGAAATATATGGGAAATTTGGTAAGGTTGTTCCCACGATGCTGTCTTGAGGGTAAGTAGCGAGAGTTGGTCCTGGGAATCTCACAACAACTGGTGGTGCATAAACCACTGCACTCGAATCGCCACATGATGTGACACACGGCTCGTTGCGGACATCAATACATGGGCGTGGGCATATATCATAATAGCAATCCTGGGGCGGGCAGTAAGACATCTTCTGTGATGGAGAGAATCCTGAAAAACACAGGAGGGAGGAAAACGTAAGACACAACTGATAATGGAAAAAGAGATTCAGGCATTGAGTTTTAGAGAAATGGGGGTTAGGTAGGTAGATACGTTTTGTTGAAGGCCACATATCTGCTCCGGTTTCTTTCTTCTATTTCTTCGCATTCTTTCCCCTTAGTCTTCAAACACACACACACAAAATCCCAGCAATTTCAAAACAAGTTACCTTTTCACTGCTTCATGCAACCATTATGCTGCACAACACTCTGTGAAGTCAGTGAGAGGTACTTTTCATTCAAAGCTGCTATTTCAGCTTGTACCAACTCAAGATCAGGATCGAACATTACAAGCTCTACCCTTAAGACTTTAAGTTTTGCCATAGTGGGTCAGCTCATGGTCCAACTCATCCAATGTCCTCGACGTGGCCCATTATGGAGGAAACTGCTCATAAGGAGAATTTCTTCTCAGCATCACTAAACTAGGGGCTAGATTTGCCCTGAAGGGCAATTCCTTTAAAGCACTTCCAACCTCTCAAACTTATCTAGATCTTGATCATCTACTTAACTAAAAAGAACAATCAAGTCGCTGTTCAGTTGTTATATTTCAAAACTGATCTCCAGCATTTTATGCAAACTGGAGGATCAGATCATCCCCTCCTGCAAATACCTGTGAGTCCAGTGAAGTCAGCTGACAGTCTGGCAATTATATTTATCTATAAAGAGTCAGAATAAAGCTGTCCGTTCCTAAAGTAGTTTAAGGCTGAGATTTTTTAGAATTCTGTAATGGATGTACATGCACTAGCCTGTTATATTTATTGCAAATGGGTGTCCGAATCCCATATGTGGATTTGAAAATCCCAGCATGATAATTTTAAAGTCTGCCACCGCCAAGGCCTGCAACTGACTAGTTACAGAGAGTCTCTTTTGGAAAGAAAAACCACCCTCATTAATATTGCTAAAATCACACAGTATTGGTGAAAGTACAATGCATAGTTAAAACTAACACTAAAGCAACAACTAGAGTAATTTGAATTCAATAGACTTACCCAGTTCACCAAGGGGATGAAATCAAGAGAAGTGGCTGAAACAACCCAGAGTTGCAAGCACTTTTATATGCTTTCTTAGCCAATGGGAAGGATAGGAGACACCCTTTCAATAAGCAACCAACCAAAGTGTTTTCTTGCGTGCATTACCACTGACCAAACAAAATGTTTTCTTGCTTTGGATGATAATTATTATTATCCTCTAATTATTTAAATGGCTTTGCCATGGTTCATCAATTACTCAATTCCAATCCCACATATGGATGATTTGCGTATTACTCCCTGAAATTCCTTTAATCTGAAAGCTTTATGGGCAACATACCTTCTTGGTATCATCCCACTTATCTCCTTTGTGTTGACAGAGGTATAAATCCAGTTCCATTGCATTACTTCTTCACTGAATAACTTCAAAACATGAAGGTGTATCAATATTACAATCTGCTGTGATGTACAGGATTCCATGTCGTTCCTGAAATCCTGACTAGTATCTAATTAGCGGCAAGGTGGAATTCACCCTTCTGAAGTCTTAGTGGGGTGGGAGACATTATTCTGCATGTCTAGCATTCCCCTCCTTACCTGTACAGTGGGTATTTGAGCCAACACCCTTTGGAATTGCATGAATGTCTCTCCAATCAGTTCAATGGCCTTGGAACCAGGCCTTCTGGGTTACAATACTGTGCTGGACACATGACCAGGGCAATAGAACAAACTGATAAGTTAAAGGGTAATAAGTCACCAGGACCAGATGGTGTTCACCCAAAAGTTCAGAAGGAACTCAATTATAAAATTGCAGAACTGCTAACTGTGGTAACTAGCCTATTGCTTAAATCAGCCTCTCTATGAGATGACTGGCAGATAACTAATGTGACACCAATTTTGAGAAAAGTCTCCTAAATTCAGTATCAGGTAAATTGGTTGCAACTTGGTAAAGATCAGAATGATCAGCTACATAGATTAACAGGATATACTGGATCAGAATCAATATGACTTTGTGAAGAGAAATCATGTCTTACCAATCATTAGAATTCCTTGAGTTGGTCAACAAATACGTGGAGAATGGTGTTCCAGAAGAGAATGTATACTTGGACTTTCAGAAAGTCTTTGACAAGCTCCTGCACTGAAAGCCCTTAAGTAAACTAAGCAGTTATGGGAAAAGAGGGAAGGTCCTCTCATGAATCAGTAACTGGTTAAAACATAGGGAGGAAAAGGGTAGGAAGAAAATGTTCAGTTTTCAAAGTGGAAAGAGGTAAATAGCTGGCTCCTTCTAGGAGCTGTACTGGGACCAGTGCTGTTGAACGTACTCATAAATGAAAAAGGGGGTATACTGTGAGTTGGCAAAGTTTGCAAACCACACAAAATTACTCCAGATAGTTAAGTTGAAGCATACTGCAAAGAGTTACAAAGGGATCTTAGAAAACTGGCAAGAAAATGGCAGATGAAATGGCATGTTGGAAAAGGCAAAGTAATGCACATTGGAAAACATAATCCCAACTCTACGTGCACAACAATGGGGTTTAAGTTAGCTGTTACCCCTCAGGAAAGAGATTTTAAACTCACTGCAGGTAGGTCTCTGAAAATATAGGCTCCATGTCCAGCAGCAGTCAAAAACGCTAAGAGAATGTTAGGAACCATTATGAAACAGATAGGATCCTAAAACAGAAAAACATTGTAATGCCACTATGTAAATCTATGGCGTGCCACCCCTGGAATACTGCATGCGGTTCTGGTCACCCCATCTCAAAAAAGATATAAAATCCAGAGAAGGGCAACACAAATGATTAAGGGTATAAAACAGCTTCCATATGAGGTGAGATTAAAATGACTAAGAGTGTTCAACTTGGAAAAGGGAGGACTGAGGGGGAACGTGACAGAGGTCTACAAAATCATGAGTCATGTAATGGAAATGCATAAGGGAGTGCTATTTACCCTTTCACATAACACATGAACCAGGGGTCACCCAAAGTAATTAATGGGCAGCAAGTTTAAAACAAACATCGGAGAAGAGCAACAAAAATGATTAAAGGTCTAGAAAACATGACCTATGAGGGAACATTGCAGAAAGTAGGCTTGTATACTCTGGAGAGGAGAAGACTGAGAGGCGACATGATAACAGTTTCCAAGCACATAAAAGGTTGTTAGAAGGAGGAGGGAGAAAACTTGTTCTCCTTAACCTCTGAGGATAGAACAAGAAGCAATGGTCTCAAATTGCAGGTTGGGCCATTTAGATTGGACATTAGGAAAAACTTCCGAACGCCAGGGTGGTTAAGCACTGGAATAAATTACCCAGGGAGGTTGTGGAATCTCCATCAATAGAGATCTTAAGAGAAAGTTAGACAAACACCTGTCAGGGATGGTCTAGATAAAACTTAGTCCTGCCATGAGTGCAGGGGACTGGACTACATGACCTCCTAAGGTCCCTTCCAGGCCTACATTTCTGTGATTCTACGATTGAGCGGACGTTTTCAGAAAACTCCCCACAATAATTCCAAGATCTTTCTTGAGTGGCAACAACTAAAATTAGACCCCATCATTGTTGGCGTATAATTGAGTTTATATTTTTCAATCTCTATTACTTTGCATTTGTCAACTTGAAATCGTACTACCATTTTCTTGCCCAGTCACCCAGTTTTGTAAGATCTCTTTGTAACTCTTTGCAGTATGCACCACACTTAACAATCATAAGTATTTTGTGTGGCCTGCAAACTTTGCCAATTCAAAATTTACCTCTTTTTCCAGATCATTTATGAATACATTAAAGAGCACTGGTCTGAGTACGACTCCTTGAGGGAGCCCACTGTTTACCTCTTTCCACTTTGAAAACTAAAAATTTCCTTTCTACCCCTTTCCCATTATATATTAACTGGTTACTAATCCATGAGAGAACTTTGCCTTTTACCCCCATAACTGCTTTAGTTTGTTTAAGAGTATTTGGTGCGGGAGCTTGTCAAAGACTTTCTGAAAATCCAAGTTATTACTTATTACCATTTAATTTATCCGTTTGTGCCATTGCCCTGGTCATGTGTCCGGCACAGTACTGTAACCCAAAAGGCCTGGTTCCAAGGCCATTGAACTGATTGGAGAGACAGTCATGCACTCCGAAAGGGTGTTGGCTCAAACATACATGGTATAGCTAAGGGTGGGAATACTAAGCATGCAGAATAATGTCTCCCACCCTACAAGGATTTAGAAGGGTGAACTCCACCTTGTCACTAATTAGATGCTTGTCGGGATTTAATGAAATAACATGCAATCCTGTATGTCACAGCAGATTGTAACCTCGATACGCCTCTGAGTCACCCTCTTATTTTGAAGTTTTTCAGTGGAGTACTAATGAAATGGAACTGGATTTATACTTGTGTCAACACTAAGGAGATCAGAGATAATACCAGGGAGGTATCTTGCCCACAAAGATTTAAGATGAAATGTTCATGTCATCTATGTGGAACTGAGAATTGAGTAATTGATTAATCATGATCAAGACTACTGCAAACATTAGAGATGTTACCCATCGAGAAAAAACACTTTGTTTTGTTACTGATAAGGTCTTAGTACGGAAAGGGTGTCTCCTAGCCTTCTCATTGGCTAAGAAGGCATATAAAAGTGCTTGCAAGGCCGGGTTGTTCTATCCACCTCTCTTGACTTCATCCCCTTGGTGACCTGGGTAAGTCTATTGAATTCAAACTACTCTAGTTGTTGCTTTAGAGATAGTTTAACTATGGTCTGAACCTGCACCAACAGTCTGTAAGATTAGCAGTATTAAGGAGGTTAGTTCTTTCTTTCCAAAAGAGGCTCTCTGGAACTAGTCCGTTGCAGGCCTTGGTGGATTCCGACTTTAAAAATATCACGCTAGGATTAACAAATGGGACGGGGACACCCATTCCCAATAATTATACTAGGGTAGGCTATGTAAATCCATTCCACAATCCTGAAAAATTGCAGCCTTAAACAACTTTAGGAATGGACAGCTTTATTCCGACCCGTTATAGACAAGTAAGACTGGCAGACCTTGAGCCGACTCCACTGGATTCAGAAGTATTTGCATGAGGGGATGACCTGATCCTGCTGTTTCCATAAAACCCTGGAGATCAATTTTGAAATATAACAATTGAAATGCAACCCAATTGTTCTTTTTAGTTTAGTAGATGATCTAGATCAAGGTAAGTTTGAGAAGTTGGAAGTGCTATATGTGAATTCTTCTTCAGGGCAATTCTAGCCTCTGCGTTAGTAATGTTAGGAAGAAATTCTCCTTATGAGCAGTTTCCTCAATAATGGGCCATAACAGGCCCCCTAGGATTTCCTCTGAAGGGTGTGGTGCTGCACAGCATTAGAGACAGGATACTGGATGAGTTCAACCACTGAGCTTACCAGTATCACAAACTGTAAAGTGTTATGGGAGCAACTTGTAATCTTCAATACAGATCTTTACCTGGTGTAAGTTGAAATAGCACCTTTGAAATAAAAGCAGCTATGATGATTTAAATCAGATGAGGGTTCTAGCCCCACTTTTGAGCTCATTTAACAAGGGTACTTGCATTTTTAACAAATTCTCTGAACTTCTTTCTGGTAAAACTTTCCAAAAGGATTTGAAAATTCCAGGCATCCATAAGGGAAACAGTTTCTACTGTGGGTTTAGTAATTAGACTCTATGTTTTTTAACTCATTCCTCCTGGGCTGCTGAGAACAGAAGGTCCTGGGGTCAGGGCAGAGGACAAGGACGCAGTTAATCTGCATTCGGATTCTGCATATGATTTCCTGTGTGATGGTGGGCAATAGGATGAGCTTCTCAAACAGCACAGCACTCAGACAGTGTAGCTGCATTGAAAGCTGGGACTCTAATCTCCTGAAGCTACATCAACAAAGAGACTTAAGCATCTAAGGTCCCCTTTAGGCAATGAAGTCCAACAATAAGGTGACACTGATGTCTTCCAAACTGCCAGCACTGCAGGCACCTAAATTCTCTCAGCACCTAAGTTTCTATTTCTGCACATGCAGAAAACCACCAATGTCCTGATGCTCCCACGGTGCTCAGTGTCCTGGCTCCAGGGGGAATTTCCCCCCGATCTCACCTATGGCTCATAGTGCATTAGGTTGCCTCAGGGCACACCTTACCAGTGCAAGATGCACCACAGACACAACTGAGGGTGACCACATCAGGGCTTTGGTGGGCTAGTGGCATGGGGGTGTTCTAGAATATCTGATAGCCCAGTAGTTAGAGCACTCTGCTCAGATTTAGGAGACCTGTTTTCACAATCTCACTCTGTCAAAGTCAGAGCAGCAACTTGACCCCAGATCTGACAACTCACAGGTGAGCTCCTTACCTCTGGTCTTACTCTTTGTTTGTTGTACAGTGCCTGTCACAATGGGGCCCTATTCTCAGTTGCAGCAGTTAGGAGCAATTGGAATTTCCTAATGATCAATTCTATCACAAATAGCAATTAGGAAGGTCTAAATTCTGCTTCCAACCCATCACCAATGATGGTGAACAAGTCACTTGCATCTATCCTCTGTGCTGTTAATCTTGTCTCCCAACGAAAATAGCAACTCACTTGTGTGTTGTGCAGCTTTATGCTTGCATGGAGCAGTGAAAGGGTAATTTCTCATGCAATTGCTTGGAATTATTTTAGTTTGTTTTTGTTTCTGAAGCTTAAGGGGGAATGGGTTCAGAGGACTAGAAGGAAGAAACAGAAGCAGATATGTGGCCTTCAACAAAAATTATCTACCTACCTAACCCCCCTTACTCTAAAACTCAATGCCTGAATCTCTTTTTCCATTATCAGTTGTGTCTTATGTTTTCCTCCCTCCTGTGTTTTTCAGGATTCTTTCCATCACAGAAGATGTCTTACTGCCCGCCCCAGGATTGCTATTATGATATATGCCCACGCCCATGTATTGACGTCCGCAACGAGCAGTGTGTCACATCATGTGGCGATTCGAGTGCAGTGGTTTATGCGCCACCAGTTGTTGTGAGATTCCCAGGACCAACTCTCGCTACTTGTCCTCAAGACAGCATCGTGGGAACAACCATACCAAATTTGCCCATAAGAATTGGAGTCCCATATGGTTCTAGTGGCGGTTTCAGAGGCTCAATCGGTTCTGGGGGTAGTTATGGTGGTGGTTATGGGGGAGATTATGGTGGTGGTTACGGGGGAGGTAACGGTCTTGTTTATGGGAGTGGAGCCGGGGGTGGTTATGGAGGTGGAGCCGGGCGTGGTTATGGGGGTGGTTATGGAGGCTCATATGGTTATGGGGGCTCATGTGGTTATAGCAGGAAGTCATATCGTAGCATTTCTGGGGGAGGATATTCTGGGTCCGGCTATGGAAATTGTGGGCCATGTTAAACCCAGAAGAACGAGCCATGGAATGAGAAACAATCAGGAAATGACAAGATAGATCTAATGGACAATGATGCCTACAACTCTACTTGCAGACTGTGGGTGTTCATCACCTCTGTAAATCAGGCCTATCGGTGTCTTCCACTTGTTACATATTAGTGTGGGTTTATGATCCAATGGTTTTGCAGCTTAGTCTTATGCTCCTATTGTGCTTTGCGCTACTTGATGTTGAACTGGCTAAAACAAGTCACTTGGTTGAAAAAGGGACGTGATTTTCATAGTCAGCAGCTTCAAGACAGAAAGCAGATCATCTTGTGTGAAACGCATCATTTTGGAGCGGGTGATTGGTTCTTGCTCGTATTGTAACCCTGAAAATACATTCTTTGTACTCTGCATTCAATCATTCTGCAAGTGTGTGCTCCGCTGCTCATTCCCATTAAAAATTATTCTGCATCTTAGCATTGGCCTTCTGGTTTTACTTTCTCCTCCCTTCTTTCTATCTAAAGCAACTTCGGTGGAAATTCACCCCAGTGTAGATGCTTCGTATGTGCCCCCTGCACTACAAATCTCCACCTCAAGGGAATAACTAAGCAGCAACTGGTCAATAGCATGGTGCTGGCCATCTGCCCAGGGGAGATATTCCTCCATGTTCCAAAAGTCTCAGAAGGGAATTAGATATATTTCCCTACTCTAAATATTATATAAAATTGTAGAATCATGGAAATATAGAGCTGGAAGGAATCTTGGGATGTCACCTAGTCCAGCCCCCTTTGCGGACGCAGGACCTGACCTGACTGGTCTTCATCAAATCTCTGCTTATAAACCGTGAATGATTTACAACTTCCCATGAAAGCTTGAAATCAATGCTTTACAATCATTATAGTTAGAAAGCTATGGCTAATATCTAACCTGTATCTCCTATCATGCAGATTAAGCCACTTACATCTCATCTTATCTTCAGCGGACATGCAGAATAATTGATCACCATACTCTTTAAAGTATGCTACGCATACTTGAAAGTTTTCAGAGGAACAGCCGTGTTAGTCTGTATTCGCAAAAAGAAAAGGAGTACTTGTGGCACCTTAGAGACTAACCAATTTATTTGAGCATGAGCTTTCGTGAGCTATGAAGTGAGCTGTAGCTGTAGGATCTAGCACTTTTGAAATTCTTAGTTTTCAGTTCTTCTGTGAATACATTTTGCAGGAAAAGAGACTTGGTGGGTTTGTGTAGGGCCATTTTAAAGAGCATGATGGAAAATTGTTCTGCTTGTCTGCTGAAGATAAAATGAGACGTAATTGGCTTAATCTGTATGCTGGGTGATACAGGTTAGATACTGGCCATAACTTTCTAACTATTATGATTGTAAAGCATTGATTTCAGGCTTTGACGGGAAGTTGTGGAATCTCCATCACTGACGGTTTATAAGGAGAGGTTCGACAAAGACCAGTCAGGTCGGGTCCTGCGTCCGCACAGGGGGCTGCACAGGGTGACATCCCAAGGTTCCTTCCAGCCCTATATTTCCAGGATTCTACAATTTTATATAATATTTAGAGCTGGGAAATATATTCTAATTCCCTTCTGAGACTTTTGGAACAAGGGGGAATATCTCCCCTGAGCAGATGGCCAGCCCCATGCTATTGACCAGTTAATGCACTTTGCTGCTCAGTTATTCCACTGAGGCGGAGGGTTGTTGTGCAGAGGGCACGTACTGAGCATCTGCACCAGGGTGAATTTCACCCAAGTTGCTTTGGATAGAAAGAAGTGAGGAGAAAGTAAAACCAGAAGGCCAATGCTATGATGCAGAACAATTTTTAATGGGAATGAGCAGCGGAGCACACACTTGCAGAATGAATGAATGCAGAGTACAAAGAATGTATTTTCAGGGTTACAATACGAGCAAGAACCAATCACCCGCTCCAAAGTGATGCTTTTCACACAAGATGATCTGCTTTCTGTCTTGAAGCTGCTGACTTTGAAAATCACGTCCCTTTTTCAACCAAGTGACTTGTTTTAGCCAGTTCAACATCAAGTAGCGCAAAGCACAATAGGAGCATAAGACTAAGCTGCAAAACCATTGGATCATAAACCTACACTAATATGTAACAAGTGGAAGACGCAGATAGGCCTGATTTACAGAGGTGATGAACACCCACAGTCTGCAAGTAGAGTTGTAGGCATCATTGTCCATTAGATCAGTTGTGAATCTCTATCTTGTCATTTCCTGTTTGTTTCTCATTCCATGGCTCGTTCTTCTGGGTTTAACATGGCCCACAATTTCCATAGCCGGACCCAGAATATCCTCCCCCAGAAATGCTACGATATGACTTCCTGCTATAACCACATGAGCCCCCATAACCATATGAGCTTCCATAACCACCCCCATAGCCACCCCCGGCTCCAACCCCATAACCACCATTGTAACCTCCCCCATAAACAAGACCGTTACCTCCCCCGTAACCAACACCATTGTAACCTCCCCCATAAACACCACCATAACTACCCCCAGAACCAATTGAGCCTCTGAAACCTCCACCAGAAATATATGGGAAATTTGGTAAGGTTGTTCCCACGATGCTGTCTTGAGGGTAAGTAGCGAGAGTTGGTCCTGGGAATCTCACAACAACTGGTGGTGCATAAACCACTGCACTCGAATCGCCACATGATGTGACACACGGCTCGTTGCGGACATCAATACATGGGCGTGGGCATATATCATAATAGCAATCCTGGGGCGGGCAGTAAGACATCTTCTGTGATGGAGAGAATCCTGAAAAACACAGGAGGGAGGAAAACGTAAGACACAACTGATAATGGAAAAAGAGATTCAGGCATTGAGTTTTAGAGAAATGGGGGTTAGGTAGGTAGATACGTTTTGTTGAAGGCCACATATCTGCTCCGGTTTCTTTCTTCTATTTCTTCGCATTCTTTCCCCTTAGTCTTCAAACACACACACACAAAATCCCAGCAATTTCAAAACAAGTTACCTTTTCACTGCTTCATGCAACCATTATGCTGCACAACACTCTGTGAAGTCAGTGAGAGGTACTTTTCATTCAAAGCTGCTATTTCAGCTTGTACCAACTCAAGATCAGGATCGAACATTACAAGCTCTACCCTTAAGACTTTAAGTTTTGCCATAGTGGGTCAGCTCATGGTCCAACTCATCCAATGTCCTCGACGTGGCCCATTATGGAGGAAACTGCTCATAAGGAGAATTTCTTCTCAGCATCACTAAACTAGGGGCTAGATTTGCCCTGAAGGGCAATTCCTTTAAAGCACTTCCAACCTCTCAAACTTATCTAGATCTTGATCATCTACTTAACTAAAAAGAACAATCAAGTCGCTGTTCAGTTGTTATATTTCAAAACTGATCTCCAGCATTTTATGCAAACTGGAGGATCAGATCATCCCCTCCTGCAAATACCTGTGAGTCCAGTGAAGTCAGCTGACAGTCTGGCAATTATATTTATCTATAAAGAGTCAGAATAAAGCTGTCCGTTCCTAAAGTAGTTTAAGGCTGAGATTTTTTAGAATTCTGTAATGGATGTACATGCACTAGCCTGTTATATTTATTGCAAATGGGTGTCCGAATCCCATATGTGGATTTGAAAATCCCAGCATGATAATTTTAAAGTCTGCCACCGCCAAGGCCTGCAACTGACTAGTTACAGAGAGTCTCTTTTGGAAAGAAAAACCACCCTCATTAATATTGCTAAAATCACACAGTATTGGTGAAAGTACAATGCATAGTTAAAACTAACACTAAAGCAACAACTAGAGTAATTTGAATTCAATAGACTTACCCAGTTCACCAAGGGGATGAAATCAAGAGAAGTGGCTGAAACAACCCAGAGTTGCAAGCACTTTTATATGCTTTCTTAGCCAATGGGAAGGATAGGAGACACCCTTTCAATAAGCAACCAACCAAAGTGTTTTCTTGCGTGCATTACCACTGACCAAACAAAATGTTTTCTTGCTTTGGATGATAATTATTATTATCCTCTAATTATTTAAATGGCTTTGCCATGGTTCATCAATTACTCAATTCCAATCCCACATATGGATGATTTGCGTATTACTCCCTGAAATTCCTTTAATCTGAAAGCTTTATGGGCAACATACCTTCTTGGTATCATCCCACTTATCTCCTTTGTGTTGACAGAGGTATAAATCCAGTTCCATTGCATTACTTCTTCACTGAATAACTTCAAAACATGAAGGTGTATCAATATTACAATCTGCTGTGATGTACAGGATTCCATGTCGTTCCTGAAATCCTGACTAGTATCTAATTAGCGGCAAGGTGGAATTCACCCTTCTGAAGTCTTAGTGGGGTGGGAGACATTATTCTGCATGTCTAGCATTCCCCTCCTTACCTGTACAGTGGGTATTTGAGCCAACACCCTTTGGAATTGCATGAATGTCTCTCCAATCAGTTCAATGGCCTTGGAACCAGGCCTTCTGGGTTACAATACTGTGCTGGACACATGACCAGGGCAATAGAACAAACTGATAAGTTAAAGGGTAATAAGTCACCAGGACCAGATGGTGTTCACCCAAAAGTTCAGAAGGAACTCAATTATAAAATTGCAGAACTGCTAACTGTGGTAACTAGCCTATTGCTTAAATCAGCCTCTCTATGAGATGACTGGCAGATAACTAATGTGACACCAATTTTGAGAAAAGTCTCCTAAATTCAGTATCAGGTAAATTGGTTGCAACTTGGTAAAGATCAGAATGATCAGCTACATAGATTAACAGGATATACTGGATCAGAATCAATATGACTTTGTGAAGAGAAATCATGTCTTACCAATCATTAGAATTCCTTGAGTTGGTCAACAAATACGTGGAGAATGGTGTTCCAGAAGAGAATGTATACTTGGACTTTCAGAAAGTCTTTGACAAGCTCCTGCACTGAAAGCCCTTAAGTAAACTAAGCAGTTATGGGAAAAGAGGGAAGGTCCTCTCATGAATCAGTAACTGGTTAAAACATAGGGAGGAAAAGGGTAGGAAGAAAATGTTCAGTTTTCAAAGTGGAAAGAGGTAAATAGCTGGCTCCTTCTAGGAGCTGTACTGGGACCAGTGCTGTTGAACGTACTCATAAATGAAAAAGGGGGTATACTGTGAGTTGGCAAAGTTTGCAAACCACACAAAATTACTCCAGATAGTTAAGTTGAAGCATACTGCAAAGAGTTACAAAGGGATCTTAGAAAACTGGCAAGAAAATGGCAGATGAAATGGCATGTTGGAAAAGGCAAAGTAATGCACATTGGAAAACATAATCCCAACTCTACGTGCACAACAATGGGGTTTAAGTTAGCTGTTACCCCTCAGGAAAGAGATTTTAAACTCACTGCAGGTAGGTCTCTGAAAATATAGGCTCCATGTCCAGCAGCAGTCAAAAACGCTAAGAGAATGTTAGGAACCATTATGAAACAGATAGGATCCTAAAACAGAAAAACATTGTAATGCCACTATGTAAATCTATGGCGTGCCACCCCTGGAATACTGCATGCGGTTCTGGTCACCCCATCTCAAAAAAGATATAAAATCCAGAGAAGGGCAACACAAATGATTAAGGGTATAAAACAGCTTCCATATGAGGTGAGATTAAAATGACTAAGAGTGTTCAACTTGGAAAAGGGAGGACTGAGGGGGAACGTGACAGAGGTCTACAAAATCATGAGTCATGTAATGGAAATGCATAAGGGAGTGCTATTTACCCTTTCACATAACACATGAACCAGGGGTCACCCAAAGTAATTAATGGGCAGCAAGTTTAAAACAAACATCGGAGAAGAGCAACAAAAATGATTAAAGGTCTAGAAAACATGACCTATGAGGGAACATTGCAGAAAGTAGGCTTGTATACTCTGGAGAGGAGAAGACTGAGAGGCGACATGATAACAGTTTCCAAGCACATAAAAGGTTGTTAGAAGGAGGAGGGAGAAAACTTGTTCTCCTTAACCTCTGAGGATAGAACAAGAAGCAATGGTCTCAAATTGCAGGTTGGGCCATTTAGATTGGACATTAGGAAAAACTTCCGAACGCCAGGGTGGTTAAGCACTGGAATAAATTACCCAGGGAGGTTGTGGAATCTCCATCAATAGAGATCTTAAGAGAAAGTTAGACAAACACCTGTCAGGGATGGTCTAGATAAAACTTAGTCCTGCCATGAGTGCAGGGGACTGGACTACATGACCTCCTAAGGTCCCTTCCAGGCCTACATTTCTGTGATTCTACGATTGAGCGGACGTTTTCAGAAAACTCCCCACAATAATTCCAAGATCTTTCTTGAGTGGCAACAACTAAAATTAGACCCCATCATTGTTGGCGTATAATTGAGTTTATATTTTTCAATCTCTATTACTTTGCATTTGTCAACTTGAAATCGTACTACCATTTTCTTGCCCAGTCACCCAGTTTTGTAAGATCTCTTTGTAACTCTTTGCAGTATGCACCACACTTAACAATCATAAGTATTTTGTGTGGCCTGCAAACTTTGCCAATTCAAAATTTACCTCTTTTTCCAGATCATTTATGAATACATTAAAGAGCACTGGTCTGAGTACGACTCCTTGAGGGAGCCCACTGTTTACCTCTTTCCACTTTGAAAACTAAAAATTTCCTTTCTACCCCTTTCCCATTATATATTAACTGGTTACTAATCCATGAGAGAACTTTGCCTTTTACCTCCATAACTGCTTTAGTTTGTTTAAGAGTATTTGGTGCGGGAGCTTGTCAAAGACTTTCTGAAAATCCAAGTTATTACTTATTACCATTTAATTTATCCGTTTGTGCCATTGCCCTGGTCATGTGTCCGGCACAGTACTGTAACCCAAAAGGCCTGGTTCCAAGGCCATTGAACTGATTGGAGAGACAGTCATGCACTCCGAAAGGGTGTTGGCTCAAACATACATGGTATAGCTAAGGGTGGGAATACTAAGCATGCAGAATAATGTCTCCCACCCTACAAGGATTTAGAAGGGTGAACTCCACCTTGTCACTAATTAGATGCTTGTCGGGATTTAATGAAATAACATGCAATCCTGTATGTCACAGCAGATTGTAACCTCGATACGCCTCTGAGTCACCCTCTTATTTTGAAGTTTTTCAGTGGAGTACTAATGAAATGGAACTGGATTTATACTTGTGTCAACACTAAGGAGATCAGAGATAATACCAGGGAGGTATCTTGCCCACAAAGATTTAAGATGAAATGTTCATGTCATCTATGTGGAACTGAGAATTGAGTAATTGATTAATCATGATCAAGACTACTGCAAACATTAGAGATGTTACCCATCGAGAAAAAACACTTTGTTTTGTTACTGATAAGGTCTTAGTACGGAAAGGGTGTCTCCTAGCCTTCTCATTGGCTAAGAAGGCATATAAAAGTGCTTGCAAGGCCGGGTTGTTCTATCCACCTCTCTTGACTTCATCCCCTTGGTGACCTGGGTAAGTCTATTGAATTCAAACTACTCTAGTTGTTGCTTTAGAGATAGTTTAACTATGGTCTGAACCTGCACCAACAGTCTGTAAGATTAGCAGTATTAAGGAGGTTAGTTCTTTCTTTCCAAAAGAGGCTCTCTGGAACTAGTCCGTTGCAGGCCTTGGTGGATTCCGACTTTAAAAATATCACGCTAGGATTAACAAATGGGACGGGGACACCCATTCCCAATAATTATACTAGGGTAGGCTATGTAAATCCATTCCACAATCCTGAAAAATTGCAGCCTTAAACAACTTTAGGAATGGACAGCTTTATTCCGACCCGTTATAGACAAGTAAGACTGGCAGACCTTGAGCCGACTCCACTGGATTCAGAAGTATTTGCATGAGGGGATGACCTGATCCTGCTGTTTCCATAAAACCCTGGAGATCAATTTTGAAATATAACAATTGAAATGCAACCCAATTGTTCTTTTTAGTTTAGTAGATGATCTAGATCAAGGTAAGTCTGAGAAGTTGGAAGTGCTATATGTGAATTCTTCTTCAGGGCAATTCTAGCCTCTGCGTTAGTAATGTTAGGAAGAAATTCTCCTTATGAGCAGTTTCCTCAATAATGGGCCATAACAGGCCCCCTAGAATTTCCTCTGAAGGGTGTGGCGCTGCACAGCATTAGAGACAGGATACTGGATGAGTTCAACCACTGAGCTTACCAGTATCGCAAACTGTAAAGTGTTATGGGAGCAACTTGTAATCTTCAATACAGATCTTTACCTGGTGTAAGTTGAAATAGAACCTTTGAAATAAAAGCAGCTATGATGATTTAGATCAGATGAGGGTTCTAGCCCCACTTTTGAGCTCATTTAACAAGGGTACTTGCATTTTTAACAAATTCTCTGAACTTCTTTCTGGTAAAACTTTCCAAAAGGATTTGAAAATTCCAGGCATCCATAAGGGAAATAGTTTCTACTGTGGGTTTAGTAATTAGACTCTATGTTTTTTAACTCATTCCTCCTGGGCTGCTGAGAACAGAAGGTCCTGGGGTCAGGGCAGAGGACAAGGACGCAGTTAATCTGCATTCGGATTCTGCATATGATTTCCTGTGTGATGGTGGGCAATAGGGTGAGCTTCTCAAACAGCTCAGTCCGATAGGATGAGCTTCTCAAACAGCTCAGCACTCAGACAGTGTAGCTAATGGCATGGGGGTGTTCTAAAATATCTGATAGCACAGTGGTTAGAGCACTCTGCTCAGATTTAGGAGACCTGTTTTCACAATCTCACTCTGTCAAAGTCAGAGCAGCAACTTGACCCCAGATCTGACAACTCACAGGTGAGCTCCTTACCTCTGGTCTTACTCTTTGTTTGTTGTACAGTGCCTGTCACAATGGGGCCCTATTCTCAGTTGCAGCAGTTAGGAGCAATTGGAATTTCCTAATGATCAATTCTATCACAAATAGCAATTAGGAAGGTCTAAATTCTGCTTCCAACCCATCCAATGACTCACCAATGATGGTGAGCAAGTCACTTGCATCTATCCTCTGTGCTGTTAATCTTGTCTCCCAACAAAAATAGCAACTCACTTGTGTGTTGTGCAGCTTTATGCTTGCATGGAGCAGTGAAAGGGTAATTTCTCATGAAATTGCTTGGAATTATTTTAGTTTGTTTTTGTTTCTGAAGCTTAAGGGGGAATGGGTTCAGAGGACTAGAAGGAAGAAACAGAAGCAGATATGTGGCCTTCAACAAAAATTATCTACCTACCTAACCCCCCTTACTCTAAAACTCAATGCCTGAATCTCTTTTTCCATTATCAGTTGTGTCTTACGTTTTCCTCCCTCCTGTGTTTTTCAGGATTCTCTCCATCACAGAAGATGTCTTACTGCCCGCCCCAGGATTGCTATTATGATATATGCCCACGCCCATGTATTGACGTCCGCAACGAGCCGTGTGTCACATCATGTGGCGATTCGAGTGCAGTGGTTTATGCGCCACCAGTTGTTGTGAGATTCCCAGGACCAACTCTCGCTACTTGCCCTCAAGACAGCATTGTGGGAACAACCATACCAAATTTGCCCGCAAGACCTGGAGTCCCATATGGTTCTAGTGGCGGTTTCAGAGGCTCAATCGGTTCTGGGGGTAGTTATGGTGGTGGTTATGGGGGAGATTATGGTGGTGGTTACGGGGGAGGTAACGGTCTTGTTTATGGGAGTGGAGCCGGGGGTGGTTATGGAGGTGGAGCCGGGCGTGGTTATGGGGGTGGTTATGGAGGCTCATATGGTTACGGGGGCTCATGTGGTTATAGCAGGAAGTCATATCGTAGCATTTCTGGGGGAGGATATTCTGGGTCCGGCTATGGAAATTGTGGGCCATGTTAAACCCAGAAGAACGAGCCATGGAATGAGAAACAAACAGGAAATGACAAGATAGAGATTCACAACTGATCTAATGGACAATGATGCCTACAACTCTACTTGCAGACTGTGGG
This sequence comes from Caretta caretta, assembly GCF_965140235.1. Classification (NCBI taxonomy): domain Eukaryota; kingdom Metazoa; phylum Chordata; order Testudines; family Cheloniidae; genus Caretta; species Caretta caretta. The sequence continues at coordinate 3,005,437 of NC_134229.1, read as the reverse complement.
TGTTCATCACCTCTGTAAATCAGGCCTGTCGGTCTCTTCCACTTGTTACATATTAGTGTAGGTTTATGATCCAATGGTTTTGCAGCTTAGTCTTATGCTCCTATTGTGCTTTGCGCTACTTGATGTTGAACTGGCTAAAACAAGTCACTTGGTTGAAAAAGGGACGTGATTTTCAAAGTCAGCAGCTTCAAGACAGAAAGCAGAAAATCTTGTGTGAAAAGCATCACTTTGGAGCGGGTGATTGGTTCTTGCTCGTATTGTAACCCTGAAAATACATTCTTTGTACTCTGCATTCATTCATTCTGCAAGTGTGTGCTCCGCTGCTCATTCCCATTAAAAATTATTCTGCATCACAGCATTGGCCTTCTGGTTTTACTTTCTCCTCCCTTCTTTCTATCCAAAGCGATTTGGGTGAAATTCACCCCAGTGTAGATGCTTCGTATGTGCCCCCTGCACTACAAATCTCCACCTCAAGGGAATAACTAAGTAGCAAATCAGGTTGTCTCAAAAGGGAATTAGAATATATTTCCCTGGTCTAAATATTACATAAAAAATGTAGAATCCTTGAGAAAGAGGGCTGAAAGGAACCTGGAGAGGTCACCTAGTCCAGCCCCCTGTGCGGAGGGAGCATCTGACCGGCCTTTGATTACATGTCCTTATAAACACCTTCAATGATGGAGATTCTACAACTTCCTGTGGGAGTGTGAAATCAATGCTTACCTATGATAGTTAGACAGTTATTGCTAATATCCATCCTCAATCTCCCATGCTGCAGATTAAACCAATTACAACTCATCTTATTTTCATCCGACACGCAAAACAATTGAACAGGATGCTCTTTATAACAGCCCTGCATATACCTGAAAACTGTTATCCGTTCCCATGTCAATCTGCTTTTCTCAGCACAAAACATGTCCAGTGTTTTGAACTAGTCCTCAGAGGTCAGGTTTCTAAACCTTTTGGGTTTTTTTTTGTTGCTCTCCTCTGGACTCTCTCTAGTTTGTCCACATCTTCCCTATTGAATTGTGCTGGCCAAAACTGGGGACAAAACTCCAGCTTAGGCCCACCAGTGTCTATCAAAGTGGGACAATTTCCTTCCTAGACTTCATACTTTGCAGTTCACTTTATTGAATTTCATTTTGCTTTTCTCAGATGAAGTCATCAATTAGGGAAGCTCATTTTGACTTCTCATCCTGTCTTCCAAAGTGCTCGCAACCTCTCTCAGCTTGGTGTCCTCTGCAAATTATATCAGTGAACTGTTTCAGAGGAACAGCCGTGTTAGTCTGTATTCGCAAAAAGAAAAGGAGTACTTGTGGCACCTTAGAGACTAACCAATTTATTTGAGCATGAGCTTTCGTGAGCTACAGCTCACTTCATCAGATGTTTACCGTGGAAACTGCAGCAGACTTTATATACACACAGAGAATATATACACACAGGAGAGTGAATTTGTGTGGGGGGGTGGAGGGTGAGAAAACCTGGATTTGTGCTGGAAATGGCCCACCTGTTGATCACTTTAGATAAGCTATTACCAGCAGGACAGTGGGGTGGGAGGAGGTATTGTTTCATATTCTCTGTGTGTATATAAAGTCTGCTGCAGTTTCCACGGTAAACATCTGATGAAGTGAGCTGTAGCTCACGAAAGCTCATGCTCAAATAAATTGGTTAGTCTCTAAGGTGCCACAAGTACTCCTTTTCTTTTTATCAGTGAACTGTTATGCAAGTAATTAGTGAAAATCTTGAAAAATAAAAGACCCAGGATAACCTCTTGTGGGTGCCCTTTAGATATAACCTCCCAGGTTGACACCAAACCATTGATAACTAGTCTCTGAGTCCAGTCTTTCAACCAGTTATGTAGCACCTGATAATAATTTTGTCTCAACCATGTGGTTGAGGGAAATGTTTCCCTAGTTTGCTTGTAAGAATATCCTGTGGGACTGTTTCAAAAGCTTTACTAATATCAAGATACAGTTGGGGCTCTAAAATAATTTCCCTCCAGCTAATTTATGATAACCTTCCCAGAAATAGACAATTTATCAAGTAATCTATCCCCTGTCTTTCAGTCCCAGCTTTAGGTTTAGGGACACCCAGAGCATGGGGTTGCCTCCTGGACCATCTGCCCTAATAGCCATTGATGGATCTATCCTCAAAGAATTTTTTAATTCTTTTTTGAAGCCAGTTACATTTTTGACCTCACACAATGCCCTGGAAACAAGTTCACAGATTGACTGTGTGTTGGGTGAAGAAGTATTTCCTCATGTTTGATTTAAACCTGCTGCCGATTAATTTCTTTGGGCGATCCCTGGTTCTTCTGTTATGTGGAGGGATAAATACTTCATCTTTGTCTTTCTCAACACCAATCATGATTTTACATTCCTCTATCATATTCCCCCTTAGTAGTCTCTTTTCCAAGATGAACAGTTCCAGTCTTTTTAATCTCACCTCATATAGAAGCTGTTCCATACCCTTAATCTTTTGTGTTGCCCTTCTCTGGACTTTTTCCAATTCTAATATTTTTTTGAGATGGGGTGACCATAACCACATGCAGTATCACAGGGGTGGACATACATGGATTTATTTAGTAGCATTATGATATTTTCTGTCTTATGACCTATTCCTTTCCTAGTAACAGCTGTGTTAGTTTGTATTTGCAAAAAGAAAAGGAGTACTTGTGGCACCTTAGAGACTAACCAATTTATTTGAGCATAAGCTTTCGTGAGCTACAGCTCACTTCATGGGATGCATACTGTGGAAAGTACAGAAGACGTTTTTATACACACAAACCATGAAAAAATGGGTGATTATCACTACAAAAGGTTTTCTCTCCCCCCATCCCACTCTCCTGCTGGTAACAGCTTATGTAAAGTGATCACTCGCCTTACAATGTGTATGATAATCAAGGTTGGCCATTACCAGCACAAATCCAGGTTTCCCCCCCCCCAACACCCCAACACCCCCCAAAAAAACTCTCCTGTTGGTAATAGCTTATCTAAAGTGATCACTCTCCTTACAAGAGATCAACCTTGTAAGGAGAGTGATCACTTTAGATAAGCTATTACCAACAGGAGAGTGTTTTTTTTCTGGGGGGGGGGGGAGAAAACCTGGATTTGTGCTGGTAATGGCCCACCTTGATTATCATACACATTGTAAGGAGAGTGATCACTTTACATAAGCTGTTACCAATCGGAGAGTGGGGTGGGGGGAAAGAAAACCTTTTGTAGTGATAATCAATCATTTTTTCATGGTTTGTGTGTATAAAAACATCTTCTATACTTTCCACAGTATGCATCCGATGAAGTGAGCTGTAACTCACGAAAGCTTATGCTCAAATAAATTGGTTAGTCTCTAAGGTGCCACAAGTACTCCTTTTCTTTTTCCATTCCTTTCCTAATGGTTCCTAACATTCTGTTTTGTTTTGTTTTTTTGACTCCTGCTGCATATTGAGTAAATATTTTCAGAGAACTACCCAAAATGACTTCAAGTTCTTTCTTGAGTGGCAACTCCTAATTTAGACCCCATCATTGTTTATGTATAGTTGGGATTATGTTTTCCAATCTGTATTACTGTTCATTTGTCAACATAGAATTTCAGCTGCCATTTTCTTGCCCACTCACCCAGTTTTCTAAGATCCCTTTTAAATTCTTTGCAGTATGCTTTGCACTTAAATATCTTGAGTAATTTTGTGTGGTCTGCAAACTTTGCCATCTCAAAGTTTACCCCTTTTTCCAGATCGTTTATGAATAGGTGGAACAGCACTGATCCCAGTACAGCTCCTTGAGGGAGCCCATGATTTACCTCTTTTCCTTTGAAAACTGACTATTTCCTTCCTATCCTTTCCCCCCTATATTTTAAGCAGTTACTGATCCAGGAGAGGACCTTCCCTCTTATCTCATAACTCTTTATTTTGCTTAAGAGCCTTTGGTGAAGGAGCTTGTCAAAGGCTTTCTTAAGGTCCAAGTACACTTTCTCCACTGGATCACCTCTGTCCACATATTTGTTGACCAATTCAAAGAATTCTAATATACTGGTGAAACATGATTTACCTTTGTAAAAGCTGTGTTAACTCTTTCCCAACATGTCATGTTCATCTATGTGGCTGATAATTCTGATCTTTACCATAGTTTCAACCAATGTGCCTGGTGCTGAAGTGAGGCTTACTGGCCTGTAATTGCCAGGATTGCCCTTAGTCACTTTTAAAAAAAATTGATGACACATTAATTATCTGCCAGTGAGAGGATGATTTCAGTGATACGTTACATACAACAGTTAGCAGTTCTATAATTTCTTATTTGAGTTCCTTCAGAACTCCTGGGTAAATACCATGTGGTCCTGGTGACTTATTACCATTAAATTTATCAATTTGTTCCACTGTCCTGGTCATGGGTCCAGGAGAAGACTGTAACCCAGAAGGCCTGGTTCCAAGATCATTAAGCTGATTGGAAAGACATTCATGTAGTTCAAAAGGGTGTTGACTGAAAAACAGCATGTATAGCTAAGAGTGGGGACACTAAACATGGAGAATAATGTCTCCCACCCTTGAAGGATTTACGAGGGTGAACTCCACCTTGCTGCTAATTAGAACCTACTTGAGATTTAAAGAACTAGAATGAAAACCTGTGCATGACAGCAGACTGTAATATTGACACACCTCTGAGTCACCCTTCTATTTTGAAGTCCTTCAATGGAGAACTAATCAAATGGAACTATATTTATACCTGTGCCAACACCGAGGCGATCAGTGGGATGATAAAAGGAAGGTATCTTGCCCATAAAGGTTTGAGATTAAAGGAAATGCTGGCTGAAATGTGCATGCCATCCTAGGTGGGACTGGGAATTGAGTAATGGATCAGCCATTGCAAAGCCATTACAATAATTAAAGGAGTTTACCAAAGCAAGTCACGATTTTGTTTTCTCAGCGGTAAGGCACGCAAGAAAACACTTTGTTTCGTTATTGATAAGGTCTTGGTACAGCCAGGGTATCTCCGATCCTTCCCCCATGCTAAGAAAGCACATAGAAGTGCTTGCAACGCTGGGTTGTTTTATCCACTTCTCTTAACTTCATCCCCGTGGTGAACTGGGTAAGTCTATCGGATTCAAATTGCTCCAGTTGTTGCTTTAGAGATACTTTAAACTACTGCCTAAACCTGCACCAATACTGTGTGTCTTTAGCAAATGTTAGGAGGGCAGATTTGTCTTTCCATGAGAGACTCTCTCTAACTAGTCACTTGCAGGACTTGGTGGATGCCGACTTTAAAAATATAATCCTGGGATTTTCAATTCCCCATATTGGACTGCGACACCGATTCCCAATGGTTATAAAAGGATAGGGCATTTAAATCCATTAGACAATTATGAAAAATCTCAGCCTTAAGCTACTTTGGTAATGGACCACTTTATTTAGTCTGACTCTTTATAGATAAATACAATTGCCAGACCATCAGCTGATTTCACTGGGCTCATAGCTATTTGTGTGAGCTCATCATCTGACCTTATTGTTTCCATAAAATGCTGGAGATCAGCTTTGAAATATATATAACAATTGAACAGCAACTTGGTTGTTCTTTTTCGTTTAGTACACCACCTAGATCTAGATACGTTTGAGAAGTTGGTATTGCTTTATATGAATTTTCCCTCAGGGCAAACCTAGCCCCTGCTTTATTGATATGAGGAAAAAATTCTCCTTATGAGCAGTTTCCTCCATAACGGGCTACGTCAGGGCTTCTATAATTTCCTCTAAGGGTGTGGTGCTGCACAGCATTACAGACAGGACACTGAATTAATTCGACCACTGATTTGATCCAGTATATCACCTGGGTGTAACTTGTAATCCTTGATTCAGATCTTTATCTTGTGTAAGTTAAAATAGCACCTTTGAATTAACGGTAGCTATGATGACTGAGATCTATGATGACTTAGATCAGATGGGGGTTTTAGCTCCTGTTTTGAGCTCTTTTAAAAAGGACACTCACATTATTACCAGAGTCTCTGCACTTCTTTCTGGTAAACCTTTCCAAAATAATTTGAAATTTCCAGGCATCCATGATGGAAATATTTTCGACTGTGGCCTTGGTAATTTTTAACTCGACCCTCCTGGGCTGGTGAGAACAGAAAGTCCTGTGGTCATGTCATAAGACAGGGACTCAGGAAATCTGCATTTGGTTTCTTCATTGATTTTCTGTTTGATCTTGGTCACACTGAAGTCTTCCAAACTGGTAACACTGCAGGCACCTAAATTCCCTCAGCACCTAAGTTTCTATCCACTAAGGTCCTGATGCTGCCAAGGTGCTCAGTGTCCTCAGTCTGCTCAGTAGGAATTTCCCCCTGATTTCACCTGTGGGTCACAGTCCAGTAGGTTTTCTCAGCACACACCTACCAGTTCAAGACCTACAGCGGAGACAACTGAGGGTGACTACAGCAGGGCTTTGGTGGGCTGGTGGCATGGGGTTGTCCCAGAATATCCCTTAGAGCACTCTGCTAGGATATAGGAGACCTGTTTTCAGATTCTCACTTGGTCAGACTTGGAGCAGCAACTTGTCTCCAGATCTCACACCTCCCAGATGAGCTCCTTATCCCAGTTACTGTTTCTTACTCTTTGTTTGTACAATGCCTGTCACAATGGGGCCGTATTCTCAGTTGCAGCAATTAGGAGCTACTGAAATTTCCTAATGACAACTTCTATCACGGGTAACAATTAAGAAGGCCTAAATTCTGCTTCGAGCTCATTCAGTGACTCGCCAATGATGGTGGGCAAGTCCACTGAGCCTCTGTGCTGCGAGTATTGTTTCCCAGGGAAAATAACAACTCACTTCACCTGTGTGTTGTGCAACTAAATGGTTGCAGGAAACAGTGAAAATGTATTTTGTTATGAAACCGCGAGGAATAATTATCATTCTTATTTTTATTATTAATTATTGTTATTATTATTTTGTTTCTGAAGCCAAAGGGGGGAGTGGGTGCACAGGAATAGAAGGAAAAAATGGGAGCAGATATGTGGCCTTCTACAAAACCTACCTACCTACCTAGCCCCCTGTAACCTACAACTCAAACTCTGAAAACTCTTATTCCAATCTCAGCTGTGTCTCATGGTTTCTTTACTTCTGTGTTTTTCAGGATTTTCCCTCCATCACAGAAGATGTCTTGCTCCAAAGCTCTGTGTTGCCTACCCCAGGATTATTATGCCGATATATGCCCATGCCCATGTATTGACGTCTGCAACGAGCCGTGTGTCACATCATGTGGAGATTCAACTGCAGTGGTCTTTGTACCACCAGTTATTGTGAGATTCCAGAGACCAACTTTCGCTACTTGCCCTCAAGACAGCATCGTGGGAACAACCTTACCAAATTTGCCCGCAAGACCTAGCAGCTTCTCTGGTTCTAGTGGTGGTTTCAGTAGCTCATTTGGTTATGGGGGGAGGTTATGGTGGTGGTTTAAGGGGTGGACTCAGGGGTGGTTAGGAGGCTCATATTGTTATGGGGGCCCATGCGGTTATGGCAGAAGGTCACAACGTAGCATTTCCATTTCTGGGGGAGGATATTCTGGATATTGTGGGCCACGTTAAATCCAGAAGAACAATCCATGGAATGAGAAACAATCAGGAAATGACAAGATAGAAATTCGTCACTGAGCTAATGGACAATGATGCTTACAAGTCTGCCTGAAATCAGTGTGGACTGTGGTTGTTCATCATCTCTATAAAACAGGGTATCTACATCTTCCTGTTGTTACATAATACCCAAAGCTTAAGATATAATTGTTTTGCAGCTTAATCTTATGCTCCTATTGTGCTTTGTGCTATTTGATGTTAACCAGGCTAAAACCAGTCATTGGATTGAAAATGGGACGGGATTTTGAAACTCTGCTTCTTCAAGAAAGAAAGCAGAACATCCTGTGTGAAATGCATCACTTTGGAGTGGGTGATGAGCTTTAGCTCTTCTTGTAACCCTGAAAATACATTCTTTGTACTGTGCAATAATTCATTCTGAAAGTGTGTACTCCACTGTTCATCCTCATTAAAATTTATGCTGCATCATAGCATTGGCCTTCTGGTTTTCCTTTCTCCTCCATTCTTTCTTTCCAAAGCTCTTTGGGTGAAATTTGACCCTATACAGATGGTCAATACCAGCCCCATGCACTCCATCAGTCCCATTGAAGCACATAAGTAAGAAGAAAATCAGGTACATTAACTGGTCAATAGCATTGTGCAGGCCGTCTGCACAGGGGAGAATTCCCTCTTGTTAGATGTCTTAGATATAATGGAACTATAATATATTTCCCTGCTCTACATATTATATAGAATTGTAGACTCCTTGACATACAGGGCTGAAAGGAACCTTGAGATGTCATCTCATTCAGTCCCCTTTGCTGAGGCAGGACCCAGTAGACTTAAACCATCCCTGACAGGTGTTTGTGTAACTTTTTTTAGAACCTTCAGTGAGGGAGATTCCTAAATCTCCCTTGCTGCAGATTAAGCCAATTACATCTCATTTTGTCTTCAGTGCACATAAAGAACAATTGATCAGCATGCTCTTTATAACAGCCCAGCACATACTGGGAAACTGTTATCCAGTCCCCCCCCCTCAGTCGGCTTTTCTCAAGACCGTAATCATGCCCTGTTTTTTAATTTTTTCCCAGATTTCAGGCTTCTAAACCTTTTATCATTTTTGTAGCACTCCTCTGGACTATCTCCAGTTTGCCCACATCTTCCCTATTGAAGTGTACTGGCCAAAACTGGGGACAAGACTCCAGTTTAGACCTGATCAGTGCCTATCAGAGTTGGAAAATTTCCTTCCTGAATTTCATACTTGTGCACTTGCCTTTATTGAATTTAATTTTGTTGAGTTCAGATGAAGTCTCCAATTAATGATGGTCATTTTGAATTCTAACCCTGTCCTCTAAACTGCTTACAATTGTTCTCCACTTGGTGTCATCCTCAAATTTTATCAGTGTACTGTCCACTGTGTTATTCAAGCATTATTGAAAATATTGAAGAGTACAAGACCCAGGATAACATACTATGGTTCCCCTATAGATATAGCCTTGCAGGTTGACAGCAAACCATTGATAACTAGTCTTTGAGTCCAGTCTTTCAACCAGTTATGTAGCCACCTTATATAATTTCATCTCAACCATATGGTTGAGGGAAATGTTTCCCTACTTTGTAGGACTCTGTCATAAATTGTACAAATATCTATATATAGTTGGGGCTCTAAAATAATTACCCTCCAGCTAATTTATTATAATTTTTAAGAAGGTATGAGTGCTACTCTTAGCCCTGGTCTACACTAAGACTTTAGGTTGAATTTAGCAGCGTTAAATCGATGTAACCTGCACCATCCATAGGATGAAGCCCTTTATTTTGACTTAAAGGGCTCTTAAAATCGATTTCCTTACTCCACCCCTGACAAGTGGATTAGTGCTTAAATTGGCCTTGCCGGGTGGAATTTGGGGTACTGTGGACACAATTCGACGGTATTGGCCTCCGGGAGCTATCCCAGAGTGCTCCATTGTGACTGCTCTGGACAGCACTCAACTCAGACGCACAATTGTTTGCCGTTGCTCTGACGCAGGGAGGGGCGACTGATGACATGGCTTACAGGGTTGGCTTACAGGGAGTTAAAATCAACAAAGGGGGTGGCTTTACATCAAGGAGTATTTCAGGCAGGACTTCACGGAGGGTTCCAATAAGAAATGGTGCACCTAAGTTATTGTTCTTATTGGAACAAGGAGGTTAGTCTGGCCTCTGATTGATACATGGCTAGATTTACCTCGCTGCACCTTCTCTGTGAGTGACTGCAGTGTGACCTAGAGGAATGAGTCCCCTAGACGGGGGTGGGGGGCGGTTTGCAAATGAGTACAAAACAAATCTGGTCTATTTCTTGTTTTGATACACTCCATCTATCTTTTACATCTTTGGCTGGCAGCAGATGGTGCAGAAGGACTGCATGCCATCCACATCTCATGGCTCCTCGGCAGAAGATGGTATTATAGGACTGCTAGCCATCCTCATCTCTTGCCTGCCCAGCAGAAGATGATGCAATAGGACTGCTAGCAATCCGTATCACCTGCCTGCTCACCATAAGATGGTTCAATAGGACTGACTGCAGGACTAAAGAGAATGACCTGATCAAGTCACTCCAAATTTAGTCCCTGCACCCATGTCTGCCCAGGCGCTCCTGATCGACCTCACAGAGGCGACCAGGAGCACCTCGGACATGATGATGACGGCTACCAGTCCTATTGCACTGTCTGCTGCCACAAGGCAATGGGTTGCTGCTGCTGTGTAGCAATGCAGTACCACATCTGCCAGCACCCAGGAGACATACGGTGATAGTGAGCTGAGTGGGCTCCATGCTTGCCGTGGTATGGCGTCTGCACAGATAACTCAGGAAAAAAGGCGCGAAACGATTGTCTGCCCTTGCTTTCACGGAGGGAGGGAGGGAACGGGGGCCTGACGATACATACCCAGAACCACTCGCGACAATGTTTTAGCCCCATCAGGCATTGAGATCTCAATCCAGAATTCCAATGGGCAGCGGAGACTGCGGGAACTGTGGGATAGCTACCCACAGTGCAACACTCCGGAAGTCGACTCTAGCCTCGGTACTGTGGAAGCACTCCGCCGAGTTAATGCACTTAATGCACTTAGAGCATTTTCTGTGGGGACACACACACTCGAATATATAAAACTGATTTCTAAAAAACCGACTTCTATAAATTCGATCTAATTTCGTAGTGTAGACATACACTTAGAAAAAAATCTGAAGAGTTTTTAGTTGAACAAGGAATTTTCTCTAACTGGCAGTTACTACACTAGAAACACTTAGCTTGTTTCATGCTCCTCCCTCCTCTCCAGCCCCCGCCAAAAAAAATTCCAAGGCTCTGTTCCTGAAAATGTATTCACAGAAGAACTGAAAGCCAAGCATTTCAAATGCGAATGGTCCTGTTTCCTGCTTGAGATACCTCCATGGGAATTGAAAAACAGGATTTTTCAAGGTGTCTGAAGTTGGGCACTAAAATGAATAGTCACTTTTGAAAATCTTGGCCTTGTGTTTAGCCACACATGTCCTGAGTGATCATTAGTAAATTAATAACCTCTCCTCTTTCATCTCTCCAGGTGAAAAGGGTGATGGTGGTACATTTTCTCATTCTGGGGGCATTCCAGTCTATTTACAGTATCTATCTGAAAATGTTGCATAGTCCCAGTAATGCAGCATCTAAACTTTTCCTAGGTGAACTTCTCTGAAAGAGATGTTACTGAGTATTATTTCACAAGGGATATAGGACCTGAAGAATCACAGAACAATTCCTGTGTTCCTGAAGTCCCATAAAGAGTTCTTTAGGAAATGTCATATAACCTTTTATTCTTCCTACTTCCCTGGTTATAGGAAGTGCAGGTTATAGCATAGATAGCAATTTAAAAACTATTCTGGCCATGGCAGGGTAGTTTGCTGAAAGAGAAGGGCCTTCTGTCCTGTGCTAAAGTTGGTCAGAGTCTGAATTATTTGATTTCCTCTAGAAACTCATTCCTCAACCATCCTCCCGCATGACTAAGCAGGCTTTATATTGGTCTGTTTCTTCTCTTTGTCAGGTGCATTGTCTGAGAAAAACACCACTGTCTTGTTAGGTCATAGGATTAAAATCTTGGAACTGCGTCTCTATCTAAAACTTTATACAACCCTGACCTCTTTCCTTTTACCTACTGCCACTTTTTGCTGCAACTCAGAAGTCTCCATTGGGTCACCCTTAGGTGTCCTGTTCTGCTCATCACTTGAGTCCCTGACCTTTCACCATATTTCACTTGACTGGACGCCTCTTCAGACTGGAGGGTCTAATTTCATTAGGTTGAGTTAAGTCAGCCCTGGGCACAGGGGTGAACACAAAATAAATGTACCATTTCGATCCTACTTCAGTTCCACTTTCAACGCTGAGAATAGAGCGAATCTGTGCATAGGTCATGAAGATAAGAACATGAGAACATAAGAATGGCCCTGCAACATCAGACCAGTGGTCCATCTAGCCCAGTATCCTGCTGGCGCCCGATGCTTCAGAGGGATTGAAAACAGTGTAATGTGCATGTTATCCTATGTGGGACTGGGAAATGTTTCCTTAGTTTGTTTATAAGACTCTCCTGTGGGACTGTGTCAGAAGTCTTACTAATATCAAGATATACTTGGGACCCTACAATAATTACTTACCATCTAATTTCTTATAACTGTAACACCTTCTGCCAGGTGAAGTCAGCAGCAAAAAGGGCTGGATTCATTATCTGAGGTTTCCCCTTAACAATACAAAACAGAATTTACTTGAGCCCCATCCAGTAATCTGGGAAAACTAAACACCCAATATTTCCCCTCTTGCAAGCACTGAGTTTGTGTATAATAAAAGAGTTTTAACTAACAGGGAAAGGGAACCAAGCATTAGTTTAGGAAAACAGCACAACCACATTCAAAAACATGCAACCATAATCAATTCTGACCCCACAGTGCACTGGGCAGCGTGCTTTGCCTCAGTTTCCAAAGTTGAACAAATGAATGTCCCTTTAATGCATCATTCCCTTCCCCTTCTGCTTCTGCTGCAACCCACTCACTGTTGGCTGTCCTGGGTAAGCAAAGGCCTAGAGGTGCATTCACAGGTGTCCACCTCCCACCCTTGGCATGTGTGGGGTCGTTGTCTAGCTATGCCTCCGCTGCTGCTAGCCTTCCGCGGCCACTATCTCTCTTCCATCACTAGTCACTGTCTCTCTGCTGTCACTAGGTGCCCGCTGCCGCTTGCTGGCCCCACAGCATGAAATTTTGAGGTTTTGCCACATACCCCCAGCTCTCAGTGACTGAAACAGGTCGTGGGGAATCTCACCGCCAATGAAGTCTCTGTGTTATCCTTCACCGCCCCATGAAAACTCTAAGGCTGAGTCCCTAGACCTGTGCAGCAGTGACTCCAGCTCTAGTACTCACCAACCAGAAACAAGAACACTTAACTGAGTCTAATCAACTCAGTCATTAAACACTGGAAGGTCAAAGGGTGTCTGGAGCTCTTCAGGCAGCATCCACGCTGGGCTGGGCGGCTGTCACCCCCCTCTCCCTCCATATTCCTTGGTATTTGGCATCCCTACCCCCTGCTTAGCAAGCACGGTTCAGTTAAGGTGACCCCCTCACTCAGGGCATGCTAAGCCCAGTTCTGTTGCCATTCACTCGTACAATCAGGATAACAACCCTTCATTACCCCTGCATTCAATAATAGAGTGAGTTGTAACTCCAAATCAGCCACGACTAATCATTTTGGCAGAGCATCGCCATCGGCTGTGCAGCTAGGCAGAGTAGGCGTGTCTAAGCAAACGCACTCTGCTCCTGAAGTCTTTTCCCCAAGTTCATCACACGGTGTCAGGGGAGCACTCATTCAGACCCTGCTTGCATAACCTTTAAGGAGGAGTGAATGCTACTCATAGAAAAAATCTGAAAGGTTTTTAGTTGAATAATAAATTTCCTCCAACTGACACCTCATGAATACACTAGAAACACCAGGATTGTTTCATGCCAACAAAAAACTCTAAGGTTCTGTTCCTGTGAAACATACGCACATGCTTTATTTTGAAGGATGTGAGTTGTCCATTTGAACTTAATAAGACTTCTCACGTGGTTCAAGTGAAGCACCTGTGTAAGCCCTAGAAGGCTTGTGATGCAAGTTGATATAAATAAAAGAAAATTCCTCTCCTCTTTCCTTTTTCTGATGGGACTCACACTGATGAGTATCATAGAGACTTGCAGTGATTAGAATCCAGATAGGGAGTAATCATTTACACTAGTACAAAAGGAGTGTGGAATGATTCTAGATAATACACTTTACACCCACTTTGAATTCACTTTACACTCCTTCAAAAGACTGTGGGAGGAGCAGAAGACTGGAGAATTTGTCACACCATTTCAGTTTCAAATTAAAACCTTGGATTCATTATGAGAAATAAATTAACATAATCCCCTTCTCATGGTTAGTCTTGAGGTGTTCATAAACAATTGCAAATGGTCTTAATGCATTCATGTGCTGATCGACAACATTTAGGACAAGCAGTCGGTTTTACCCTTGGGAGACTGTATTGGATATACCTGCTGACTCAACATTGTTGTGAACTTAACATAACCTTTGAGGTTTCTTTGATTTCCACACATTTCAGTATATTACTTCACAATTTGGGAGCATATGTCATTTTTGAAGGGGTGTATATTTATTCAGTGTTTGAGGAGAGATGGAGAGTACCTTGGGGGTATATATCAACTTTCTCCATGGAACAGAAACGTAGCTGGGTCTGAAAGACTCACCACAGAGAATATCCCTGTTTCCAGATCCTTCATCCCTGCAGCTCCTAATCTTTCCTTTTACAACTTCATACACTAGGAAGAACACCGCCTATCCATTTCACAGCAACTTATGGTTTTGCTGCTTTATGAGATCAGTAATTCTCACAACACCCATATGAAACAGGTAGTTATTATCTTCTTATTTAATAAAGGATGACTGATGCCCAGAGCCCAACCTGAATTGCCCAAGGCTACTTCAGTGGAAAGACTGGGACTAGAACTCAGGCACGCCTAATTATTAATAATATTATTGGTTACAATTTGAACTTTTGTATCTCCAGGATGCAACCAGTGAGATCTAGGCCCCATCATATTGCTTGTGATACAAGCACAGAGTCTGATACAATCTCCATCTTGAAGAATTAACAAACTAATTACATAAGACAGCGGAATGGTGGGAGGAAGGATTATGAGTCCCATTTACAATGGGGAGGTGATGAAGAGCAAGGTTTTCAATACAGTTAAGCACACTGAGTGCTGAGCTCTTCTGAAAATCTCACCGCAATTGACTTGCCCAATGTCCTACGGGAAATGAGCAGCAGAGCCAGTATAGTGGAACTCATATTTTCTGTGTCCTAATCCATAGCCTTAACCACAAGCTCATTCATCCTCTCTAAGATCCCCATTAGTTATTCAGTTCTGTACACTTAATTGTGTTTTTTTGTTATTCTCTTTTGAGCTCTAAATCCTGCACTTCCCTAGATTTATGCTGGTAAAACCCACAGAATATCGAAATCCAATGATGACAGGTCAGTTAAATCTCTCACTGTAAACAAAAAGAACGTGTCAGATTTAGAATATTTCTGTCATGGACCTGTAGTACTTTGAAATGAACATGGAAAATTATAACAAGGAATAGGGTGGAGACAATGTCAATCATGCCAGTTCCCTTGGAAAGATTTAACCTCAGGGCATCTTTCCAATGAGTCGAGTTGCCTTCAAATATGGCCCTATGAGTGCCAAACCTCTCCTTGAGAAAGGGCCAGCAAAAGGACTATGCACCATTTAGATCTCTCTTAAATATTCAGTGAAGTGGAGCATAGGTCTCTGGGCTGGCCTGCTGCTCTGAGGATAATTTCATTCTCCCATACTTAGAAACTCAGCTGTGAAGGCTCCTCGGGTCATGAGAGTCTTGTATCCATGCCAATGACTTTGTTCCTCTTTAAACCAGTTGAAAATTTGGCCTTATATTTCAAGTAATATGTTCCCAGGTATTCCAGCTCTAGCCCTGATGTGACTTCCACCATTCTTAATAGGAAAAGCACCCTCAATTTTTTAGACATGTCTATTCCTTTCTTTAGCAGGCTGCTCTAGCTCTAGGTGAAAGCTCCCATGTCCTTGAGTGTAAAGTGTGAGGAAAGGAATGCCAAGAATTTCAAAAGTGACTGGTGATTCCTGGTGCCCACTTGAGGCAGCTTCAGGAACACCAGGCTCCAGAGAGCAGGAACTGAACACTTTTGAAAACTGAGGTTCTACAAGGTATCTGAAGTGGGGCACCAAAACCACTAGTCACCTTTGAAAATTTTGTCCTTGTGTTTAGCCACAGACATCTTGGTGATCTGTGCTTAATGTATAACCTCCCTCCTCTTTCAGGTGATGGTGATCAAGTACACTTTCTGGAAGATTTACAATCAATTTCCTTATCTGAGAATGTTGCATAGTCCCCACAAACTCAGCATCTAAACATTTCCTAGGTGCACTTTTCTGAAAGAGGTGATACTGGGTATTGTTGCATGAAGGAGATAGGAATAAAGCCATCACTGGTCAATTCCTATGTGCCAGGATATCCATAGAAAGCTTCACAGAGTCTTTTCTTCTTTCTACTTCCCTGGTTATAGAAAGTGCTGCTTAGAGTGTAGACAGAAGTTATAAAAAACATTCTGACAATGATCAGGTAGTTTTCTAAAAGAGAAGGGCCTTGCATCTTGTGGTAGATCATATTCTGGATTAGTCTAATTTCCTCTGGAAGCTCATTCCTCAGCCACCCCCACCATGAGTGAGTGGGCAGTATTTCTTTCTCTTTTGTGTTTGAGCCACTACTCAAACACATGAGTTCTTCCTGGGCTTTGTCAGGTGCACTGTTCCAAAAGAAAACCACTGTCTTGTTAGGTCCTAGATGGAGATGTAGTTCCAAGATTTTAATCCTAAATCTTTAACAACACTGCACTCTTTCCTTTCACCTACTGCCACTTATTGATGCAATTCAGGCGGAAGCCTGTAATAGGTGGACCCTGGGGGTCCTGTTCATCACCTGAATCCTTGACCCTAAAACATAGATCACTTGACTGGACATCTCTTCAGACTGGAATGTCTAAAAGCATTAGGCTGAAAGTCAGGGGTAAACACAAATAACATGCACCATTTTGATGCTGCTTCAGGTCTACTTTGAAGGATTAAGAAGGATTGAATTTAAGCATAGGGCATGTATTGCTCTGTTTTCAGGAAAGTATTGTAACCCAGAAGGCCTGGTTTGAAGGCCATTGAACTGACTGGAAAGACATCCAAGGATTTCAAAAACATATTGGCTCAAACACACAGTGAAGAGTTACAAGTGGGGATTCAAAGCATGCAGAATAAATTCTCCCATTCTCCGAGGAGTTGCAGGGATAAACGCCACCAAGCTACTTATTATTCTGCATGTATAAAGAACTAATACAGAATCTGGTATGTGACAGCAGATTGTACCACTGATACACCTCTGAGTCACCTTCATACGCTGAAGTTAATCAAAGCAGAATGAAAGAAACTGAATTAGATTTAGTCCCCGGTTAACACCCAGAAAGTCAGGAGGATGATACCAGGAAAGTAGCTGGCCCATAAAGATACATGAATAAAGGAAACTGCAGGGTGTAGCATGCAGGTCATCCCGTGTGGGACTAGGAATTGACTATTTATCATTAACCGAGATCAAAACAATTATAATAATTAAAGGAGTTACCCAGGCAAGAAAACATTCTGTTTGGTTAATGATCAGGTCTCAGTGCACAAAGCATGTTTCTTGTGCTTCCCATTGTCTAAGAAAGCATATAAAAGTGCTTGGAGCTTCAGGTTGTTCTATCGACTTCTTTTGACTTCATCCCCTTGGTGCACTGGGTAAGTCTACTTGACTCACATTACTCCCGTTGTTGCTTTATTGATAGTCTTAGTTATGGACCTAATCCTGCGCCAATAGTCTGTGTTCCTAGAGCAGTTGGAGTCTTATTTTCCATAAGAGATTATCTGTAGCTCATCAGTTTCAGACTTTGGAAGATGCTGTCTTAAAGAAAGCAGGTTGGGATGTTCAAATCTACAAATGGAACGCAGACCCCCCTCTTCCAAAAAGTTACTGTTGTATTTTAGACATGGAGATGCCTTAGAGAATTATGACAAATCTCATCCACAGTCTACTTTGATAATAGTCTGCACTATTCTGACACTTTATATATAATATACGCATTGCCAGATCCTCAGTTGACTTCACTGGAGTCAGAAAGGTTTTCCTGGACTCATGATCTGATCCGGGTGTTTTCGTAACACTAGGGAGATAAGATTTCATATCGACCTCTTGAACAGCAACTCGACTGTCCTTTTCAGTTGAGTCGACAGAGCTGTAGCTGTAGTTGAAACCAAGAGTTTGAAGAGATATATATGTGTTCTCCTCCAGGGCAAAGCTAGCCTCTGCTTTAGGTGTCTTCGTAACTTGTTATAGGCAGTTGACTCCATAATGGACAACTTCAGGTTTCTTATACATTAATCTGAAGCGTGTGGTGCTGCACACTGTTAGAGACAGGGTACTGGATGAGATGGGCCACTGATCGGACCCAATACAGCAATACCTAATTACTGATTGGTATAATTTGTAATTTTAGATCCAGATATTTAACTGATGTGATTAAAAGTAGCACAATTGAAATATAGGTAAGTATCATGATTTAGACCAACTGAGTGATTTACTGCTGATGCTGAACTGGTTTAAGAAGGATACTTGCATTATTAACTGTTTCTCTGAACTAAGTGGTGCCATTTTTATCTAAAATGGTTTGAAAATTGCCGGTGTCCATGATGGAAATATTCTGTATTGTTGGTTTAGTAATTTGACTCAGTGTTTATTTACTCCTCCCTCCTGAGCTATTGGGAATGGAAGGTCTTATGGACAAGGCACAAATAGGGCCTCAGAAAATCTGCTTTGGGTCCTCCTCTCTGCTACCAGATCTCAAAAGGCCTCAGCACTCAGTAATCACAGCTGTATTGGAAACTGCTTTAATCTTCTGAAACCAAATCCACAAAAAGAAAAGGAGGACTTGTGGCACCTTAGAGACTAACAAATTTATTAGAGCACAAGCTTTCGTGAGCTACAGCTCACTTCATCGGATGCATACATCCGATGGAACCTGGTAACACCTGGTAACACTCATTGTTTCATGTTCTCTGTGTATATAAAATTTCCCCCCTATATTTTCCACTGTATGCATCCGATGAAGTGAGCTGTAGCCCACTAAAGCTTATGCTCTAATAAATTTGTTAGTCTCTAAGGTGCCACAAGTCCTCCTTTTCTTTTTGCGGATACAGACTAACACGGCTGCTACTCTGAAACAAAATTCCACAAAGAGACTTAGGCATCTAAATTCCTATTTAGTCAGCAAAATCCAAGAATTTGGTGACACGGAGATGCTCAAAATCGCTCACTCTGTAGGAACCTACATTCCCATGGCACCTGCCTTTGTGCTACTTGGAATATGCAAAATCACCAACGCCCTGATACTTCTAATCTGATCACAGCCCTAGTCCCAGTGGGATTCTCAGACTAGGCATTCACTTCCCTATTTTACCTGATGGTCCAGATCCTTCTCAGAGCATATCCACCAGTTTGGGGATCACAGAGAAGACATCTGAGGATTACTATGTCAGGAATATAGCGGGCTGGCTAGCTGGCTGGGTCTAAGAATATCCCAATTCAAGGGGTTACTTACTGCATGACATGAGCTCTGAGTCTCCTATGCCACTGTGAACTGTGTTATGCTCACTCTGCTCTTTACTGTGTGTTTCAGGTTTACAACAATCACCAAAGATGAAAGATCTGTGTTACCCATCCCACCCATGTTGCCCTGACATTTGCCCAGATCCATGTGCTTATGTCTGCAATGAGCCTTGTATTACATCATGTGGTGACTCGAGCGCAGTGATCTTTGCACCCCCAGTTGTCGTGAGATTCCCGGGACCAACTCTTGCTACTTGCCCTCAAGACAGCTTCGTGGGAACCACCATACCAAATTTACCCTATAGATCTGGGGCTGGTTTTGGAGGTGGTGTTGGTGGTGGTGTTGGAGTTGGTGATGGGGGTGGTTACGGTGGTGGATTTGGGGTTGGAAGTGGATTCAGGGGTGGATTCGGGGGTGGATGCGGGGGTGGTTATGGGGGTGGGTATAAGTGCTCATATGGATATGGGGGGAAATATGGTAGGAACTGCTCGTACACCAGCTATAGATGTCCATGTTAAACCCAGAAGAAAGATCCACGGAACAAGAAACACCCAGGAAATGAAAGACAAGATAGAGATTCCCCACACAGCCAATGGAGAACGAGCATCTGCAACTCCACTCGAAATCAGAGGGGGTTGTGGGTATTCGTCATCTGTATAAATCAGACCTATCTATGCCTTCCTTTTGTTACATATTCCTTGAACTTTACGGTCTGTCTAGTTTTGCAACTTAATCTTATGCTGCTGTTGTGCTTTGTCCTTTCCGATGCTGAGCAGTCTACAAGTTACTAAAAGTGCTGGAAAATGCGACATGATTTTCAAGCTCTGCAGCTGCAAGGAAGAGAGCAGAAATGCACCACGTTGGAGCTGGTGACTGGTTGGAGCTCTCATTGTAACCCCGCAAATGCATTCTCTGTTACTCTGCATTAATTCATTCTGTCTGTGTAAACGCTGCTGCTCAGTCCCATTAAAAAATTATGCTGCATCATATTTTCGGCCTTCTGGTTTTCCTTTCCCCTCCATTCTTTCTTCCAAAACACGAGTTGAGACAATTTAACCAAAACAGTTTGGCTAAAATCAAAACAACGTTCAAAGTATACAATTAACATGCAAGAAATTATTCTTCCCTCCCAAATTCCCCTTGTTATAATTAGCATGCCCCAGGCTTCCCTGCCAGAGGGTTAACAATACCACTAACCTGCTGCAAAATGCTTCAGAGTTAGGGAAAACAACCTGCTTCCTGCTCCTGGGCTCAGCTTCTCCCAACTCACACAGGGCACATGGCCCTTTGTTATGCAGCTGCCCTGACTGCTCACTCTCCTGGAGTCTGACCCCAGCAACAGGAAACCTATTGGACCCTAAAGGACAACAGCCAAAATCCAAAAGCTTCTGGATGTGGAAGGCTAAATCTGCCTAGCAACAATGATCCAGACACAAGTCATTCCTACAGCCCCACCAGCCCATGAGACTCTTAAAGAGATATCTCCCTATTAGGTCCATGGGTTACATATGCACTAATCAATCCCTCTCAAACCCATAAGAAGGAAGAGAATCAGGTACATTACTTGGTTAATAGCATTGTGCAGGGCCTCTACACAGGGGGGAATTACCCCCTTGTAGCACGTCTCCGATAGAAGGGAAATAGATAGATGACTTTCAACTGGAAGAGATTTCCCTGCTCTAAATATGATACAGAATCTACTCCTGGGGGAATTCTGCACCAGAAAATTAAAAATTCTGCAAAATTCTGCTTTTTCTGTTTGTCAAAATAATGCAATATAACACACCAGTTTCACTTATTCTGGTGCATTTTTTAATCTACCATACAGAAAAGAGGGACACAGAGTAATTGACTTAATCTGCAGCAAGAGAGATTCAGGTTAGATTCACAAAAAGAAAAGGAATAGTTGTGCCATCTTAGAGACTAACAAATTTATTTGAGCATAAGCTTTCGTGAGCTACAGCTCACTTCATCGGATGCAGGCAGTGGAAAATACAGTGGGGAGATTTATATACACGGAGAACATGAAACAATGGGTGTTACCATACACACTTAAGGTGAGCTATTACCAGGAGGAGAGCCGGTGGGTGTGATAATCAAGGTGGGCCATTTCCAGCAGTTGACAAGAACATCTGAGGAACAGTGGGGGGTGGGGTGGGGAATAAACATGGAGAAATAGTTTTACTTTGTGTAATGACCCATCCACTCCCAGTCTCTATTCAAGCCTAAGTTAATTGTACCCAGTTTGCAAATTAATTCCAATTCAGCAGTCTCTCCTTGGAGTCTGTTTTTGAAGTTTTTTTGTTGAAGAATTGCAACTTTTAGGTCTGTAATCGAGTGACCAAAGAGATTGAAGTGTTCTCCAACTGCACCATGCATCCGATGAAGTGAGCTGTAGCTCACGAAAGCTTATGCTCAAATAAATTTGTTAGTCTCTAAGGTGCCACAAGTCCTCCTTTTCTTTTTGTGAATACAGACTAACACGGCTGCTCCTCTGAAACCTCAGGTTAGATTATAAGCATAAATGTTCTAATTTCAGTGATAGTAAAGCAGCTGGAGCAGCTGGCAGAGATGCAGATCACTGAGGGGGAGGAAGACTGGGCATAAGTGCATGCATCCATGGAGGGATGTTAGGGGTGCAGGGCTGGACACGTGCCTACGTGTGAACAAGTGAGAGAGTCACTCTGTCCTTTTTGCTCGCTGTTGCTGCACCCCCGGCTTGGAGGGATATGGTTTGTGAGGCAGGTTCTGTCCCTGATGCAGAGCAGAAAGGTAGCAACTAAGCAGGCAGGCTGCTAATGTTCCCATTGACAATTAATTGTTCCCATTCTTAGTCAATTTCCCCAGGAGTCTAAAACACATGGAAAAGTTTTAAGGCTCCTTTACATTGTCAGTGTGGTGTAAAGGATCATTATATGATGGTAAGTGAAACCTCTGTGAGGAAGATCTATGGGCTTTCTCTCTTTTTTCCTGGGCCAGAGTGGCACAATGGGGTTAGATTACAGCTCACGATCTATTTTACTTATTCATTTAAAACAAATGCAAGACAATGATGAGCAAACCTGTGTGAGTTTCACCTGTGAAATTCTGACCAATGTAAAGAGACATTCTACTTTACTTTTATTTTGGTGTCTGGTATTCTGTAAGTAATTTAAATGACAATCCAGGATTATAACTGAAATACAGGGTATTTCTAACTTAACTTTCATGTGTTTAGGAAATGCTGAACAATTACTGATTTATTTTCTGTATGATAGATTAAAAAATGCACCAGAATAAGTGAAACTGGTGTGTTATATTGCATTATTTTGACAAACAGAAAAAGCAGAATTTTGCAGAATTTTTAATTTTCTGGTGCAGAATTCCCCCAGGAGTAGATTCTGTATCATATTTAGAGCAGGGAAATCTATTCCAGTTGAAAGTCATCTATCTATTTCCCTTCTATTGGAGACGCGCTACAAGGGGGTAATTCCCCCCTGTGCAGAGGCCCTGCACAATGCCATTAACCAAGTAATGTACCTGATTCTCTTCCTTCTTATGGATTTGATTAGTGCATATGTAACCCATGGACCTAATAGGGAGATATCTCTTTAAGAGTCTCATGGGCTGGTGGGGCTGTAGGAATGACTTGTGTCTGGATCATTGTTGCTAGGCAGATTTAGCCTTCCACATCCAGAAGCTTCTGGATTTTGGCTGTTGTCCTTTAGGGTCCAATAGGTTTCCTGTTGCTGGGGTCAGACTCCAGGAGAGTGAGCAGTCAGGGCAGCTGCATAACAAAGGGCCATGTGCCCTGTGTGAGTTGGGAGAAGCTGAGCCCAGGAGCAGGAAGCAGGTTGTTTTCCCTAACTCTGAAGCATTTTGCAGCAGGTTAGTGGTATTGTTAACCCTCTGGCAGGGAAGCCTGGGGCATGCTAATTATAACAAGGGGAATTTGGGAGGGAAGAATAATTTCTTGCATGTTAATTGTATACTTTGAACGTTGTTTTGATTTTAGCCAAACTGTTTTGGTTAAATTGTCTCAACTCGTGTTTTGGAAGAAAGAATGGAGGGGAAAGGAAAACCAGAAGGCCGAAAATATGATGCAGCATAATTTTTTAATGGGACTGAGCAGCAGCGTTTACACAGACAGAACGAATTAATGCAGAGTACAGAGAATGCATTTGCGGGGTTACAATGAGAGCTCCAACCAGTCACCAGCTCCAACGTGGTGCATTTCTGCTCTCTTCCTTGCAGCTGCAGAGCTTGAAAATCATGTCGCATTTTCCAGCACTTTTAGTAACTTGTAGACTGCTCAGCATCAGAAAGGACAAAGCACAACAGCAGCATAAGATTAAGTTGCAAAACTAGACAGACCGTAAAGTTCAAGGAATATGTAACAAAAGGAAGGCATAGATAGGCCTGATTTATGCAGATGACGAACACCAATAACTCCCCCAGATTTCGAGTGGAGTTACAGATGCTCATTTTCCATTGGCTGTGTGGGGAATCTCTCTATTGTCTTTCATTTCATTTCATGCTTGTTTCTTGTACTGTAGTTCTTTCTTCTGGGTTTACAAAGGACAACATTCCCAGCGGTTAGCATAGCACTTCCTACCATATCTCCCCCATTTCCCATATGAGCCCCCGCATCCACCGCTTGATCCAAATCCACCCCCAAATCCACCACTGTATCCACCACCATAACCACCCCGAACACTACCAACAACTCCAACACCATCCCCAAAACCACCCCCAGGTCTATAGGGTAAATTTGGTATGGTGGTTCCCACGAAGCTGTCTTGAGGGCAAGTAGCAAGAGTTGGTCCCGGGAATCTCACGACAACTGGGGGTGCAAAGACCACTGCGCTCGAGTCGCCACATGATGTAATACAAGGCTCATTGCAGACATAAGCACATGGATCTGGGCAAATGTCAGGACAATATGGGCGGGATGGGTAACACAGATCTTTCATCTTTGGTGATTGCCGTAAACCTGAAACACACAGTAGGGAGCACAGTGAACATAACACACAATTTGCAGTGTCATGCAGTAATAGATGCCAGGTAATTCCATTTCTTACAGGCTCTGTATCTGCTCCTATTTATTCCTTCTCCTCTTATTCACCCATTTACCCTTAGTCTTCTTCCTAACCATCCCCTGTGAACCCTTCTTACATCCTGGCTTCCTCCTTCCCATGCCAAGCAACTTCCCTATTTTTTTGGGTCCCATGCAGGAAATGTTCTCCATCTGCTAAGCCTTGATTGGCCACTTCTCCTTGAGATCAGTGCTGCTTGGAGCTTGCACCAATCCCATCCGATGGTTTCGTCTGTCTAGTTTTCCTGATCTCTGTTTCTGGAGGCCACTCCCATCCAACCCCTAACCCTTCTTTCTAAATATTCTGACTCCAATCAAAACTTTCTTAGTCCACTCATAGTAAATTACCTTTTCACTGATTCATGCAGCCATTAAGCTGCATAAAACCCCCATGAAAGGAGTGGTTATTATCAGTGACTCAGTGGAAGTGAGCTGCCCACCACTGCCAGGTGAGTCCATGGATGAGCCGGGAGTAGAACTCAGGCCTTCCTCATTGATATTAATGATAGAATTGATCATGTGACCTCCAATATTTCCTACATGCTGCAATTGAATGGGGGCCCCATTGTACTGCGCCCTGCACAGGCAAAGGGTTAGAGACACTCAGCTGGCAGTTAGGACACCCAGCCGGGAGGTCGGAGATGGTTTTAAATCCCTGCTGTAAATGAGGCAGAGTGGGGATTTGAAAACAGGTCTCCCACATTCCAGTAGAGTGCCCTAACCACTTGGATTGGGTTATTCTTAGATGCATCCATGCCAGCCAGCCAGTTACCTATATTCATGACATAGTCATCCTGAGATATCTTCTCCATGATCCCCAAACTGGTAGATGTGCTCTGGATGTGGACCGTTGGGTAAAATAGGGAAGTGAATGCTCGTCTGAGAATTCCACTGGGACTAGGGCTGTGATCAGAGTGGAAGTATCAGGGTGTTGAAAGTTTCGCATGTACCAGCTGGCACAAAGGCAGGTGCCATGGGAATGTAGGTGCCTATAGTGTGAGTAGTTTTGAGGGAATAAATTGACAAGATTGTATGATATGGCAGCAAAGATTTTCCATTGTTTGTCTGACAATGAGACTTTGGAGCTAAGTGTCACCTAATTGTTGGCCTTCGCTGACTAAATAGGAATTTATATGCCTAAATATCTGAGGATTTGGTTTCAGGGGATTAAAGGCTTAGTTTCCAATACAGCTATGATTACTGAGTGCTGAGCCCTTTTGAGAATCTGGTCCCATTGGATTTGCCCAAGGAAATCTGTGGCAGAGAGGAGGACCCAAAGCAAATTTTCTGAGGCCCTACCTGTGCCTTGTCCATAAGACCTTCTGTTCCCAGCAACTCAGGAGGGAGGAGTAAACAAAGACTGAGTCTTATTACTAAACCGACAATAGAGAATATTTCCATCATGGACGCCGGCAATTTTAAAACCATTTAAATAATAATGGCACAGCATAGTGCAGAGAAACAGTTAATAATGCAAGTGTCCTTCTTAAACAAGTTCAGCATAGGGACTAAATCAATGGATCTAAATCATCATACTTACCTATAATTCAAATGTGCTACTTTTAATCATACCAGCTAAGTATCTGGATCTAAAATTACAAATTATGCCAATCGGTAATTAGTTATTGCTGTATTAGGTCCAATCAGTGGCCCATCTCATCCAGTATCCTGTCTCTAATAGTGTGCAGAGTCACATGCTTCAGTGTAATGTAAAAGAAGCCCGAAGTTGTCCATTATGGAGTCAACTGCCTATAACAAGTTACTAAGACACCTAAAGTAGAGGCTAGCTTTGCCCTGGAGGAGAACACATATCTATCTTTTCCAAACTTTGGGATTCATCTATAGCTATTGCTCTATTAAAAAGAACAGAATAGAAGAGTTGCTGTTCAATAGTTAGATACGAAAGCTGATCTCCATGGTTTTATGGAAACAGCAGGATCAGATCATCAGTCAAGGCAAACCTTTGTGACTGCAGTGATGTCAACTGAGGATTTGGCAATGTTTCTTTGTAAACGTAAAAAGTCAGAGAAGCACAATCTGGTATCAAAGTAGACTGTGGTTGAGGTTTGTAATAATTTTCTAAGGCATTGCCAGGTCCAAAACCCAATTATAATGATTGGGAACACGGAGGTCTGCGTTCCATATTTAGATTTGAAAATCCCAACCTGCTATTTGTAAGAAAGCATCCAGCAAAGTCTACAACTGACGAGCTACAGGAAATCTCTTTGCAAAGCAAGACACCCACTCTTTCAACAGCTCTAAAATCAGAGAATAAGTGTAGGATTAAGTCCACAGTTAAAACTATCACTGAAGCAACAATAGGAGGAATCTGAGTCAAGTAGACTTACCCAGTGCACCACGGGGATGAAGTCAAGAGATGTGGATTGAACACCCTGCAGTTCCGAGCACTTTTATATGCTTTTTTAGCCAGTGGGAAGAAACATGCTTAGTGCACTGAGACCTTATCATTAACCAAACAGAATGTTTTCTTGCCCGGGTAACTCCTGTAATTATTATAATGGTTTTGATAATTCCCAGTCCCACACAGGATAACCTGCATGCTGCAATGTGCGGTATGCTTTCATCCACCAGCTATTTTCCTGGTATCATCTTCCTGAATTCCTGGGTGTCACTAAATCTAGTTCAATTTCTATCATTCTGCTTTGATTAACTTCAGAGTATGAGGGTGACTCAGAGATGTATCAATGGTACAATCTGCTGTCATGCACAGGATTCTATGTTAGTTCTTTATATATTCAGACTAGTATCTAATTAGCAACAAGGTGGAGTTTACCCTTGGAATATAGAAGAAAATGCCATATTTTCTTCTTCTTCTTCTTCTTCTTTTCTTCTTCTTCTTCTTCTTCTTCTTCAATATGTTTTCATTACTCCCCTACAGTAGAGAACAGATCTCTCTGTCTGTCTCTCTCTCTCTAATTATACTTGAATACTTATTTCTGAAAGTCAACCACCAGGATTAGTTGCAATAAGAAGGGTGAGATCCTCAGCTGGTGTAGATATGTTGAGACACATGAGAAGGCTGAAGAGGTGGCTATACATACAAATATAAAAACGGTACCAAGTAATGCTGTCTAATATAAAAATATATTCAGTGTGAGATTTTTTAATCTTTCCTAAGGAATACAAATGCCCCTTTCTTGTGTAAAATTAACCAGAACTAGGGCTCTCCGCACACTATGTGGCTTTGAAATTAGCTGCCTTATATTTTTCAAGGCAAAATCCACAAAGGCCTGAACCTTACTAAGTACAAGGACACTTTTATGAGGGAAAATCCTTTAAAAATACAAAGAATCACAAGCTTTTTAGAAACATAGAACCATAGGGTTCGAAGGCACCACAAGAGTCAGCTTGTCTAACCCCCTGCAGAGATGCAGGATTTGTTGTGTCTAAACCATCCAAGACAGATGTCTATCCAGCCTATTTTTGAAGACCTCCAATGAAGGAGCTTCCACAACCTCCCTAGGCAGCCTCTTCTGTTGTCCTAACGTTCTGACAGTTGGGAAGTTTTTTCCTGAGGTTTAATCTAAATCTGCTCTGCTATAGTTTGAACACATGGCTTCTTGTCCTGCCCTCTGTGGCAAGAGTGAAGAACTTTTCTCCATCTTTCTAATGGCAGCGTTTCAAGTATTTGCAGATCACTACTATCATGTCCCGCCTTAATGTACAAGATTCAGTCAGAAGTGAAACTATCAGTGAAGCAACATTGCAATAGTTATTAAGTGGTAGAATTAAATCAGATTTAGAGGGTTCACAAAGGGGAATAGTCAAGAGAAGTAGTTAGAAGAGCCCTGAGTTAGGAACACATTTCTATGTTGTCTTAGGCCACCACTAGGATCTGGGACACCCTTGGTGCACAAAGTCCTTGTTAATTATGAAACAAAATATTCTGCACAGAGAACCTCTCCCATTACTGGCAATTGTTGTGATCACTCCCAGACTCAATGACATGCGGTATTACACCCTGAAGATTACTTTAATTTGAAATCATTATGCACCATGTTCATGCCCAGTATCATTCCATTTAGTTCCCTACTGTCAAAAAGGGCATGCATCTAGTGTGTTTTCTTTGGTTCTGTTGTTAATAACTACACCCAATGAGAGAGTCTCAGAGAGCTGTATCAGTACAGCAAGCTGCCGTCAACGAACAGGATTCCAAGTTAGTTCATTAAATCCAGTCTAGTAGCTGGAATTTGGAATTTACTCTGGGATTTCATTAGGGAGGTGGGGTGATTTCCTTCTGCATGCGTCACATGCCCACCCATCTCTATCTGGTATGGGCTCTGACACCATGTCCACTGAAATCCAAGTGCATTTTTCCAATGAGTTGAGTTGCCTTGCGGGGTGGCAATCCTCTCCACAAGAAAGGGCCAGCAAAATGACAATGCACCATTTAGATCTTTCTTAAACATTCAAAGTAGGGCTAAAGAGGATTGAAGTGGAGGATAGGTCTCTGGGTTGGCCTGCTGCTCTGGGGATAATTTCATTCTCCCATGTTTAGGAACTCAGCTGTGAAGTCTCCTCTGGTTATCAGAGTCTTGTATCCATGCTAATGACTTGGTTCATTATACCAACTGAAAATTTGGCCTTATATCTCATGTAATCAGTTCCTGGGAATACCAGCTCTAGCCCTGGTGTGACTACTGTCATTCTTAGTAGGAAAAAACATCCTCAATTCTTTAGGCATGTCTATTCCTTTCTTTAGCAGGCTGTTCTGACTCTAGTTGAAATCTCTCATGTCCTTGAGTTTAAAGTGTGAGAAAATGAAAGCCAAGAATTTCAAAAATGACTGGTGATTCCTGGTGCCTGCTTGAGGTGCCTGCAAGAGGACTGGGAACCAGAGAGTAGGAACTGAGCATTTTTGAAAACCAGGGTTCTACAAGATATCTGAGGTTTTGCTCCAAAATCACTAGTCACTTTTGAAAATTTTGGACTTTTGTTTAGCCACAGACAGATCGTGGTGATCTTTAGTAAATAGGAAACCTCCCTCCTATTTCATCTGCCCATAAGCGAAAACTGGTGTTGATCAAGTACTCCTTCTGGGGGGCTAAAAATCTATTTCTCTATCTGAGAATGTTGCATAGCTCCCTTCCCACAAACACAGTATCTAAACCTTTCCTACGTGAACATCTCTGAAAGAGATGCTGCTGGGTATTATTGAGTAAAAGATATAGGACCATGAGAACCTTTGAGAATTCTTATGTGCCTGGATATCCATAGAGAATTCAGTAGTAAGGTTTGGAGAGTCTTTCATTCTTTCTATATCCCTGGTTATAGAAAGTGCTGCTTAGGGTGTAGACAGCAGTTTAAAAATCATTCTGGCAATGGTGTGGTAGATTTCTAAAAGAGAAGGACCTTTCATTCTGTGCTAAAGTAGATCATACTCTGGATTAATCTTATTTACTGTGGAAGCTCATTCCTTAACCATCACCCTCTTCCCATGACTAAGTGCACAGCATTTTCAATCTCTCATGCTATTTTTCCTGGACTTTGTCAGGTGATTTGTCCTAGAAGAACACCACTGTCTTGTTATGTCAAAGATGGAGATCTAGTTCCAAGAGTTTAATCCTAAACCTTTATGTAATGCTGTATGCTTTCCTTTCATTTACCTCCACTTTTTGGTGCAACTCAGGAGAAACCTACTGTAGATGGACCCTGGGTGTCCCGTTCTGATCAACAGCTGAGTCCCTGATTCCAAACCACTGATCATTTGACAGGACATCCCTTAAGACTGGAATGTCTAATAGCATTAGATGGAACCTCAGCAGGGAACACACATAACATGCAGCATTTCAATCCTACTTGTACTGCCCTGTTTTCAGGAGAGTATTGTGTCCCAGAAGGCCTGGTTTGGAGGACATTGAACTTCCTGAAAGGACATCCATGGATTTCAAAATCATGTTGACTCAAACACATAGTGAAGAGTTACAGGTGGGGATTCTAAGCATGTCGAACAAACTCTCCATCCTCCCAGGAGTTCCAAGGGTAAACTCCATCTTACCACTAATTAGATACTAATCAGCATATTTAAAGAACAAATATGGAATCGTGTGCGTGGCAGCAGATTGTACCATTGATATACCTCTGAGTCACCCTCATACTCTGAAGTTAATCAAAAGAGAACGATAGAAATTGAACTAGATTTAGTGTCCTGTTGACATCCAGGAAGTCAGGAGGATTATACTAGGAAAGTAGCTGGCCCATAAAGATTCAACATGAAAGGAAACTGCAGGTTGCAGCATGCAGATCAGCCTGTGTGGGACTGCGAATTGACTATTTATCATTAACAGTGATCAAAACCATTATAATAATTACAGGAGTTACCCAGGCAAGAAAACATTTTGTTTGGCTAATGAGAAGGTCTCTGTGCACTAAGCATGTTTCCTGTGCATTCCTTGGCTAAGAAAGCATATAAAAGTGCTCAGGACTGCAGGGTGTTCTAATCACTTCTCCTGACTTTATCCCCTTGGTGCACTGGGTAAGTCTATTTGACTCAGATTCCTCCTATTGTTGCTTTAGAGATAGTTTTAACGATGGATCGAACCCTACGCCCACAGTCTGTGCTATGAGAACTGCTGGAGCAGGGGGCATCTTGATTTCCATAAGAGATTTTTTTGTAGCTCATCAGTTTCAGACTTTGGTGGATGCTTTCTTACAAATAGCAGGTTGGGATTTTCAAATTTACAAATGGGATTCAAACTCCCACCCCATTCCCAATTATTATAACTGGGTTCTGGACGTCAGGTTTATGACAAATCTCAGCCACCATCTACTTTGATAACAGATTTTGAGACTAGATTGTGCTTCTCTAACTCTTTATATATATAAATACACATAGTGAGGTGCTCAGCTGGCTTCATTGCAGTCACAAAGGTTTACCTGGACCGATGATCTGATCCTGCTTTTTCCATAAAATTATGGAGATCAGCTTTCGTATCTAACTATTGAAGAGCAACTCTTCTGTTCTGTTCTTTTCAATAGATAGAGCTATAGCTATACATGAGTCCCAGATTTTTAAATATATATATATATATATATATATATATATATATATGTATGTATGTGTGTGTTCTCCTCCAGGGCAAAGCTAGCTTCTGCTTCAGGTGTGTTAGTAACTTGTTATAGGCAGTTGATTCCATAATGGACAACGTCAGGCTTCTTATACATTAATCTGAAGTGTGTGGTGCTGCACACTGTTAGAGACAGGGTACTGGATCAGATGGGCCACTGATCGGACCCAATATGGCAATACTTAATTACTGATTGGCATAATTTTCAGTTTTAGATCCAGATACTTAGCTGGTGTGATTAAAAGGAGCACATTTAAATTATAAGTAAGTATGATGATTTAGACTAGTTGAGAGATCTAGTCCCTATGTTGAACTGGTTTAAGAAAGGCATTTGCATTATTAACTGTTTCTCTGAACTAAGCGGTGCCATTATTATCTAAAATGGTTTGAAAATTGCAGTTGTCCATGATGGAAATATTCTATATTGTTGGTTTAGTAATAAGACACAGCTGTTTATTTACTCCTCCCTCCTGAGTTGTTGGGAAATGAAGGTCTTATGGACAAGGCACAGGTAGGACCTCAGAAAATCTTCTTTGGGTCCTCTTCTCTGCCACAGATTTCCCTGGGTAAATCCGATGGGACCAGATTTTCAAAAGGGCTCAGCACTCAGTAATCACAACTGTTTGGTAACTGAGCCTTTAATCCCCTGAAACCAAATCCACAGAGATATTTAGGCATCTACATTCCTATTTAGTCAGTGAAATCCAACAATTAGGTGACAATGAGATCCGCAAAACTGCTCACCCTGTAGGCACCTACATTCACATGGCACCTGCCTTTGTCCTGGTTGGTACATGCAAAGCCTCCAACACCCTGTTACTCCAGTCTGCTCACAGTCCAAGTCCCAGGGGGATTCTCAGACTAGGCATCCACTTAGTCTTCTCAGAGCATATTGACCAGTTTGAGGATCAAAGAGAAGACATCTGAGGGCAAGTACCAGGAATATAGGGAGGTGACTGGCTGGCTGGCATGGATGTGCCTATCCCAATCCAAGTGGTTAGGGCACTCTACTGGAATGTGGGAGACCTGTTTTCAGATCCCCACTCTGCCTCATTTACAGCAGGGTTTTAAAACTGTGTCTCCTACCTCCCAGCTAGGTGCCTTAACCAACTTAATGTCTTTTACTCTTTGCCTGCGCAGGGTGCAGTACAATGAGGTGCCATTCTCAGTTGTAGCATGTAGGAAATACTGAAGTTCACATGATCATTTCTATCAGTAATATCAATCAGGAGGGCCTGAATTCTACTCCCAGCTCATCCTGTGAGTCACCTGACAGTGGTGGGCAGGTCACTTCCACTGAGCATTTAATAACCTGCCACAGGGATAATAACCACTCCTTTCATGGGGGTTTTGCACAGCTTAAAGGCTGCATGAATCAGTGAAAAGGTAAATTACTATGAATGGACTAGGAAAGCTTTTGACTGGACTGAGAATATTTAGAAAGAAGGGTTAGGGGTTGGATGGGAGTGGCCTCCAGAAACTAACCCAATCCAAGTGGTTAGGGCACTCTACTGGAATGTGGGAGACCTGTTTTCAAATCCCCACTCTGCCTCATTTACAGCAGGGATTTAAAACCATCTCCGACCTCCCGGCTGGGTGTCCCAACTGCCAGCTGAGTGTCTCTTACCCTTTGCCTGTGCAGGGCGCAGTACAATGGGGCCCCATTCTCAATTGCAGCATGTAGGAAATATTGGAGGTCACATGATCAATTCTATCATTAATATCAATGAGGAAGGCCTGAGTTCTACTCCCGGCTCATCCATGGACTCACCTGGCAGTGGTGGGCAGCTCACTTCCACTGAGTCTCGATGCCACAGGGATAATAACCACTCCTTTCATGGGGGTTTAATGCAGCTTAACGGCTGCATGAATCAGTGAAAAGGTAATCTACTATGAATGGACTAGGAAAGTTTTGACTGGAGTCAGAATATTTAGAAAGAAGGGTTAGGGGTTGGATGGGAGTGGCCTCCAGAAACAGAGATCAGGAAAACTAGACAGATGAAACCATCGGATGGGATTGGTGCAAGCTCCAAGCAGCACTGATCTCAAGGAGAAGTGGCCAATCAAGGCTTAGCAGATGGAGAACATTTCCTGCATGGGACCCAAAAAAATAGGGAAGTTGCTTGGCATGGGAAGGAGGAAACCAGGATGTAAGAAGGGTTCACAGGGGATGGTTAGGAAGAAGACTAAGGGTAAATGGGTGAATAGGAGGAGAAGGAATAAATAGGAGCAGATACAGAGCCTGTAAGAAATGGAATTACCTGGCATCTATTACTGCATGACACTGCAAATTGTGTGTTATGTTCACTGTGCTCCCTACTGTGTGTTTCAGGTTTACGACAATCATCAAAGATGAAAGATCTGTGTTACCCATCCCATCCATATTGTCCTGACATTTGCCCAGATCCATGTGCTTATGTCTGCAATGAGCCTTGTATTACATCATGTGGCGACTCGAGCGCAGTGGTCTTTGCACCCCCTGTTGTCGTGAGATTCCCGGGACCAACTCTTGCTACTTGCCCTCAAGACAGCTTCGTGGGAACCACCATACCATATTTACCCTATAGACCTGGGGGTGGTTTTGGGGATGGTATTGGAGTTGTTGGTGGTGTTGGGGGTGGTTATGGTGGTGGATACAGTGGTGGATACAGTGGTGGATTTGGGGGTGGATTCGGGGATGGATTTGGATCAGGCGGTGGATGCAGGGGCTCATATGGGAAATGGGGGAGATATGGTAGAAAGTGCTATGCTAACCGCTGGGAATGTTGTCCTTGGTAAACCCAGAAGAAAGATCTACAGTACAAGAAACAAGCATGAAATGAAATGAAAGACAATAGAGAGATTCCCCACACAGCCAATGGAAAATGAGCATCTGTAACTCCACTCGAAATCTGGGGGAGTGATGGGTGTTCGTCACATGCATAAATTAGGCCTATCTATGCCTTCCTTTTGTTACATATTCCTTGAGCTTTATGGTCTGTCTAGTTTTGCAACTTAATCTTATGCTGCTGTTGTGCTTTGTCCTTTCTGATGGTGAGCAGTCTACAAGTTACTAAAATTGCTGGAAAATGTGACATGATTTTCAAGCTCTGCAGCTGCAAAGAGGAGAGCAGAACACGTTGTGTGAAATGCACCACGTTGGAGCTGGTGACTGGTTGGAGCTCTGATTGTAACCCTGGAAATGCATTCTCTGTTACTCTGCATTAATTCATTCTGTCCGTGTAAACTCTGCTGCTCAGTCCCTTTAAAAAATACTGTGATTCTATGATCTGGTGAAAAATGGACCTGATTTTCATATCTACAGCTCCAAGAAAGACAGCAGAACGTCTTTTGTTAAACACATCAATAGGGATACAGTGACTGGTTGTAGCTCCTATTGTAACCCTGAAAATACATTCTCTGTGCTCTGCATTCATTCATTCTGTGTCAACTTCGATGCTCATTCCCATTAAAAGTTATGCTGCATCATATTATCAGCCTTCTGGTTTTCCTTTCCCCTCCATTCTTTCTTTCCAAAGCACTCTGAGTGAAATTCCGCCCTGTGCCGATGGTCAGTACCAGCACTATGCACTAATCAACCCCTCTCAAACCCATAAGTAGGAAGAGAATCAGGTACATGACAGGGGGGAATTACTCCCTTGTTACACATGTCTCAGATAGAAATGAATTAAATAAATAATTTTCAATTAGAATATATTTCCCTGCTCTAAATATTATACAGAATCATAGACTCCTTGAAATATAGGGGTGAAAGGGACCTCAAGAGGTCATCTAGTCTCGTCCCCTGCTCTGAGGCAGGACCAAGTAGATCTAGACCATCCCTGATGGTCTATCCTGTTCTTGAAATCCTCCAGTGACAGAGTTATTTCACAACTTCCCTTGAAGCCTAAAATCAAACTTAACTATCATGATAGTTAAGAAGTTTATGCTTGCATATAATCAAAATCTCCCTTGATACAGATTAAGCCAATTACTTCTTGTCCTACCTTTAGTGGACATGGGGAAGAATTGATCACCATTCTCTCTGTAACAGCCCTGCACAGACATGAACACTGTCATTAGGTCCCCCTTCAGTTTTTGGTATTTCAAGACTAATCATGCTCAGTTTTCTTTAATCTTTTATTTTGTAGCTCTCCTCTGAACTCTCTCCAGTTTGACAACATCTTTAAAACTTAACACAGGAACTGGCATTATTAACATTGTCTCCACCCAGCTCTGTGAAATGATTTGCCACGTTCATTTCAAAGTACCATATATCCATGATAGAAGTATTCTTAATCAGCCACATTCTGGCTTTTTATAGTCAGAGTTTTAATCAGGCCATCATTGTTGGGTTTCATTCTTCTGAGGGTTTAACCAGATCTCTTCTAGGGAACTGCAGGATGTGGTGCTAAAAAGAGAATAGCAGATATCACACTGGCGCCTACAGAACTGAATAACAGATGTGGGCCTTAGAGAGAATGAATGATTGTTTGTTTAAAGCCATGGATTGGGACACTGAGTTCTACTTTACTGCCTCCTCCAATCCTTTCCTGTGGGACCTTGGGCATGTTACAGTTGGGGCCAGATGTTCGAAAGAGCTCAGCACTCAGTGTTCTTAACTGTATTGAAAACCTTGCCCTTCATCTCCCTCTTCATCATCATCTAAAATGGAATGATAATCCTGCCTTCCACCCTTCCCTTGTCCTGTCTAGCTAGTTGGTTAAGTCTTCAAGATGGAGACTGTCTCAGACTCTGGGCTTGTCTAGTGAGAAGCATGATGGGGCTCTGAACAGATTGGTGGTATCCTGGAGATAGCAGAGTTCAAATTATAACTAAGAAGACTATTCAGAATGAGGTATGCCTCATTTCTAGTCCCAGTCTTTCCTCTGGAGTGGCCGTGGGCAACTGAATTGGGCTCTGAGCATCAGTCAACATTTTCTTAGGTGAGACAATAATAACTACCTGTTTCATATGGGTGTTGTGAGAATTACTGATCTCCTAAAGCAGTGTAAGCATAAGTTTTCAGAAGAAAGAATATTAGGGTTGGAAGGGACCTCAGAAGGCATCTAGTCCAACCCCCTGCTCAAAGCAGGACCAATCGCCAATTTTTGCCCCAGATCACTAAATAGCCCCCTCAAGGATTGCTGTGTTGCTATGAAGGAAATAATATATTAAAATTAGTAAGTTTTGACTCAGTCCAACGTGAGATTCACATAAGCAAACTAGGGAAACATTTCTCTTGACCACATGATTGAGATGAAATTTCTAGAAGGTGGGAGCCTAACTGGTTGAAAATCCGGACTCAAAGACTAGTTATCAGTGGTTTTCATTCTATGTGGGAGGCCATATCTGGCTGGGACATGCAGAAGGTTGTCCTGGATCCTGTATTGTGCAATATTTTCTTTAATGATGTGTGTAATTATGTGGAGAATACACATAAAATTTGTGGATGACACCAAGCTGGGAGGGGTTGCAAGCACTTTGGAGGGCAGGATTTGAATTCAAAATGACCTTAATAAATTGGAGAATTAGTCTGAAATCAACAAGATGAAATTCAGCAGAGACAAGTTCAAAATCCTAAACTTAAGGAATAAATTGTCCAGCTCCAATCAACTCCTGTGAGGCCTCAGATGGAGAACTGTCTCCACTTCTGGGGAACAGATTTTTGTAGAAAATATGTGGACCAATTGGAGAGTATCCAGAGCAGAGCAACAAAAATGATGAAAGGTTCAGAAAACAGGAGCTATTTATCTAGTTCTTTTTTTAATCCTGTTATAGTCTTGGCCTTCACAACATCCTCTGGCAAGGAGTTCCACAGGTTGATTGTGCGTTGTGTGAAGAAATACTTCCTTTCATTTGTTTTAAACCTGCTGCCTATTCATTTCATTGGGTGACCCCTAGTTCTTGTGTTATGAGAAGGAGTAAATAACACTTCATGATTTACTTTCTCCACACCAGTAATGATTTTATAGACCTCAGTCATATTCTCCCTTAGTCATCTCTTTTCCAAGATGAATAGTCCCAATATTATTAATCTCTCTCATATGGAAGCCATATGTTGGGTAATTATTTTAGAGACCCCAGTATATCTTGTTAATAGTAAGGCTTTTGATTCAGTCCAACATGAGATTCTCATTACCCTCATCCACTTGGTTGAGATGAAATATCTAGCAGGTGGGTGCATAACTGGTGGAAAATCCGGACTCAAAGACTAGTTAACAATGGTTTTGCTTTCTACATGAGAGGTCATATCTAGCAGAGACGCATAGGAGGTTGTCCTGATTTCCCTACTATATGATATTTTCATTAATGACGGCAGATTGCAACAGTGATATGCCCCTGAGTCACCCTATTACTGTGAAGTAATACAAAGCAGAACAATGAAAATGGAACTAGATTTATTCCCGTGTTGACACCAAGGAAGTTAATAGGATAATACCTGGAATGTATCCTGCCCATTAAAAAATATGTTGCATCACAATATTGGCCTTCTGGTTTTCCTTTCCCCTCCATTCTTTCTTTCCAAAGTAATCTGGGTAAAATTATCCCCTGTGCAGATGGTCTTTACCAGCCCTATGCACTAATCAATCCCTTTCAAACCCATAAGAAGAGAATGAGGTACATTACTTGATCAATAGCATTGTGTGGAGGCCCTCTGCACAGAGGGGGGATTTCTCCCTTTGGTGCACATGTCTCAGATAGAATCAAACTAAGTAAATGACTCTTCAAACTGGGGACCATCTCAAATTCTGGGCTTGCCTAGCCAGCAGCACAATGGGGCGCTGAACACACTGCTGGTATCCTGGAGATATTAGAGTTTAAATTATAACTGAGAAGGTTATTAAGAATGAGGTGTGCCTCATTTCTAGTCCCAGTCTTTCCACTGGAGTGGCCTTGGGCAACTGAATTGAGCTCTGAGCATCAGTCAACATTTGCTGAGGTAAGAAGATAATAACTACGTATGTCATATGGGTGTTGTGGGAATGACTGATCTCCTAAAGCAGTGGAACCGTAAGTTGCTATGAATGAGAAAGGCAGCTGTTTTGTTAGTGTCTGCAGCCCTAAACGGACGGATTAGGAGCTAGAGGGTAGGAAGACTGAGAAACAGGGATTTCCTCCCATCATCCCAGCTCAAATCCAGAATAAATGTATGCCCCTGCAAAAACTACATATGATCCAAAATGGTGAGAAAATGTATCAGAATATGTGCAGTGCAAAAAAATCCCAGTATATTGATATCAATATCACAGCAATGTAGATTCAGCAGGTACATGCCAATACAATCTTGCAAGGTTAAAATCAACTGCTTGCCCCAAGTCTTGCCCACCAGCGCATGGGCACATCAAAAGAAATTTTCAGGTCAAGCCAAACTGTGTTTGGGTTTCCACACAGTCCAACTTTTCTACAGCAGAGAGAAAGACTAAATAGCCTTAT
Organism: Caretta caretta; assembly: GCF_965140235.1. Lineage (NCBI taxonomy): Eukaryota > Metazoa > Chordata > Testudines > Cheloniidae > Caretta > Caretta caretta. The sequence continues at coordinate 2,966,550 of NC_134229.1, read as the reverse complement.
GATTCTTCCTAAGCTGAAGCAAAGGGGTTTGAGAGGTATGCAGCTATCTCACAGCCAATGAGCGTGCTCCCTAGAGCCAGAGGAGAGACCTGTACTTTAACCCAACTCCAAGCTTCCTGTAACTGATTGGGAGCAGCAAGAAGCCTATGACATCCGTGCAGGGAAAACAAATCCAACCTCGCTGGCCAACGCCCCGCTGTTGGACACTTGGGATGGCCAAGAGGGAAACAACTCAGCTGAGTGTTACATACGGAGAGACGGAAATGAGGGTATTGATCTGACCAAGACCACTCAGGGAATCTATAATGAGAGCCGAGGCCAAGATTTTCAAAAGGGACTAGTGATTTGTGATGGGCCCTTTCTGATATTCCTTAGAACTTGCCATCTGCAATGGGATCTCCATGAACGAGTCTCAAGTTGGAAGCCCAAAACTGAGGCACCCAAAAACACAGGCAGTTTTAGAATTTCATAGTTCCAGTAGATATATTGGATAGATTAAAGGCTTGGCTTTGCCCTGTCTTTGGTACAAGATACAGGTCAGGATTCTGCTCGAGCTGGCTAACTCTTCAAGATGGGGACTGTCACAGATTCTGCACATGTGTAGCGAGCAGCGCGATAGGTCCCTGAACACACTGCTGTCATCCTGGAGATATGAGAGTTCATCTTCTGAGGGATAATTCTGTTTCTCAGAACGAAGTCAATTAGAACAGTGGCTGAAGATCCAGATGGCTTCACTAGGAGCAAAAACTTTTTTATTTAACTCTCTCCCCCGTATTACCCTGGGATAAGATGACATTATACGCAGCTGTCAGCTGAGATCTCTGATGGAAATGCAGGGCAAATGAATGGTTCTACTGATTTTTCATATGGACCTCAGGATCCACATGTTCAGGGAACGCATTTTCAAGTGGAACAAAGGGCCTTCTTCTCCATTGCCCTAAACCTAGCATTATCCTTTACATTAGGGCAACATGGGTGTAAACATGGTATCAGATCAGAGCCTGAGGACTACATCAGGAGCAAAGCCAGAAAGGCAGCAGAGATTCAACAATGCAGATTTTGTAGCTTTTGTTTATCTTGAGTCAAGTAAAAGTTCTGTGTTTAGGAAGCAAATTGTCCCACTCTAATTGGCTCTGGTGAGGCCTCGGATGGAGTGTTATGTCCAGTTCTGGGCAAAAGACATCAGCAGGAAAGGTGAGGACCAGTTGGACAGAGTCCAGAGGAGAGCTACAAAAATGGTGAAAGGTTTAGAAAACCAGAACTATGAGGAAAGGTTAAAGAAAACTGGGCTGTTATAAAGAGGATGCCTATCAACTGTTCTCCATGTGCACTAAAGGTAGAATAAGGAATTTATTGGCTTAATCTGCCACAAGGGAGATTAAGTAAAATATAAGCATAAACTTTCCAGCTCTAATGATGTCTAAGCACTGATTTTAAGTTTTCAAGGGAAGTTATGGAATCCCCATCACTGGAGGATTTTAAGAACAGGATACACAAACAGCTGCCAGGGATGGTCTAGCTGTCCTCGGTCCTGCCTTAGCCTATGATTCTGCATAATATTTGAAGCAGGGAAATATATTCTAATTGAAAGTCATTTATTCAGTCAGATATTTTCTATGACGTGTAACAAGGGGGCAATCCTCGCACCCCCCGTGCAGAGGGCCTGCACAATGCTCTTGAACAAGTAATACACCTGATCCTTTCTTACTGATGAGCTTGAGTGGGATTGATTAGTACATAGGGCTGGTACTGACCATCTGCACAGGGGAGAATTTCACCCCGAGTGCTTTGGAAAGAAAGAATGGAGGAGAAAGGAAAACCAGAAGGCTGATAATATGATGCAGCATAATTTTTAATGGAAATGAGCAGCAGTGTTTACATTTACAGAATGAATTAATGCAGAGTAGAGACTGTATTTTCCGGGTTATAGTAAGAGCTACAACCAGTCACCATCTCCAGAGTGATGCATTTCACACAAGATGTTCTGCTGTCTTTCTTGAAGCTGTAGATTTGAAAATCATGTCCCATTTTTCATCAAATTAACCTGTAGATGGTTATGCATCGAATAGGACAAAGCACAATATGAGCATAAGACTAAGCTGCAAAGCCATTAGATTATACAGTTAAGGTAACATGTAAGAAGGGAAGACATTGATAGGCCTGAGTTACACACAGCCCCCACTGAGTTCATGTGGAGTTGTAGGTGCTCCTTTTCCATTAGCTAAGAAGCGAATCTCCATCGTCGCTTTCATTTCCTGGTTGTTTCCTGTTCTGTGGTCATTTCTTCTGGGTTTAACATGGACCACAGCTTCCAAAGCGGGAAGAATAGCACTTCCTCCCATAGCTCTTCCCATACCCATAGAAGCCCCCGTATTTGCCTCCATATCCGCCCCCGTATCCACCACCATACCCAGCACCGGATCCACCTCCATAAGCACCCCCGGATCCAACTGAGCCACCAAAACTACCACCTCCATATAGGCCCCCATATCCATAGGGTAAATTTGGTAAGGTGCTTCCCACAACGCTGTCTTGAGGGCAGGTAGCAAGAATCGGTCCTGGGAATCTCACGACAACCGGCGGTGCATAGACCACTGCGCTCGAGTCTCCACACGATGTGACACAAGGCTCGTTCCAGGCATCAACATAGGGGTCTGGGCAGATGTCGGGATAACATGGCGGGCGTGGGTAACACAGAGCTTTGCTGGAAGACATCTTTTGGGATTGCGGTATACCTGAAACACACAGTAGGGAGCAGAGGACACACAATTACGCACAATTCATAGCGATATAGCAGATTCACAACTCTGTTTCTTGAGGCCTCTCGCATAGAACTCCTAACCCTTCTTTATAAACCTTCAAAAAGCTTTCCTAGCATGTTCAGAGTAAACCACCTTTTCACTGTTTCAGGCAAGCATTAAGCTGCAAAAAACCCATATGAAATGAGTGGTTGTTACACCTATAGCAGCTTATTACCGTAAAAGAGCATTCAAAGAGTAAAAGACATTAAGCTTTTGGCCAGGTGGGACATGGAAGTCACAGTTTTAAAGTTGTACCACTAAGAAATTAAGTATTGCCATATTGGAACATATCCGTGGTCCATCCTGTCCAGTGTCATGTCTCCAATAGTGTGCAACAGTAAATGCTGCAGATTAATGTATAAAAACCCTAATGTTGTCCATTATGGAGTCAACTCCCTAAAAAGAGAGTTTCTTTATAACACACCTAAAGCAGAGGCTAGCTTTGCCCTGGAAGAGAAGACATATATATCTTGAAAACTCCTGGTTTAAACTATAGTTACAGCTCTATCGACTAAACTGAAAAGAACAGTCAGGGCTGTGTTCGATAGTTATATATGAAAGCTGATTTTCATAATTTTGTGCAACCAGCAGGGTCAGATCATCAGCCCAGGTAAACCTTTATGACCCCAATGAAGTCAGCTGAGGATCAGAGTTATGCAGTCAATAGTCAAAGTAGACTGAGGCTGAGATCTGTCATAATTCTGTAAGGAATTTTCATAATATAATCCCCGAATATAATTAATGGGAATGGGGTGGAGGGTGTCCCAATCCCATCTGTAGATTTGAAAATCCCAACCTGATATTTTTAAGACTTTAACTGAGAAACTACAAGAAACAAGGTCTGTAATTGACAAACTACAGAAAGTCTCTTACGTAAACCAAGATGCCCTCTGCTCCAACAGATCCAAAGTCACAGAGTATTGGTGAAGGATTGGGTTCATATTTAAAATTGTCCCTAAACAACAATTAGTGCAAATTGAGTTAAATAGACTTACCCAGTGCACCAAGGGGATGAAGTCAAGAGAAGTGGATAGAACAACCCGCGCTTCCCAACACCTTTATATGCTTTCTTAGCCAATGGGAAGCAGAGGGAACACCCCTCATGCACTGAGACCTGATAATTAACCAAAGCAAATGTTTTCTTGCCTGGCTAAGTCCTCTAATTGTTGCAATGGCTTTGATCATGGTTAAACAATTACTCAATTCTCAGTCCCACATAGGATGACATACATATTATACTCTGCAGTTCCTGTCCTCTTATATCTTTATAGCAAGAAAGCTTCCTGGTATCATCCTACTAACTTCCTTGGTGTCAACACAGGAATAAATCTAGTTCCATTTCTTTCATTCTGCTTTGAATTATTTCACACTATGAGGGTGATTCAGGGATGTATCATGAGCACAATCTGCTCTTATGCACAGGATTCCATTTTAGTTCATTATATCCAGACTAGAATCTAATTAGTGGCAAGGTGTTTACTCTGGAACTCCTTGGTGGATAGGAGAGTTTATTGGGCATGCTTAAAATCCCCACCAGTAACTCTTCACTATGTGTTTGAGCCAATATATTTTTGAAATCCTTGGATGAATTTTTAATCTGTTCAATAGCCTTCAAACCAGGCCTTCTGGGTTACAGTACTCTCCTGGAAACAGGGAAGCACATGCCCTAGGCTTAAGTTAAATCCCTCTGAAGTTTTCAAAATAGAACTGAAGCAGGATCGAAGTGGTTCATATTATTTATGTTCACCCCTAATTGTCAGCCTAATGCTATTAGACATTCTAGCCTGAAGAGATGTTGTCAAGGTTCCTCCCCCACTCTGAACTCTAGGGTACATATGTGGGGACCTGCATGAAAACCTCCTAAGCTTACTTTTACCAGCTTAGGTTAAAACTTTCCCAAGGTACAAATTAATTTTATCTTTTGTCCTTGGAATATCCACTGCCACCACCAAACTCTAACTGGGTTTACTGGGAAACGTAGTTTGGACACGTCTTTCCCCCCAAAATCCTCCCAACCCTTGCACCCCACTTCCTGGGAAAGGTTTGGTAAAAATCCTCACCAATTTGCATAGGTGACCACAGACCCAAACCCTTGGATCTGAGAACAATGAAAAAGCATTCAGTTTTCTTACAAGAAGACTTTTAATAGAAATAGAATTAAAGGAATCACCTCTGTAAAATCAGGATGGTAGATACCTTACAGGGTAATTAGATTCAAAATATAGAGAATCCCTCTAGGCAAAACCTTAAGTTACAAAAAAGACACACAGACAGAAATAGTCATTCTATTCAGCACAGTTCTTTTCCCAGCCATTTAAAGAAATCATAATCTAACACATACCTAGCTAGATTACTTACTAAAAATTCTAAGACTCCATTCCTGTTCTATCCCCGGCAAAAGCAGCGTACTGACAAACACAGACCCTTTGTTTCTCTCCCTCCTCCCAGCTTTTGAAAATATCTTGTCTCCTCATTGGTCATTTTGGTCAGGTGCCAGCGAGGTTACCTTTAGCTTCTTAACCCTTTACAGGTGAGAAGATATTTTCTTCTGACCAGGAGGGATTTTAAAGGGGTTTACCCTTCCCTTTATATTTATGACAGATGTCCAGTCAAGTGATCAGTGGATTTAAGTTAGTCACTCACATGAGGATCGCAACAGAACAACCAAGGCGAAACTATGTGAGGCTTCCTCTAGATTTGCAGCGAAAAGTGGGGGTAGTTGAACAGAAAGAGTGCAGTATTCTATAAAGGCTTGGGATTAAAATCTTGGAACGTCATCTCCATCCGTGATCTAAGAAGACAGTGGTGTTCTTCTGAGACAATACTCCTCACAAATCTCAGGAAGACTCACATGAGAGATGGAAAAAAGCCTACTTCGTAATGAGGGAGGATTCCTGAAGTATGAGCTTCCAGAGGAAATTAGATTAATACAGAGTATTCTCTATTTTAGTACAGGATGCAAGGAAGTCAATGTCACTTACGAAAAACATTTTTTTGCTCAGAAAACTCCTCCCCTTACTGGCAATTGTTGTGATCCCTCTTTGCAGATATTAGTTAATTCTCACTCCCACACTGCATGACACACACATGGAACCATGGAGACTGCCTTCCTGCAAGGATTCCATGCCAGTTCTTTAGAACCAGTCTTGAATCTGTTTAAAATTTATCCAGGGATCTCATTAGGGAGGTGGGGAGATTTTCTTCATGTGCTTAGGATACCCACATAGAGCTATTTAATGGACCCTTATCCCATGCCCAGTGAAATCCAAGGGCATCTTTCCAATGAGTTGACATGTCTTCAAATGTGGCCCTGGGGTTGGCAATCCTCTCCTCAAGAATGGGCCAGCTAAAGACTATGCACCATTTACATTTCTTTTAAACATTCAATGTAGGGCTAAAGAGGATTTGAATGGAGCATAGATCTCTGAGTTAGCCTGCTGCTCTGGAGGTATTTTCATTCTCCTGTGCTTGGAGCCTCAAAACAACGTCCTGTGATGGGAGTTTTGAATCCAGGACAATGACTTTGTTCCTCTTTACACCACCTAAAAATCTGGTTCTCTATTTCAAGTAATAAGTTCCTAGGCACTCTATCTTAGCCATGATGTATCTCCTTTTCATCTTTGTAGGGAAAGCATCCTCAATTCTTTACGAATGTCTATACATTTCTTTAACAAGCAGTTCTGACACCAGTTGAAAGGTCTCATGTCTTTCAATTTTAAGAGAGAAGCATTGAAGCCAAAGATTTCAAAAGTGACTGGAGATTCATGGTGCCCGCTTGAGATACCTTATAGGAAATTGGGCTCCAGAGAGCAGGAACTGAGCACATTTGAAATGCAGGGATCTTCATGGTGTTCGAAGTAGCGCACCAAGATCACTAGTCCCTTTTGAGTATCCTGGCCTTGTGTTCAGTGAGAGAAGTCTTGGTCATTGTTGCAAAATCATTAACCTCCCTTCTATTTACCTGGTAAACTTCATAGAGTCTTTTCTTCTTCCTAAAGCCCTGATCCTAGAAAGTGCTGCTGAGGGTGTAGCTAGCAGTTGAAAAAATGTGGGCAATGGTGGGGTAGTTTCTAGAAGAGAAGGACCTTGCAACCTTTGCGAAGGTAGATCATACCCTGGATTAGTCTAATTTCTGCTGGAAGCTCATTCCTCAACTATTTCGCCATGACTAAGTGGGCATTATTTTCATCTCTCATGTGAATCTTCCTGGGCTTATTTTGTCAGGAGCATTGCCCTAGACGAAAACCACCCTCTTGTGGTGATGCAGTTTCAAGATTTTAATCCCAAATCTTTATACAACAGTAGACTGAAAATCAGGGTTGAACACAAATAATATGTACCACTACGATCCTGCTTCAGTTCTACTTTGAAAGCTTAGGCGGGATTTAACTTAAGCACTGGGCATGATCTGGACCTCTTTCTAGGGGAGTATTGTCACCCAGAAGGCCTGGTATGAAGGCCATTAAACTGACTGAAAAAGTGTCAATGGATTTAAAAACATATTGTCTCAAACACATAGTGAAGAGTTGTGGCTGGGGATCCTAAGCATGCCGAATAAACTCTCCCATCCGCCAAGGAGTTCCAAGGGTAAACTCCACCTTGCTGCTAATTAGAAACTAGTCTGGGTATAATAAACTCACATGGAACTCTGTGCATGACAGCAGATTGTAGTGATACACCTCTGAGTCACCCTTATACTGTGAAGTAATTCAAAGCAGAACAATAAGATTGAAACGACATTTATGCCCGTGTTGGCACCAAGCAAGTTAATAGACTGATACGAGGAAGGTATCCTGGCCATAAAGATTTCAGATGATGGAAACTGCAGGGTGTATTGTGCATGTCATCCTATGTTTGATAGAGAATTAAGTAATTGATTAACCATGATCAAAGCCATTACAACAAAGAGAGGAATTAGCCAGGCAAAAAACATTTGGTTTCGTTAAGGATGAGGTCTCAGTGCATAAGGGGTGTTTCCTCTGCTTCCCATTGGCTAAGAATGTATATAAAAGTGCTTGGAACTGCAGGATGTTCTATCCACTTCTCCTGACTTCATCACCTTCGTGAAAGGGGTAAGTCTATTTAACGCAATTGGCTCCAATTGTTGCTTTCGTGATAATTTTAACTATGGACTGAATCCTGCACCACTACGATGTGATTTTTGATCTGTTGGAGCAGAGGGCACCTTGCTTTCGATAAGAGAGTTTCTGTAGCTTTCCAATTGAAGACATTGGTGGACGCAATCTTATAAATAGGAGGTTGTGATTTTCAAATCTTCATATGGGGTTGGGACCCTCTCATTTGCAGTAAATGGGGATTGGACACGGAAATCCCTTAGAGCATTATGACAAATCTCAGCCTCAGTCTACTTTGATTATTGACTGCACTAGTCTGACTCTTTATATATAAAAATACACATTGCCGGAACCTCAGCTGACTCCATTGGAACTGTGACTTCATCAGAAAGGTTTCAGAGTAGCAGCCGTGTTAGTCTGTATCCGCAAAAGAAAAGGAGTACTTGTGACACCTTGTTGCATCTGATGAAGTGAGCTGTAAATCACGAAAGCTTATGCTCAAATAAATTTGTTAGTCTCTAAGGTGCCACAAGTCCTCTTTCATCAGAAAGGTTTACCTGGGCTGATGACCTGACCCTACTCTTTCCATAAAACTATGGAGATCAGCTTTCATATATAACTATTGAACAGCAATGTGACTATTCTTTTCATTTTAGTAGATACAGCTCGAAGGTATAATTGAAACCAAGAGTTTTGAAGGGATATATAGGTGTTCTCCTGCAGGGAAAAGCTAGCCTCTGCTTTAGGTGTGTTCAAAAGAGAAAAAAGAAAAGGAGTACTTGTGGCACCTTAGACTAACATGGCTGCTACTCTGAAACCTAAAAAGGGAACTCACTCCATAATGGACAAATTTGTGGTAATTGTACGTTAATCTGAAGCATAATATAGAAGCAGAGTGTGATGATGCTATTAGAGACAGGATACTGACCGAGATGGACAGCTGATCTTTTCCAGTATGGCCATACTTAATTTCTTAGTGGTACAACTTAAAACCCATGTCCCTTACCTCTCAGATAATTGCCTTACCTACCAGCATAGTATATTTCACTCTTTGCATGTACAGCGCTCAGCGCAATGGGGCACCATTCTCAGTTGTAGCATGTGGGAAAGATGGGAATTCCAAAGATCAATTCTAGCCTTACCTACAATGCGGAGGGCCTGAGTTCTACTCCCAGGTTACCTTCTAACTTCCACTGAGCATCTAGTAACGTGCTATAGGGATAATCACTCATTTTATAGGGGTTTTGTGCAGCTTAATGGTTCCCTGAAGCAGTGAAAAGGTGGCTTACTATGAATGTGCTGGGAAAGCTTTTCATCAGAGTTTGAAGATTTAAAAAGAAGGGTCAGTGGTTGGATGGGGGTGGCCTAAAAAAAAAAAAAGAGAGAGAGAGCAGGAGGACTAGCAGAGGTAATTAGAAGGAAAACAGGCCAATAAAGGCTGAGTAGATGAAGAAAAGTTCATAGATGGGACTCAGAGAAATAGGAAAGTTGCTTGGCATGGGAAGGAGGGAGACAGACTGTGCGAAGGCATCACAGGGGTTGGTTAGACAGAAGACTTAGGGTGAATGGGTGAACAGAGTTAAAGGGAAGAAATGGGATCAGATATGGATCTTTTTTTAAATGGACCTCCTTATCATCTATTACCATATTAGACCAGCTGTGAATCTCCTATGCCACTGTGAATTGCATGTAATGTCTACTCTGCTCCTCACTCTGTGTTTCAGGTATATCACAATCCCAAAAGATGTCTTCCAGCAAAGCTCTGTGTTACCCACGCCCGCCATGTTATCCCGACATCTGCCCAGACCCATATGTTGATGCCTGGAACGAGCCTTGTGTCACATCGTGCGGAGACTCGAGCGCAGTGGTCTATGCACCGCCGGTTGTCGTGAGATTCCCGGGACCAATTCTCGCTACTTGCCCTCAAGACAGCGTTGTGGGAAGCACCTTGCCATATTTACCCTATGGATATGGGGGCCCATATGGAGGTGGTAGTTTCGGTGGCTCAGTCGGTTCTGGGGGTGCTTATGGAGGTGGATACAGTGCTGGGTATGGTGGTGGCTACGGGGGCTTCTATGGGTATGGGAAGAGCTATGGGAGGAAGTGCTATTCTTCCCGCTTTGGAAGCTGTGGTCCATGTTAAACCCAGAAGAAACGTCCACGGAACAAGAAACAACCAGGAAATGAAATAGAAGATAAAGATTCCCCACTCACCGAATGGACGATGAGCACGTACATCTCCATATGACATCATTGGGGGCTGTGTACAAATCAGGCCTATCTATATTGTCCCCTTGTTATATACTACCTTAACTTTATAGTCTAATGGTTTTGCAGCTCCTCTTGTGCTTTATCCTATTTGATGGTGAAAGGTCTACAACAAGAGCTTAATTTGATGAAAAATGGAACATAATTTCAAAACGTACAGCTGAAAGAAAAACAGCAGAACATCTTGTGCAAAATGCACGCTTTTTAGAGAGTGATTGCTTTTAGCTCCTATTGTTCCGCTGAAAATACATTCTCTGTGCTCTGCATTAATTCATTCTGCAATGTAAAGTGCACTGGTCATTCCCATTAAAAACTATGTGGCATTACATTCTTGACTTTCTGGTTTTCCTTTCTCCTCCATTCTTTTTTTCCAAAGCACTCTGGGTGAAATTCTCCCCTTTGCCGATGGTCAATACCAACCCTATGCACTGCATCAATCACACTCAAGCCCATAAGTGAGAAGAGAGTCAGGTATTTTAATTGACCAATATCACTGTCTAGGGCCTCTGCACAGGAGGGAGTTACCTCCTTGTTACACTTGTTTCTTTTAGAATGGGAATGAATAAATAAATAACTTTCAACAAGAATATGTTTCCCTGCTCTAAATTTTCTATAGAATCATAGAATTCTGTAAGTATAAGGGTGGAGGACACCTTCAGAGGTCATGTAAAGGGCAACAAAAATGATTTGGGGTATGGAACGGCTTCCGTATGAGGAGAGATTAATAAGACTGGGACTTTTCAGCTTCTAAAAGAGATGGCTAATGGGAGCTATGATTGAGGTCTATAAAATCATGACTGGTGTAGAGAAAGCAGATAGGGACGTGTTGTTTACTCCTTCTCATAACACAAGAACTAGGGGTCACCCAATGAAATTAATAGGTAGCAGGTTTAAAACAAATAAAAGGAAGTATTTCTTCACATAACGCACAGTCAACCTGTGGAACTCCGTGCCAGAGGATGTTGTGAAGGCCAAGACTATAACAGGGTTCAAAAAAGAACGAGATAAATTCATGGAGGACAGGTCCATCAATGGCTATTAGCCAGGATGGGCAGGAATGGTGTCCCTAGCCTCTGTCTGCCAGAAGCTGGGAATGGGCAACACGAGATGGATCACTTGATGACGACTTCTTCTGTTAAGTCCCTCTGGGGCTTCGGGCGCTGCCCGCTGTTGGAAGACAGGATACTGGGCTAGATGGACCTTTGGTCTGACCCAGCAGGGCCATTCCTATGTTCTTATGTAGTCCATCTCTGTACACTCAGACAGGACCAAGCACACCTAAACAATCCCTGATGTGTTTGTATATCTTGTTCTTAAAACCTCCAGTGACGGGGATTCCATTACTTCCCTTAAAAGCTTAAAATCACAGCTTAACGATCATGATAGTTAGAAAGTTTATGCTTGTATGAAACCTAAATGTCCCTTGTTGCAGGTTAAGTCAATTACTCCTTGTCCTAACATTAGTGTACATGGAGAACAATTGATCACCATCCTCTCTATAACTGCCCTGAACATACATGAAGACTGTTGTCAGGTCTCTCCCTCTGTTTTCAATTTCTGAAGTTTAAACATGCACAGTTTTTTGTAACCTCACTTTGTAACGAGTGAACAACAAGCTAGTGAAGAACCCACTAAGCTAGTGATAAAGACACAAAAGGGTAAATTCTCATGTTAAACTGTTGTAATTCTGGGGTTACTCTGTAGAGGACAAAGGAGCAGTGCTGGGTTTTTACAAGTGCAAAGGAGAACAGAATCCAGACCTGTGTCTTGTACCAGAGGCAGGGCAAAGCCAAGCCTTTAATCTTGCCAAGCTATCTAGTTACGTCATGATTTTCTGAAGGATCAGGTGTTATTGGGAGACTCAGTTTTGGGCTGCCAGAGGAACATTCATGGAGTTCTCTTTTCAGAAGACGAGCGCTGAGCAATATCAGAAAGGCCCTGTCATGGTAACTCGAGTTGAGCACCCAAGACATGAGGCATCAGCAATCACTAGTCACGTCTGAAAATCTTGGCCTTGGTTCTAGTCATAGATACCCTGACACATTTTGCTCAGATTGATCCCCTCTCTTCGGTCTCCTCATATGCAAGTCTGACTCAGTCTTTTCCCCCGTGGCTCTCCAACACTGTCCCGCATCGGGGTGAGGTTGCATACCTGTACTCGGGATGGCATGGACTTTGTGCTCCTCCCAATCCATGACAGCCAGCTTGGCACTGGATTATGGCTCGAGTTTCTCCCCGGCTCTGAGGAGACCTCTCTTTGCCTGGGACGTAGCTGCAAAGCTCTCTGGCCCCGTTGTTTCATCTTGGAAAGGAGCAAAGAGCTATTCAGTCTTTCTTCCTGCTCCAGACAAAATTGGAATGTGTGGAAACCCAAACACAATTTGGCGTGACATGAAAAGTTGGCTGGTGGGCAAGATTTAGGGCAAGCAGTTGGCAAGATTTAGCTGGAGATTGGGATACACGTGCTGAATTTGCATTGTTCTGATGTTTATATCACTATTTTGTTTTGTATGTCCTGGTACATTTTCTCATAATTTTGCTGCATGTGTAGTTTTTCAAGGGGCACACGTGCATTCAGTATTTGAGGTGGGATGATGGGAGGGATCTATATCTCCCAGCTCTCTGGAATTGAGTTGTGGATGGGACTGAAAGACTCACCACAGAAAATATCCTTGTTTCCTGGTCCTTCTCCCCTGTAGCTCCTCATGCTTCCGGTTACAGCTTCAGACACTATCAGAAAGGGAGCCTATCTCTTTATGAGCTAGTTACAGTTGAGATGAAATTTCTAAAATGTGGTTGCATAACTGGTAGAAAGTCCATACTCAAAGACGAGTGACCAGTGCTTTTTCTTTCAATGTGGGAAGCCATATGTCGCGGGGAGACATAGGAGGTACTCATGGTTCCTGTACTATGCGATATTTTCATTAACGATTTGGGTATTGGTGTGGAGAGTACAATTCGATAATTAGTGGATGACACCAAGTTGAAAGGGTCTCAAAGCCCTTTGGAGACAGGACTTGAACTCCAACTGACCTTGATAAATTGCAGAAAGGGTCTGAAATCAAGACGCTTCAATTCAATAAAGACAACTGCAAAGTCCCATACTTAGGAAGCAAATTGTCCGGCTCTAACTGGCAGCGGTGGGGCTTCGGATGGAGCATTTTGTCCGGTTTTGGGCAACAGACATTAGCACGAAAGAAGTGGACCTATTGGGGTGTGTCCAGAGGAGAGCTACAAAAATGGTGAAAGTTTTAGAATACCTGAACTATGTGGAAAGGTTAAAGAAAACTCGGTATAGTTAGACCTGAGAAATTAAAATTGAGGGAAGGGCAGGGGGGCAGTATCTGACAGCTGATTTCATGTATGTTCAGGGCTGTTATAGAGGGGATGGTGTTCAATTGTTGCCCACGTCCACTAAAGGAAGCACAAGGAGGAACTATTTTAATCTGCAGTTAGGGAGTTTTAAGTTATATATAGGCCTAAAATTTCTAACTTTGATGATAGTTAAGCACTGATTTTAGACTTTCAAGGGAACTTGCGGAATCCCTATCCCCGGAAGGTATAAAGAACAGGTTGGCCAAACACCTGTCAGGGATGATCTAGGTGTACTTGGTTCAGCCTCAGCTCACTGGGCTGCATAAGATGTACTCTTGAGGTTCCTTCCACTACTACATTACAAAGATTCTACAATTCTGTATATTATTTAGAGCAAGAAACCATATTCTAATTGAGAGTTATATATTTAGTTTAATTCTATGTGAGACACGTAACAACATGGTATTTCCTCCCCGTAGAGGGCCTGCATAATTCCATTAATGGAATTATGCAGGCCCTCTACGGGGAGGTACTAATGTACCTGATTCTTCTCTTACTTATGGATTTGAGTGGGATTGGTTAGTACATAGGGTTGGTATTGACCATCGGCACAGGGGAGAATTTCACCCCGAGTGCTTTCGAAAGAAAGAATGGAGTCGAAAGGAAAACCAGAAGGCCAATATTAAGATGCAGCATAATTTTTAATGGGAATGAGCGTCGGAGTTCACACTTACAGAATGAGTTAATGCAAAGCACAGAGACTGTATATTCAGGGTTACAATAGGAGCTACAATGAATCACTATCTCTAAAGTGATGCATTTGACACAAGATGTTCTGTTCTCTTTCCCACACCTGCAGAATTGAAAACCGTGTCCTGTTTTTCATCCAGTTAAGTTACTTGTTGTAGACCTTTCAGCTTCAAAGAGGACAAAGCACAATATGAGCATAAGACTAAGCTGCACAATTCTTAGACCGTACAGTTAAGGTAACATGTAAGAAGGGAAGACTTTGATTGGCCTGATTTACACACAGCCCCCACTGATTACATGCGGAGTTGTAGGTGCTCCTTTTCCATTAGCTAAGAGGCGAATCTCCATCGTCGCTTTCATTTCCTGGTTGTTTCTTGTTCCGTGGATCTTTCTTTAACATGGGCCACAGCTTCCAAAGCGGGAAGAATAGCACTTCCTACCATAGCTCTTCCCATACCCATAGAAGCCCCCGTATTTGCCTCCATATCCGCCCCCACATCTACCACCATACCCAGCACCGGATCCACCTCCATAAGCACCCCCAGATCCAACTGAGCCACCAAAACTACCACCTCCATATAGGCCCCCATACCCATAGGGTAAATTTGGCAAGGTACTTCCCACAACGCTGTCTTGAGGGCAGGTAGCAAGAATCGGTCCCGGGAATCTCACGACAACCGGCGGTGCATAGACCACTGCGCTCGAGTCACCGCATGAGGTGAGACAAGGCTCGTTCCAGGCATCAACATAGGGGTCTGGGCAGATGTCGGGATAACATGGCGGGCGTGGGTAACACAGAGCTTTGCTGGAAGACATCTTTTGGGATTGTGGTATACCTAAAACACACAGTGGGGAGCAGAGTAGACGTTACACACAATTCTGAGTGCTACAAGAGATTCCGAGCTCTCTGTTTCTTGAGGCCACTTCAATACAACCCTAAATCATCTTCTTAAACCTTCCAAAAGCTTTTCTGCTACCTTCAGAGTAAACCAGCTTTTCACTGCTCAAGGCAACCATTAAGCTGGGGAGAACGCCTATGAAATGAGTGGTTATTATCCCTGTGGCAGGTTAGAGGCTCAGTTGAAGTGACTTGAGTCACTGGGTGACCTGGGAGAAGAACTCAGGCCCTCCTGATTGAGATTAATGAGAGAATTGAACATGTGAACTCCAGGATCTCCTAAATGCTACTACTGGGAATGGTCCCAGGTTGTACTGCCCCCTCTATATGCAGAGAGGAGAATATAACAAAAGTAATTATTTGGAATGGGCGGCTGCCGATCCCAACTGTAGATTTGAAAATCCCAACCTGCTATTGCTAAGACTGCATGCACCACGCTCAGCAATTGACAAGCTACAGAACGTCTCCTACGGAAAGCACGATGCCCCCTTCTCCTGCGTTTCTAGAGTCACAGAGTATTGGTGAAGCATTCAGTTCATATTTAAAACTATCACTAAAACAAATAGGGTTAAATAGACTTACCCAGTGCACCAAGGGGATGAAGTCAAGAGAAGTGGATAGAACAACCCGCACTTCCCAGCACCTTTATATGCTTTCTTAGCCAATGGGAAGCAGAGGGAACACCCCTCGTGCACTGAGACCTGATAATTAACCAAAGCAAATGTTTTCTTGCCTGGCTAAGACCTCTAATTGTGGCAATGGCTTTGATCATGGTTAAACAATTACTCAATTCTCAGTCCCACGTAGGATGACATGCATATTACACTCTGCAGTTCCTGTCCTCTTAAATCTTTATAGCAAGATAGCTTCCTGGTATCATCCTACTAACTTCCTTGGTGTCAACACAGGAATAAATCTAGTTCCATTTCTTTCATTCTGCTTTGAATTATTTCACACTATGAGGGTGACTCAGGGATGTATCATAAGCACAATCTGCTCTCATGCACAGGAGTCCATGTTAGTTCATTACATCCAAACTAGAATCTAATTAGTGGCAAGGTGTTTACTCTGGAACTCCTAGGTAGGTGGGAGAGTTTATTGGGCATGCTTAAAATCCCCACCTGTAATTCTTTACGATGTGTTTGAGCCATTATGTTTTAGAAATCCTTGGATAAATTTTTAATCTGTTCAATAACCTTCAAACAGGCCTTCTAGGTTACAATAGTCTCCTGGAAACAGGGCAGCACATGCCCTCGGCTTAAGTTAAATCCCTCTGAAGTTTTCAAAATAGAACTGAAGCAGGATGGAAGTGGTTCATACTATTTATGTTCACCCCTGATTGTCAGCCTAATGCTATTAGACATTCCAGTCTGAAGAGATGTCCAGTCAAGTGATCAGTGTATTAAGGTTAGGCACTCACATGGGGATCACAACAGAACAACCAAAGCCAGACTATGTCAGGCTTCATCTAGATTTGCAGCAAAAAGTGGGGGTAGTTGAACGGGCATCTTTCCAACAAGTTGAGATGAAAAAGCAGTTGAAAAAATGTGGGCAATGGTGGGGTAGTTTCTAGAAGAGAAGGACCTTGCATCCTTTGCAAAGGTAAATCATGCCCTAGATTAGTCTAATTTCTGCTGGAAGCTCATTCCTCAACTATCTCGCCATGATTAGTGGGCTTCATTTCGATCTCTCATGTGAGTCTTCCTGGGCTTTTTTTGTCAGGAGCATTGCCCCAGAAGAAAACCACCCTCTTGTGAGGTCATTAATGGAGAAGCAGTCCCAAGATTTTAATCCCAAATCTTTATACAACCCTGCAGTAGGGGGACCTTAAGTGTCCTGTTCTGATCCTCAGCTGAGTCCCTAACCTTAACCACTGATCACTTGACTGGACATCTCTTTGGACTGGAATGTCTATTAGGGCTAGACTGAAAATCAGAGTTGAACACAAATAATATGCACCACTTCGATCCTGCTTCAGTTCTACTTTGAAAGCTTAGGAGGGATTTAACTTAAGCACTGGGCATGATCTGGACCTCTTTCTACGAGGGTATTGTCACCCAGAAGGCCTGGTACGAAGGTCATTAAACTGACTGAAACTCCACCTTGCTGCTAATTAGATACTAGTTTGGGTATAACAAACTCACACGAAATTCTGTACATGACAGCAGATTGTAGTGATACACCCCTGAGTCACCCTCATACTGTGAAGTAATTCAAAGCAGAACAATAAAAATGGAACTCCATTTGTATCCGTGTTGACACCAAGCACGTTAATCGGATGATACCAGGAAGGTATCTTGCCCATAAAGATTTCAGATGACAGAAACTGCAGGGTGTATTGTGCATGTCATCCTATGTGAGACTGAGAATTGAGTAATTGATTAACCATGATCAAAGCCATTACAACAAAGAGAGGAATTAGCCAGGCAAAAAAACATTTGGTTTGGTTAAGGATGAGGTCTCAGTGCATAAGGGGTGTTTCCTCTGCTTCCCATTGGCTAAGAAAGCATATAAAGGTGCTGCGAACTGTGGGTTGTTCTATCCACCTCTCCTGACTTCATTGCCTTTGTGAACGGGGTAAGTCTGTTTAACACAATTGGCTCCAATTGTTGCTTTCGTGATAATTTTAACTATGGACTGAATCCTGCACCACTACGATGTGATTTTTGATCTGTTGGAGCAGAGGGCACCTTGCTTTCGATAAGAGAGTTTCTGTAGCTTTCCAATTGAAGATCTTGGTGGATGCAGTCTTTTAAAAAGCAGGTTGCAATTTTAAAAACTTCATATGGGATTGGGACCCTCTCATTCGCAGTAAATGGGAATTGGACAGGGACTTTCCTGAGAGCATTATGACAAATCTCAGCCTCAGACTACTTTGATTATTGACTGCACTAGTCTGACTCGATACGCATTGCCAGATCCTCAGCTGACTTCACTGGAACTGTGACTTCAACAGAAAGATTTACCCCGGCTGATGATCTGACCCTACTCTTTCCATAAAACTATGGAGATCAGCTTTCATATATAACTATTGAACAGCAATGTGACTATTCTTTTCAGTTTAGTAGATACAGCTAGAAGGCATAACTGAAACCAAGAGTTTTGAAGGGATATATAGGTGTTCTCCTGCAGGGAAAAGCTAGCCTCTGCTTTACAGGTGCTAGAAAGGGAACTCACTCCAAAATGGACAAATTCGCAGTACTTGTACATTAATCTGAAGCATAATATAGAAGCATAGTGTGATGATGCTATTAGAGACAAGATACTGGCCGAGATGGACAGCTGATCTTTTCCAGCATGGCCATACTTAATTTCTTAGTGGTACAACTTAAAAACCGTGTCTCTTACCTCTCAGATAATTGCCTTACCCACCAGCATAGTGTATTTCACTCTTTGCATGTACAGCGCTCAGCGCAATGGGGCACCATTCTCAGTTGTAGCATGTGGGAAAGATGGGAATTCCGAAGATCAATTCTAGCCTTACCTACAATGCGGAGGGCCTGAGTTCTACTCCCAGTTTACCCTGTAACTTCCACTGAGCAGCTAGTAATGTGCCATAGGGATAATAATCACTCATTTTATAGGGGTTTTGTGCAGCTTAATGGTTCCCTGAAGCAGTGAAAAGGTGGCTGACTGTGAATGTGCTGAGAAAGCTTTTCATCAGAATTTGAAGATTTAAAAAGAAGGGTCAGGGGATGCATGGGGGTGGCCTCAAAAAAAAAAAAAAAAAACAAGAGAGAGAGAGCAGGAGGACTAGAAAGGTGGAACCAGGGGATGGAGATGTTAGAAGGTCAAAGCAGAGGTGATCTCAAGGAAAAGTGGCCAATAAAGGCTGAGTAGATAAAGAAAAGTTTGCGGATGGGACTCAAAGAAATAGGAAAGTTGCTTGGCATGGGAAGGAGGGAGACAGACTGTGCGAAGGCATCACAGGGGTTGGTTAGACAGAAGACTTAGGGTGAATGGGTGAACAGGGTTAAAGGGAAGAAATGGGATCAGATATGGATCTTTTTTTAAATGGACCTCCTTATCATCTATTACCATATTAGACCAGCTGTGAATCTCCTATGCCACTGTGAATTGCATGTAATGTCTACTCTGCTCCTCACTCTGTGTTTCAGGTATATCACAATCCCAAAAGATGTCTTCCAGCAAAGCTCTGTGTTACCCACGCCCGCCATGTTATCCTGACATCTGCCCAGACCCATATGTTGATGCCTGGAACGAGCCTTGTGTCACATCGTGCGGAGACTCGAGCGCAGTGGTCTATGCACCGCCGGTTGTCGTGAGATTCCCGGGACCAATTCTCGCTACTTGCCCTCAAGACAGCTTTGTGGGAAGCACCTTGCCATATTTACCCTATGGGTATGGGGGCCTATATGGAGGTGGTAGTTTCGGTGGCTCAGTCGGTTCTGGGGGTGCTTATGGAGGTGGATACAGTGCTGGGTATGGTGGTGGCTACGGGGGCTTCTATGGGTATGGGAAGAGCTATGGGAGGAAGTGCTATTCTTCCCGCTTTGGAAGCTGTGGTCCATGTTAAACCCAGAAGAAACGTCCACGGAACAAGAAACAACCAGGAAATGAAATAGAAGATAAAGATTCCCCACTCACCGAATGGACGATGAGCACGTACATCTCCATATGACATCATTGGGGGCTGTGTACAAATCAGGCCTATCTATATTGTCCCCTTGTTATATATTACCTTAACTTTATAGTCTAATGGTTTTGCAGCTCCTCTTGTGCTTTATCCTATTTGATGGTGAAAGGTCTACAACAAGAGCTTAATTTGATGAAAAATGGAACATAATTTCAAAACGTACAGCTGAAAGAAAAACAGCAGAACATCTTGTGCAAAATGCACGCTTTTTAGAGAGTGATTGCTTTTAGCTCCTATTGTTCCGCTGAAAATACATTCTCTGTGCTCTGCATTAATTCATTCTGCAATGTAAAGTGCACTGGTCATTCCCATTAAAAACTATGTGGCATTACATTCTTGACTTTCTGGTTTTCCTTTCTCCTCCATTCTTTTTTTCCAAAGCACTCTGGGTGAAATTCTCCCCTTTGCCGATGGTCAATACCAACCCTATGCACTGCATCAATCACACTCAAGCCCATAAGTGAGAAGAGAGTCAGGTATTTTAATTGACCAATATCACTGTCTAGGGCCTCTGCACAGGAGGGAGTTACCTCCTTGTTACACTTGTTTCTTTTAGAATGGGAATGAATAAATAAATAACTTTCAACAAGAATATGTTTCCCTGCTCTAAATATTCTATAGAATCATAGAATTCTGTAAGTATAAGGGTGGAGGACACCTTCAGAGGTCATGTAAAGGGCAACAAAAATGATTTGGGGTATGGAACGGCTTCCGTATGAGGAGAGATTAATAAGACTGGGACTTTTCAGCTTCTAAAAGAGATGGCTAATGGGAGCTATGATTGAGGTCTATAAAATCATGACTGGTGTAGAGAAAGCAGATAGGGACGTGTTGTTTACTCCTTCTCATAACACAAGAACTAGGGGTCACCCAATGAAATTAATAGGTAGCAGGTTTAAAACAAATAAAAGGAAGTATTTCTTCACATAACGCACAGTCAACCTGTGGAACTCCGTGCCAGAGGATGTTGTGAAGGCCAAGACTATAACAGGGTTCAAAAAAGAACGAGATAAATTCATGGAGGACAGGTCCATCAATGGCTATTAGCCAGGATGGGCAGGAATGGTGTCCCTAGCCTCTGTCTGCCAGAAGCTGGGAATGGGCAACACGAGATGGATCACTTGATGACGACTTCTTCTGTTAAGTCCCTCTGGGGCTTCGGGCGCTGCCCGCTGTTGGAAGACAGGATACTGGGCTAGATGGACCTTTGGTCTGACCCAGCAGGGCCATTCCTATGTTCTTATGTAGTCCATCTCTGTACACTCAGACAGGACCAAGCACACCTAAACAATCCCTGATGTGTTTGTATATCTTGTTCTTAAAACCTCCAGTGACGGGGATTCCATTACTTCCCTTAAAAGCTTAAAATCACAGCTTAACGATCATGATAGTTAGAAAGTTTATGCTTGTATGAAACCTAAATGTCCCTTGTTGCAGGTTAAGTCAATTACTCCTTGTCCTAACATTAGTGTACATGGAGAACAATTGATCACCATCCTCTCTATAACTGCCCTGAACATACATGAAGACTGTTGTCAGGTCTCTCCCTCTGTTTTCAATTTCTGAAGTTTAAACATGCACAGTTTTTTGTAACCTCACTTTGTAACGAGTGAACAACAAGCTAGTGAAGAACCCACTAAGCTAGTGATAAAGACACAAAAGGGTAAATTCTCATGTTAAACTGTTGTAATTCTGGGGTTACTCTGTAGAGGACAAAGGAGCAGTGCTGGGTTTTTACAAGTGCAAAGGAGAACAGAATCCAGACCTGTGTCTTGTACCAGAGGCAGGGCAAAGCCAAGCCTTTAATCTTGCCAAGCTATCTAGTTACGTCATGATTTTCTGAAGGATCAGGTGTTATTGGGAGACTCAGTTTTGGGCTGCCAGAGGAACATTCATGGAGTTCTCTTTTCAGAAGACGAGCGCTGAGCAATATCAGAAAGGCCCTGTCATGGTAACTCGAGTTGAGCACCCAAGACATGAGGCATCAGCAATCACTAGTCACGTCTGAAAATCTTGGCCTTGGTTCTAGTCATAGATACCCTGACACATTTTGCTCAGATTGATCCCCTCTCTTCGGTCTCCTCATATGCAAGTCTGACTCAGTCTTTTCCCCCGTGGCTCTCCAACACTGTCCCGCATCGGGGTGAGGTTGCATACCTGTACTCGGGATGGCATGGACTTTGTGCTCCTCCCAATCCATGACAGCCAGCTTGGCACTGGATTATGGCTCGAGTTTCTCCCCGGCTCTGAGGAGACCTCTCTTTGCCTGGGACGTAGCTGCAAACCTCTCTGGCCCCGTTGTTTCATCTTGGAAAGGAGCAAAGAGCTATTCAGTCTTTCTTCCTGCTCCAGACAAAATTGGAATGTGTGGAAACCCAAACACAATTTGGCGTGACATGAAAAGTTGGCTGGTGGGCAAGATTTAGGGCAAGCAGTTGGCAAGATTTAGCTGGAGATTGGGATACACGTGCTGAATTTGCATTGTTCTGATGTTTATATCACTATTTTGTTTTGTATGTCCTGGTACATTTTCTCATAATTTTGCTGCATGTGTAGTTTTTCAAGGGGCGCACGTGCATTCAGTATTTGAGGTGGGATGATGGGAGGGATCTATATCTCCCAGCTCTCTGGAATTGAGTTGTGGATGGGACTGAAAGACTCACCACAGAAAATATCCTTGTTTCCTGGTCCTTCTCCCCTGTAGCTCCTCATGCTTCCGGTTACAGCTTCAGACACTATCAGAAAGGGAGCCTATCTCTTTATGAGCTAGTTACAGTTGAGATGAAATTTCTAAAATGTGGTTGCATAACTGGTAGAAAGTCCATACTCAAAGACGAGTGACCAGTGCTTTTTCTTTCAATGTGGGAAGCCATATGTCGCGGGGAGACATAGGAGGTACTCATGGTTCCTGTACTATGCGATATTTTCATTAACGATTTGGGTATTGGTGTGGAGAGTACAATTCGATAATTAGTGGATGACACCAAGTTGAAAGGGTCTCAAAGCCCTTTGGAGACAGGACTTGAACTCCAACTGACCTTGATAAATTGCAGAAAGGGTCTGAAATCAAGACGCTTCAATTCAATAAAGACAACTGCAAAGTCCCATACTTAGGAAGCAAATTGTCCGGCTCTAACTGGCAGCGGTGGGGCTTCGGATGGAGCATTTTGTCCGGTTTTGGGCAACAGACATTAGCACGAAAGAAGTGGACCTATTGGGGTGTGTCCAGAGGAGAGCTACAAAAATGGTGAAAGTTTTAGAATACCTGAACTATGTGGAAAGGTTAAAGAAAACTCGGTATAGTTAGACCTGAGAAATTAAAATTGAGGGAAGGGCAGGGGGGCAGTATCTGACAGCTGATTTCATGTATGTTCAGGGCTGTTATAGAGGGGATGGTGTTCAATTGTTGCCCACGTCCACTAAAGGAAGCACAAGGAGGAACTATTTTAATCTGCAGTTAGGGAGTTTTAAGTTATATATAGGCCTAAAATTTCTAACTTTGATGATAGTTAAGCACTGATTTTAGACTTTCAAGGGAACTTGCGGAATCCCTATCCCCGGAAGGTATAAAGAACAGGTTGGCCAAACACCTGTCAGGGATGATCTAGGTGTACTTGGTTCAGCCTCAGCTCACTGGGCTGCATAAGATGTACTCTTGAGGTTCCTTCCACTACTACATTACAAAGATTCTACAATTCTGTATATTATTTAGAGCAAGAAACCATATTCTAATTGAGAGTTATATATTTAGTTTAATTCTATGTGAGACACGTAACAACATGGTATTTCCTCCCCGTAGAGGGCCTGCATAATGGAATTATGCAGGCCCTCTACGGGGAGGTACTAATGTACCTGATTCTTCTCTTACTTATGGATTTGAGTGGGATTGGTTAGTACATAGGGTTGGTATTGACCATCGGCACAGGGGAGAATTTCACCCCGAGTGCTTTCGAAAGAAAGAATGGAGTCGAAAGGAAAACCAGAAGGCCAATATTAAGATGCAGCATAATTTTTAATGGGAATGAGCGTCGGAGTTCACACTTACAGAATGAGTTAATGCAAAGCACAGAGACTGTATATTCAGGGTTACAATAGGAGCTACAATGAATCACTATCTCTAAAGTGATGCATTTGACACAAGATGTTCTGTTCTCTTTCCCACACCTGCAGAATTGAAAACCGTGTCCTGTTTTTCATCCAGTTAAGTTACTTGTTGTAGACCTTTCAGCTTCAAAGAGGACAAAGCACAATATGAGCATAAGACTAAGCTGCACAATTCTTAGACCGTACAGTTAAGGTAACATGTAAGAAGGGAAGACTTTGATTGGCCTGATTTACACACAGCCCCCACTGATTACATGCGGAGTTGTAGGTGCTCCTTTTCCATTAGCTAAGAGGCGAATCTCCATCGTCGCTTTCATTTCCTGGTTGTTTCTTGTTCCGTGGATCTTTCTTTAACATGGACCACAGCTTCCAAAGCGGGAAGAATAGCACTTCCTACCATAGCTCTTCCCATACCCATAGAAGCCCCCGTATTTGCCTCCATATCCGCCCCCACATCTACCACCATACCCAGCACCGGATCCACCTCCATAAGCACCCCCAGATCCAACTGAGCCACCAAAACTACCACTTCCATATAGGCCCCCATACCCATAGGGTAAATTTGGCAAGGTACTTCCCACAACGCTGTCTTGAGGGCAGGTAGCAAGAATCGGTCCCGGGAATCTCACGACAACCGGCGGTGCATAGACCACTGCGCTCGAGTCACCGCATGAGGTGAGACAAGGCTCGTTCCAGGCATCAACATAGGGGTCTGGGCAGATGTCGGGATAACATGGCGGGCGTGGGTAACACAGAGCTTTGCTGGAAGACATCTTTTGGGATTGTGGTATACCTAAAACACACAGTGGGGAGCAGAGTAGACATTACATGCAATTCACAGTGGCATAGGAGATGCACAGCTGGTCTAATATGGTAATAGATGATAGGAAGGTGCATTTAAAAAAGATCCATATCTGATCCCATTTCTTCCTTTTAGCCCTGTTCACCCATTCACCGTAAGTCTTCTGTCTAACCAACCCCTGTGACGCCTTCGCACAGTCTGTCTCCCTCCTTCCCATGCCAAGCAACTTTCCTATTTCTTTGAGTCCCATCCGCAAACTTTTCTTCATCTACTCAGCCTTTATTGGCCACTTTTCCTTGAGATCACCTCTGCTTTGACCTTCTAACATCTCCATCCCTTGGTTCCACCTTTCTAGTCCTCCTGCTCTCTCTCTCTCTTTTTTTTTTTTGAGGCCACCCCCATCCAACCCCTGACCCTTCTTTTTAAATCTTCAAACTCTGATGAAAAGCTTTCCCAGCACATTCACAGTAAGCCACGTTTTCACTGCTTCAGGGAACCATTAAGCTGCACAAAACCCTATAAAATGAGTGATTATTATCCCTATGGCACATTACTAGGTGCTCAGTGGAAGTCACAGGGTAAACTGGGAGTAGAACTCAGGCCCTCCGTATTGTAGGTAAGGCTAGAATTGATCTTTGGAATTCCCATCTTTCCCACATGCTACAACTGAGAATGGTGCCCTATTGCGCTGAGCGCTGTACATGCAAAGAGTGAAATACACTATGCTGGTAGGTAAGGCAATTATCTGAGAAGTAAGAGACACGGGTTTTAAGTTGTACCACTAAGAAATTAAGTATGGCCATACTGGAAAAGATCAGTTGTCCATCTTGGCCAGTATCCTGTCTCTAATAGCATCATCACACTATGCTTCTATATTATGCTTCAGATTAACGTACAAGTACCGCGAATTTGTCCATTATGGAGTGAGTTCTCTTTCTAGCACCTGTAAAGCAGAGGCTAGCTTTTCCCTGCAGGAGAACACCTATATATCCCTTCAAAACTCTTGGTTTCAATTATACCTTCGAGCTGTATCTACTAAACTGAAAAGAATAGTCACATTGCTGTTCAATAGTTATATATGAAAGCTGATCTCCACAGTTTTATGGAAAGAGTAGGGTCAGATCATCAGCCGGGGTAAATCTTTCTGTTGAAGTCACAGTTCCAGGGAAGTCAGCTGAGGATCTGGCAATGCGTATCGAGTCAGACTAGCGCAGCCAATAATCAAAGTAGACTGAGGCTGAGATTTGTCATAATGCTCTCAGGAAATTCCCTGTCCAATCCCCGTTTACTGCGAATGAGAGGGTCCCAATCCCATATGAAGTTTTGAAAATTGCAACCTGTTATTTATAAGACTGCATCCACCAAGGTCTTCAATTGGAAAGCTACAGAAACTCTCTTATCGAAAGTAAGATGCCCTCTGCTCCAACAGATCAAAAATCACATCGTAGTGGTGCAGGATTCAGTCCATAGTTAAAATTATCACGAAAGCAACAATTGGAGCCAATTGTGTTAAATAGACTTACCCCGTTCACGAAGGCGATGAAGTCAGGAGAGGTGGATAGAACAACCCACAATTCCCAGAACCTTTATATGCTTTCTTAGCCAATGGGAAGCAGAGGAAACACCCTTATGCACTGAGACCTCATCCTTAACCAAACCAAATGTTTTTTTGCCTGGCTAATTCCTCTCTTTGTTGTAATGGCTTTGATCATGGTTAATTAATTACTCAGTTCTCAGTCTCACATAGGATGACATGCACAATACACCCTGCAGTTTCTGTCATCTGAAATCTTTATGGGCAAGATACCTTCCTGGTATCATCCGATTAACGTGGTTGGTGTCAACACGGATAGAAATGGAGATCCATTTTTATTGTTCTGCTTTGAATTACTTCACAGTATGAGGGTGACTCAGGGGTGTATCACTACAATCTGCTGTCATGTACAGAATTCCATGTGTGTTTGTTATACCCAAACTGGTATCTAATTAACAGCAAGGTGGAGTTTCCCCTTGGAACTCCTTGGTGGATGGGAGAGTTCATGCGGCATGCCTAGGATCCCCAGCCACAACTCTTCACTATATGTTTGATACAATATGTTTTTGAAATCCATTGATACTTTTTCAGTCAGTTTAATGGCCTTCGTACCAGGCCTTCTGGGTGACAATATTCTCCTAGAAAGAGGTCCAGATCATGCCCAGTGCTTAAGTTAAATCCCTCCTAAGCTTTCGAAGTAGAACTGAAACAGGATGTAAGTGCTACATATTATTTGTGTTCAACTCTGATTTTCAGTGTAGCACTAATAGACATTCCTGTCTGAAGAGATGTCCAGTCAAGTGATCAGTGGTTAAGGTTAGGGACTCAGCTGAGGATCAGAACAGGACACTTAAGGTTCCCCTACTGCAGGGTTGTATAAAGATTTGGGATTAAAATCTTGGGACTGCTTCTCCATTAATGACCTCACAAGAGGGTGGTTTTCTTCTGGGGCAATGCTCCTGACAAAAAAAGCCCAGGAAGACTCACATGAGAGATCGAAATGAAGCCCACTTAGTCATGGCGAGATAGTTGAGGAGTGAGCTTCCAGCAGAAATTAGACTAATATAGGGCATGATTTAACTTCGCAAAGGATGCAAGGTCCTTCTCTTCTAGAAACTACCCCACCATTGCCCACATTTTTCAACTGCTTTTTCATCTCAACTCGTTGGAAAGATGCCCGTTCAACTACCCCCACTTTTTGCTGCAAATCTAGATGAAGCCTGACATAGTCTGGCTTTGGTTGTTCTGTTGTGATCCCCATGTGAGTGCCTAACCTTAATACACTGATCACTTGACTGGACATCTCTTCAGACTGGAATGTCTAATAGCATTAGGCTGACAATCAGGGGTGAACATAAATAATATGAACCACTTCGATCCTGCTTCAGTTCTATTTTGAAAACTTCAGAGGGTTTTAATTTAAGCCAAGGGCACGTGCTGCTCTGTTTCCAGGAGACTATTGTAACCTAGAAGGCCTGTTTGAAGGCTATTGAACAGATTAAAAATTTATCCAAGGATTTCTAAAACATAATGGCTCAAACACATCGTAAAGAATTACAGGTGGGGATTTTAAGCATGCCCAATAAACTCTCCCACCTACCTAGGAGTTCCAGAGTAAACACCTTGCCACTAATTAGATTCTAGTTTGGATGTAATGAACTAACATGGACTCCTGTGCATGAGAGCAGATTGTGCTTATGATACATCCCTGAGTCACCCTCATAGTGTGAAATAATTCAAAGCAGAATGAAAGAAATGGAACTAGATTTATTCCTGTGTTGACACCAAGGAAGTTAGTAGGATGATACCAGGAAGCTATCTTGCTATAAAGATTTAAGAGGACAGGAACTGCAGAGTGTAATATGCATGTCATCCTACGTGGGACTGAGAATTGAGTAATTATTTAACCATGATCAAAGCCATTGCCACAATTAGAGGTCTTAGCCAGGCAAGAAAACATTTGCTTTGGTTAATTATCAGGTCTCAGTGCACGAGGGGTGTTCCCTCTGCTT
The DNA here is from genome assembly GCF_965140235.1 of Caretta caretta. Lineage (NCBI taxonomy): Eukaryota > Metazoa > Chordata > Testudines > Cheloniidae > Caretta > Caretta caretta. The sequence goes on along the minus strand of NC_134229.1, from coordinate 2,938,334 downwards.
CCCATTGGCTAAGAAAGCATATAAAGGTGCTGGGAAGTGCGGGTTGTTCTATCCACTTCTCTTGACTTCATCCCCTTGGTGCACTGGGTAAGTCTATTTAACCCTATTTGTTTTAGTGATAGTTTTAAATATGAACTGAATGCTTCACCAATACTCTGTGACTCTAGAAACGCAGGAGAAGGGGGCATCGTGCTTTCCGTAGGAGACGTTCTGTAGCTTGTCAATTGCTGAGCGTGGTGCATGCAGTCTTAGCAATAGCAGGTTGGGATTTTCAAATCTACAGTTGGGATCGGCAGCCGCCCATTCCAAATAATTACTTTTGTTATATTCTCCTCTCTGCATATAGAGGGGGCAGTACAACCTGGGACCATTCCCAGTAGTAGCATTTAGGAGATCCTGGAGTTCACATGTTCAATTCTCTCATTAATCTCAATCAGGAGGGCCTGAGTTCTTCTCCCAGGTCACCCAGTGACTCAAGTCACTTCAACTGAGCCTCTAACCTGCCACAGGGATAATAACCACTCATTTCATAGGCGTTCTCCCCAGCTTAATGGTTGCCTTGAGCAGTGAAAAGCTGGTTTACTCTGAAGGTAGCAGAAAAGCTTTTGGAAGGTTTAAGAAGATGATTTAGGGTTGTATTGAAGTGGCCTCAAGAAACAGAGAGCTCGGAATCTCTTGTAGCACTCAGAATTGTGTGTAACGTCTACTCTGCTCCCCACTGTGTGTTTTAGGTATACCACAATCCCAAAAGATGTCTTCCAGCAAAGCTCTGTGTTACCCACGCCCGCCATGTTATCCCGACATCTGCCCAGACCCCTATGTTGATGCCTGGAACGAGCCTTGTCTCACCTCATGCGGTGACTCGAGCGCAGTGGTCTATGCACCGCCGGTTGTCGTGAGATTCCCGGGACCGATTCTTGCTACCTGCCCTCAAGACAGCGTTGTGGGAAGTACCTTGCCAAATTTACCCTATGGGTATGGGGGCCTATATGGAGGTGGTAGTTTTAGTGGCTCAGTTGGATCTGGGGGTGCTTATGGAGGTGGATCCGGTGCTGGGTATGGTGGTAGATATGGGGGCGGATATGGAGGCAAATACGGGGGCTTCTATGGGTATGGGAAGAGCTATGGTAGGAAGTGCTATTCTTCCCGCTTTGGAAGCTGTGGCCCATGTTAAAGAAAGATCCACGGAACAAGAAACAACCAGGAAATGAAAGCGACGATGGAGATTCGCCTCTTAGCTAATGGAAAAGGAGCACCTACAACTCCGCATGTAATCAGTGGGGGCTGTGTGTAAATCAGGCCAATCAAAGTCTTCCCTTCTTACATGTTACCTTAACTGTACGGTCTAAGAATTGTGCAGCTTAGTCTTATGCTCATATTGTGCTTTGTCCTCTTTGAAGCTGAAAGGTCTACAACAAGTAACTTAACTGGATGAAAAACAGGACACGGTTTTCAATTCTGCAGGTGTGGGAAAGAGAACAGAACATCTTGTGTCAAATGCATCACTTTAGAGATAGTGATTCATTGTAGCTCCTATTGTAACCCTGAATATACAGTCTCTGTGCTTTGCATTAACTCATTCTGTAAGTGTGAACTCCGACGCTCATTCCCATTAAAAATTATGCTGCATCTTAATATTGGCCTTCTGGTTTTCCTTTCCCCTCCATTCTTTCTTTCGAAAGCACTCGGGGTGAAATTCTCCCCTGTGCCGATGGTCAATACCAACCCTATGTACTAACCAATCCCACTCAAATCCATAAGTAAGAGAAGAATCAGGTACATTAGTTGGTTAATGGAATTATGCAGGCCCTCTACGGGGAGGAAATACCATGTTGTTACGTGTCTCACATAGAATTAAACTAAATATATAACTCTCAATTAGAATATGGTTTCTTGCTCTAAATAATATACAGAATTGTAGAATCTTTGTAATGTAGTAGTGGAAGGAACCTCAAGAGTACATCTTATGCAGCCCAGTGAGCTGAGGCTGAACCAAGTACACCTAGATCATCCCTGACAGGTGTTTGGCCAACCTGTTCTTTATACCTTCCGGGGATAGGGATTCCGCAAGTTCCCTTGAAAGTCTAAAATCAGTGCTTAACTATCATCAAAGTTAGAAATTTTAGGCCTATATATAACTTAAAACTCCCTAACTGCAGATTAAAATAGTTCCTCCTTGTGCTTCCTTTAGTGGACGTGGGCAACAATTGAACACCATCCCCTCTATAACAGCCCTGAACATACATGAAATCAGCTGTCAGATACTGCCCCCCTGCCCTTCCCTCAATTTTAATTTCTCAGGTCTAACTATACCGAGTTTTCTTTAACCTTTCCACATAGTTCAGGTATTCTAAAACTTTCACCATTTTTGTAGCTCTCCTCTGGACACACCCCAATAGGTCCACTTCTTTCGTGCTAATGTCTGTTGCCCAAAACCGGACAAAATGCTCCATCCGAAGCCCCACCGCTGCCAGTTAGAGCCGGACAATTTGCTTCCTAAGTATGGGACTTTGCAGTTGTCTTTATTGAATTGAAGCGTCTTGATTTCAGACCCTTTCTGCAATTTATCAAGGTCAGTTGGAGTTCAAGTCCTGTCTCCAAAGGGCTTTGAGACCCTTTCAACTTGGTGTCATCCACTAATTATCGAATTGTACTCTCCACACCAATACCCAAATCGTTAATGAAAATATCGCATAGTACAGGAACCATGAGTACCTCCTATGTCTCCCCGCGACATATGGCTTCCCACATTGAAAGAAAAAGCACTGGTCACTCGTCTTTGAGTATGGACTTTCTACCAGTTATGCAACCACATTTTAGAAATTTCATCTCAACTGTAACTAGCTCATAAAGAGATAGGCTCCCTTTCTGATAGTGTCTGAAGCTGTAACCGGAAGCATGAGGAGCTACAGGGGAGAAGGACCAGGAAACAAGGATATTTTCTGTGGTGAGTCTTTCAGTCCCATCCACAACTCAATTCCAGAGAGCTGGGAGATATAGATCCCTCCCATCATCCCACCTCAAATACTGAATGCACGTGCGCCCCTTGAAAAACTACACATGCAGCAAAATTATGAGAAAATGTACCAGGACATACAAAACAAAATAGTGATATAAACATCAGAACAATGCAAATTCAGCACGTGTATCCCAATCTCCAGCTAAATCTTGCCAACTGCTTGCCCTAAATCTTGCCCACCAGCCAACTTTTCATGTCATGCCAAATTGTGTTTGGGTTTCCACACATTCCAATTTTGTCTGGAGCAGGAAGAAAGACTGAATAGCTCTTTGCTCCTTTCCAAGATGAAACAACGGGGCCAGAGAGGTTTGCAGCTACGTCCCAGGCAAAGAGAGGTCTCCTCAGAGCCGGGGAGAAACTCGAGCCATAATCCAGTGCCAAGCTGGCTGTCATGGATTGGGAGGAGCACAAAGTCCATGCCATCCCGAGTACAGGTATGCAACCTCACCCCGATGCGGGACAGTGTTGGAGAGCCACGGGGGAAAAGACTGAGTCAGACTTGCATATGAGGAGACCGAAGAGAGGGGATCAATCTGAGCAAAATGTGTCAGGGTATCTATGACTAGAACCAAGGCCAAGATTTTCAGACGTGACTAGTGATTGCTGATGCCTCATGTCTTGGGTGCTCAACTCGAGTTACCATGACAGGGCCTTTCTGCTATTGCTCAGCGCTCGTCTTCTGAAAAGAGAACTCCATGAATGTTCCTCTGGCAGCCCAAAACTGAGTCTCCCAATAACACCTGATCCTTCAGAAAATCATGACGTAACTAGATAGCTTGGCAAGATTAAAGGCTTGGCTTTGCCCTGCCTCTGGTACAAGACACAGGTCTGGATTCTGTTCTCCTTTGCACTTGTAAAAACCCAGCACTGCTCCTTTGTCCTCTACAGAGTAACCCCAGAATTACAACAGTTTAACATGAGAATGTACCCTTTTGTGTCTTTATCACTAGCTTAGTGGGTTCTTCACTAGCTTGTTGTTCACTCGTTACAAAGTGAGGTTACAAAAAACTGTGCATGTTTAAACTTCAGAAATTGAAAACAGAGGGAGAGACCTGACAACAGTCTTCATGTATGTTCAGGGCAGTTATAGAGAGGATGGTGATCAATTGTTCTCCATGTACACTAATGTTAGGACAAGGAGTAATTGACTTAACCTGCAACAAGGGACATTTAGGTTTCATACAAGCATAAACTTTCTAACTATCATGATCGTTAAGCTGTGATTTTAAGCTTTTAAGGGAAGTAATGGAATCCCCGTCACTGGAGGTTTTAAGAACAAGATATACAAACACATCAGGGATTGTTTAGGTGTGCTTGGTCCTGTCTGAGTGTACAGAGATGGACTACATAAGAACATAGGAATGGCCCTGCTGGGTCAGACCAAAGGTCCATCTAGCCCAGTATCCTGTCTTCCAACAGCGGGCAGCGCCCGAAGCCCCAGAGGGACTTAACAGAAGAAGTCGTCATCAAGTGATCCATCTCGTGTTGCCCATTCCCAGCTTCTGGCAGACAGAGGCTAGGGACACCATTCCTGCCCATCCTGGCTAATAGCCATTGATGGACCTGTCCTCCATGAATTTATCTCGTTCTTTTTTGAACCCTGTTATAGTCTTGGCCTTCACAACATCCTCTGGCACGGAGTTCCACAGGTTGACTGTGCGTTATGTGAAGAAATACTTCCTTTTATTTGTTTTAAACCTGCTACCTATTAATTTCATTGGGTGACCCCTAGTTCTTGTGTTATGAGAAGGAGTAAACAACACGTCCCTATCTGCTTTCTCTACACCAGTCATGATTTTATAGACCTCAATCATAGCTCCCATTAGCCATCTCTTTTAGAAGCTGAAAAGTCCCAGTCTTATTAATCTCTCCTCATACGGAAGCCGTTCCATACCCCAAATCATTTTTGTTGCCCTTTACATGACCTCTGAAGGTGTCCTCCACCCTTATACTTACAGAATTCTATGATTCTATAGAATATTTAGAGCAGGGAAACATATTCTTGTTGAAAGTTATTTATTTATTCATTCCCATTCTAAAAGAAACAAGTGTAACAAGGAGGTAACTCCCTCCTGTGCAGAGGCCCTAGACAGTGATATTGGTCAATTAAAATACCTGACTCTCTTCTCACTTATGGGCTTGAGTGTGATTGATGCAGTGCATAGGGTTGGTATTGACCATCGGCAAAGGGGAGAATTTCACCCAGAGTGCTTTGGAAAAAAAGAATGGAGGAGAAAGGAAAACCAGAAAGTCAAGAATGTAATGCCACATAGTTTTTAATGGGAATGACCAGTGCACTTTACATTGCAGAATGAATTAATGCAGAGCACAGAGAATGTATTTTCAGCAGAACAATAGGAGCTAAAAGCAATCACTCTCTAAAAAGCGTGCATTTTGCACAAGATGTTCTGCTGTTTTTCTTTCAGCTGTACGTTTTGAAATTATGTTCCATTTTTCATCAAATTAAGCTCTTGTTGTAGACCTTTCACCATCAAATAGGATAAAGCACAAGAGGAGCTGCAAAACCATTAGACTATAAAGTTAAGGTAATATATAACAAGGGGACAATATAGATAGGCCTGATTTGTACACAGCCCCCAATGATGTCATATGGAGATGTACGTGCTCATCGTCCATTAGGTGAGTGGGGAATCTTTATCTTCTATTTCATTTCCTGGTTGTTTCTTGTTCCGTGGACGTTTCTTCTGGGTTTAACATGGACCACAGCTTCCAAAGCGGGAAGAATAGCACTTCCTCCCATAGCTCTTCCCATACCCATAGAAGCCCCCGTAGCCACCACCATACCCAGCACTGTATCCACCTCCATAAGCACCCCCAGAACCGACTGAGCCACCGAAACTACCACCTCCATATAGGCCCCCATACCCATAGGGTAAATATGGCAAGGTGCTTCCCACAAAGCTGTCTTGAGGGCAAGTAGCGAGAATTGGTCCCGGGAATCTCACGACAACCGGCGGTGCATAGACCACTGCGCTCGAGTCTCCGCACGATGTGACACAAGGCTCGTTCCAGGCATCAACATATGGGTCTGGGCAGATGTCAGGATAACATGGCGGGCGTGGGTAACACAGAGCTTTGCTGGAAGACATCTTTTGGGATTGTGATATACCTGAAACACAGAGTGAGGAGCAGAGTAGACATTACATGCAATTCACAGTGGCATAGGAGATTCACAGCTGGTCTAATATGGTAATAGATGATAAGGAGGTCCATTTAAAAAAAGATCCATATCTGATCCCATTTCTTCCCTTTAACCCTGTTCACCCATTCACCCTAAGTCTTCTGTCTAACCAACCCCTGTGATGCCTTCGCACAGTCTGTCTCCCTCCTTCCCATGCCAAGCAACTTTCCTATTTCTTTGAGTCCCATCCGCAAACTTTTCTTTATCTACTCAGCCTTTATTGGCCACTTTTCCTTGAGATCACCTCTGCTTTGACCTTCTAACATCTCCATCCCCTGGTTCCACCTTTCTAGTCCTCCTGCTCTCTCTCTCTTGTTTTTTTTTTTTTTTTTGAGGCCACCCCCATCCAACCCCTGACCCTTCTTTTTAAATCTTCAAACTCTGATGAAAAGCTTTCTCAGCACATTCACAGTCAGCCACCTTTTCACTGCTTCAGGGAACCATTAAGCTGCACAAAACCCCTATAAAATGAGTGATTGTTATCCCTATGGCACATTACTAGCTGCTCAGTGGAAGTTACAGGGTAAACTGGGAGTAGAACTCAGGCCCTCCGCATTGTAGGTAAGGCTAGTATTGATCTTCGGAATTCCCATCTTTCCCACATGCTACAACTGAGAATGGTGCCCCATTGCGCTGAGCGCTGTACATGCAAAGAGTGAAATACACTATGCTGGTGGGTAAGGCAATTATCTGAGAGGTAAGAGACACGGTTTTTAAGTTGTACCACTAAGAAATTAAGTATGGCCATGCTGGAAAAGATCAGCTGTCCATCTCGGCCAGTATCTTGTCTCTAATAGCATCATCCCACTATGCTTCTATATTATGCTTCAGATTAATGTACAAGTACTGCGAATTTGTCCATTTTGGAGTGAGTTCCCTTTCTAGCACCTGTAAAGCAGAGGCTAGCTTTTCCCTGCAGGAGAACACCTATATATCCCTTCAAAACTCTTGGTTTCAGTTATGCCTTCTAGCTGTATCTACTAAACTGAAAAGAATAGTCACATTGCTGTTCAATAGTTATATATGAAAGCTGATCTCCATAGTTTTATGGAAAGAGTAGGGTCAGATCATCAGCCGGGGTAAATCTTTCTGTTGAAGTCACAGTTCCAGTGAAGTCAGCTGAGGATCTGGCAAAGCGTATCGAGTCAGACTAGTGCAGTCAATAATCAAAGTAGTCTGAGGCTGAGATTTGTCATAATGCTCTCAGGAAAGTCCCTGTCCAATTCCCATTTACTGCGAATGAGAGGGTCCCAATCCCATATGAAGTTTTTAAAATTGCAACCTGCTTTTTAAAAGACTGCATCCACCAAGATCTTCAATTGGAAAGCTACAGAAACTCTCTTATCGAAAGCAAGGTGCCCTCTGCTCCAACAGATCAAAAATCACATCGTAGTGGTGCAGGATTCAGTCCATAGTTAAAATTATCACGAAAGCAACAATTGGAGCCAATTGTGTTAAATAGACTTACCCCGTTCACGAAGGCGATGAAGTCAGGAGAGGTGGATAGAACAACCCGCAGTTCGCAGCACCTTTATATGCTTTCTTAGCCAATGGGAAGCAGAGGAAACACCCCTTATGCACTGAGACCTCATCCTTAACCAAACCAAATGTTTTTTTGCCTGGCTAATTCCTCTCTTTGTTGTAATGGCTTTGATCATGGTTAATCAATTACTCAATTCTCAGTCTCACATAGGATGACATGCACAATACACCCTGCAGTTTCTGTCATCTGAAATCTTTATGGGCAAGATACCTTCCTGGTATCATCCGATTAACGTGCTTGGTGTCAACACGGATACAAATGGAGTTCCATTTTTATTGTTCTGCTTTGAATTACTTCACAGTATGAGGGTGACTCAGGGGTGTATCACTACAATCTGCTGTCATGTACAGAATTTCGTGTGAGTTTGTTATACCCAAACTAGTATCTAATTAGCAGCAAGGTGGAGTTTCAGTCAGTTTAATGACCTTCGTACCAGGCCTTCTGGGTGACAATACCCTCTTAGAAAGAGGTCCAGATCATGCCCAGTGCTTAAGTTAAATCCCTCCTAAGCTTTCAAAGTAGAACTGAAGCAGGATCGAAGTGGTGCATATTATTTGTGTTCAACTCTGATTTTCAGTCTAGCCCTAATAGACATTCCAGTCCAAAGAGATGTCCAGTCAAGTGATCAGTGGTTAAGGTTAGGGACTCAGCTGAGGATCAGAACAGGACACTTAAGGTCCCCCTACTGCAGGGTTGTATAAAGATTTTGGATTAAAATCTTGGGACTGCTTCTCCATTAATGACCTCACAAGAGGGTGGTTTTCTTCTGGGGCAATGCTCCTGACAAAAAAAGCCCAGGAAGACTCACATGAGAGATCGAAATGAAGCCCACTAATCATGGCGAGATAGTTGAGGAATGAGCTTCCAGCAGAAATTAGACTAATCTAGGGCATGATTTACCTTTGCAAAGGATGCAAGGTCCTTCTCTTCTAGAAACTACCCCACCATTGCCCACATTTTTTCAACTGCTTTTTCATCTCAACTTGTTGGAAAGATGCCCTTTCAACTACCCCCACTTTTTGCTGCAAATCTAGATGAAGCCTGACATAGTCTGGCTTTGGTTGTTCTGTTGTGATCCCCATGTGAGTGCCTAACCTTAATACACTGATCACTTGACTGGACATCTCTTCAGACTGGAATGTCTAATAGCATTAGGCTGACAATCAGGGGTGAACATAAATAGTATGAACCACTTCCATCCTGCTTCAGTTCTATTTTGAAAACTTCAGAGGGATTTAACTTAAGCCGAGGGCATGTGCTGCCCTGTTTCCAGGAGACTATTGTAACCTAGAAGGCCTGTTTGAAGGCTATTGAACAGATTAAAAATTTATCCAAGGATTTCTAAAACATAATGGCTCAAACACATCGTAAAGAATTACAGGTGGGGATTTTAAGCATGCCCAATAAACTCTCCCACCTACCTAGGAGTTCCAGAGTAAACACCTTGCCACTAATTAGATTCTAGTTTGGATGTAATGAACTAACATGGACTCCTGTGCATGAGAGCAGATTGTGCTTATGATACATCCCTGAGTCACCCTCATAGTGTGAAATAATTCAAAGCAGAATGAAAGAAATGGAACTAGATTTATTCCTGTGTTGACACCAAGGAAGTTAGTAGGATGATACCAGGAAGCTATCTTGCTATAAAGATTTAAGAGGACAGGAACTGCAGAGTGTAATATGCATGTCATCCTACGTGGGACTGAGAATTGAGTAATTGTTTAACCATGATCAAAGCCATTGCCACAATTAGAGGTCTTAGCCAGGCAAGAAAACATTTGCTTTGGTTAATTATCAGGTCTCAGTGCACGAGGGGTGTTCCCTCTGCTTCCCATTGGCTAAGAAAGCATATAAAGGTGCTGGGAAGTGCGGGTTGTTCTATCCACTTCTCTTGACTTCATCCCCTTGGTGCACTGGGTAAGTCTATTTAACCCTATTTGTTTTAGTGATAGTTTTAAATATGAACTGAATGCTTCACCAATACTCTGTGACTCTAGAAACGCAGGAGAAGGGGGCATCGTGCTTTCCGTAGGAGACGTTCTGTAGCTTGTCAATTGCTGAGCGTGGTGCATGCAGTCTTAGCAATAGCAGGTTGGGATTTTCAAATCTACAGTTGGGATCGGCAGCCGCCCATTCCAAATAATTACTTTTGTTATATTCTCCTCTCTGCATATAGAGGGGGCAGTACAACCTGGGACCATTCCCAGTAGTAGCATTTAGGAGATCCTGGAGTTCACATGTTCAATTCTCTCATTAATCTCAATCAGGAGGGCCTGAGTTCTTCTCCCAGGTCACCCAGTGACTCAAGTCACTTCAACTGAGCCTCTAACCTGCCACAGGGATAATAACCACTCATTTCATAGGCGTTCTCCCCAGCTTAATGGTTGCCTTGAGCAGTGAAAAGCTGGTTTACTCTGAAGGTAGCAGAAAAGCTTTTGGAAGGTTTAAGAAGATGATTTAGGGTTGTATTGAAGTGGCCTCAAGAAACAGAGAGCTCGGAATCTCTTGTAGCACTCAGAATTGTGTGTAACGTCTACTCTGCTCCCCACTGTGTGTTTTAGGTATACCACAATCCCAAAAGATGTCTTCCAGCAAAGCTCTGTGTTACCCACGCCCGCCATGTTATCCCGACATCTGCCCAGACCCCTATGTTGATGCCTGGAACGAGCCTTGTCTCACCTCATGCGGTGACTCGAGCGCAGTGGTCTATGCACCGCCGGTTGTCGTGAGATTCCCGGGACCGATTCTTGCTACCTGCCCTCAAGACAGCGTTGTGGGAAGTACCTTGCCAAATTTACCCTATGGGTATGGGGGCCTATATGGAGGTGGTAGTTTTGGTGGCTCAGTTGGATCTGGGGGTGCTTATGGAGGTGGATCCGGTGCTGGGTATGGTGGTAGATGTGGGGGCGGATATGGAGGCAAATACGGGGGCTTCTATGGGTATGGGAAGAGCTATGGTAGGAAGTGCTATTCTTCCCGCTTTGGAAGCTGTGGCCCATGTTAAAGAAAGATCCACGGAACAAGAAACAACCAGGAAATGAAAGCGACGATGGAGATTCGCCTCTTAGCTAATGGAAAAGGAGCACCTACAACTCCGCATGTAATCAGTGGGGGCTGTGTGTAAATCAGGCCAATCAAAGTCTTCCCTTCTTACATGTTACCTTAACTGTACGGTCTAAGAATTGTGCAGCTTAGTCTTATGCTCATATTGTGCTTTGTCCTCTTTGAAGCTGAAAGGTCTACAACAAGTAACTTAACTGGATGAAAAACAGGACACGGTTTTCAATTCTGCAGGTGTGGGAAAGAGAACAGAACATCTTGTGTCAAATGCATCACTTTAGAGATAGTGATTCATTGTAGCTCCTGTTGTAACCCTGAATATACAGTCTCTGTGCTTTGCATTAACTCATTCTGTAAGTGTGAACTCCGACGCTCATTCCCATTAAAAATTATGCTGCATCTTAATATTGGCCTTCTGGTTTTCCTTTCCCCTCCATTCTTTCTTTCGAAAGCACTCGGGGTGAAATTCTCCCCTGTGCCGATGGTCAATACCAACCCTATGTACTAACCAATCCCACTCAAATCCATAAGTAAGAGAAGAATCAGGTACATTAGTTGGTTAATGGAATTATGCAGGCCCTCTACGGGGAGGAAATACCATGTTGTTACGTGTCTCACATAGAATTAAACTAAATATATAACTCTCAATTAGAATATGGTTTCTTGCTCTAAATAATATACAGAATTGTAGAATCTTTGTAATGTAGTAGTGGAAGGAACCTCAAGAGTACATCTTATGCAGCCCAGTGAGCTGAGGCTGAACCAAGTACACCTAGATCATCCCTGACAGGTGTTTGGCCAACCTGTTCTTTATACCTTCCGGGGATAGGGATTCCGCAAGTTCCCTTGAAAGTCTAAAATCAGTGCTTAACTATCATCAAAGTTAGAAATTTTAGGCCTATATATAACTTAAAACTCCCTAACTGCAGATTAAAATAGTTCCTCCTTGTGCTTCCTTTAGTGGACGTGGGCAACAATTGAACACCATCCCCTCTATAACAGCCCTGAACATACATGAAATCAGCTGTCAGATACTGCCCCCCTGCCCTTCCCTCAATTTTAATTTCTCAGGTCTAACTATACCGAGTTTTCTTTAACCTTTCCACATAGTTCAGGTATTCTAAAACTTTCACCATTTTTGTAGCTCTCCTCTGGACACACCCCAATAGGTCCACTTCTTTCGTGCTAATGTCTGTTGCCCAAAACCGGACAAAATGCTCCATCCGAAGCCCCACCGCTGCCAGTTAGAGCCGGACAATTTGCTTCCTAAGTATGGGACTTTGCAGTTGTCTTTATTGAATTGAAGCGTCTTGATTTCAGACCCTTTCTGCAATTTATCAAGGTCAGTTGGAGTTCAAGTCCTGTCTCCAAAGGGCTTTGAGACCCTTTCAACTTGGTGTCATCCACTAATTATCGAATTGTACTCTCCACACCAATACCCAAATCGTTAATGAAAATATCGCATAGTACAGGAACCATGAGTACCTCCTATGTCTCCCCGCGACATATGGCTTCCCACATTGAAAGAAAAAGCACTGGTCACTCGTCTTTGAGTATGGACTTTCTACCAGTTATGCAACCACATTTTAGAAATTTCATCTCAACTGTAACTAGCTCATAAAGAGATAGGCTCCCTTTCTGATAGTGTCTGAAGCTGTAACCGGAAGCATGAGGAGCTACAGGGGAGAAGGACCAGGAAACAAGGATATTTTCTGTGGTGAGTCTTTCAGTCCCATCCACAACTCAATTCCAGAGAGCTGGGAGATATAGATCCCTCCCATCATCCCACCTCAAATACTGAATGCACGTGCGCCCCTTGAAAAACTACACATGCAGCAAAATTATGAGAAAATGTACCAGGACATACAAAACAAAATAGTGATATAAACATCAGAACAATGCAAATTCAGCACGTGTATCCCAATCTCCAGCTAAATCTTGCCAACTGCTTGCCCTAAATCTTGCCCACCAGCCAACTTTTCATGTCATGCCAAATTGTGTTTGGGTTTCCACACATTCCAATTTTGTCTGGAGCAGGAAGAAAGACTGAATAGCTCTTTGCTCCTTTCCAAGATGAAACAACGGGGCCAGAGAGGTTTGCAGCTACGTCCCAGGCAAAGAGAGGTCTCCTCAGAGCCGGGGAGAAACTCGAGCCATAATCCAGTGCCAAGCTGGCTGTCATGGATTGGGAGGAGCACAAAGTCCATGCCATCCCGAGTACAGGTATGCAACCTCACCCCGATGCGGGACAGTGTTGGAGAGCCACGGGGGAAAAGACTGAGTCAGACTTGCATATGAGGAGACCGAAGAGAGGGGATCAATCTGAGCAAAATGTGTCAGGGTATCTATGACTAGAACCAAGGCCAAGATTTTCAGACGTGACTAGTGATTGCTGATGCCTCATGTCTTGGGTGCTCAACTCGAGTTACCATGACAGGGCCTTTCTGATATTGCTCAGCGCTCGTCTTCTGAAAAGAGAACTCCATGAATGTTCCTCTGGCAGCCCAAAACTGAGTCTCCCAATAACACCTGATCCTTCAGAAAATCATGACGTAACTAGATAGCTTGGCAAGATTAAAGGCTTGGCTTTGCCCTGCCTCTGGTACAAGACACAGGTCTGGATTCTGTTCTCCTTTGCACTTGTAAAAACCCAGCACTGCTCCTTTGTCCTCTACAGAGTAACCCCAGAATTACAACAGTTTAACATGAGAATGTACCCTTTTGTGTCTTTATCACTAGCTTAGTGGGTTCTTCACTAGCTTGTTGTTCACTCGTTACAAAGTGAGGTTACAAAAAACTGTGCATGTTTAAACTTCAGAAATTGAAAACAGAGGGAGAGACCTGACAACAGTCTTCATGTATGTTCAGGGCAGTTATAGAGAGGATGGTGATCAATTGTTCTCCATGTACGCTAATGTTAGGACAAGGAGTAATTGACTTACCCTGCAACAAGGGACATTTAGGTTTCATACAAGCATAAACTTTCTAACTATCATGATCGTTAAGCTGTGATTTTAAGCTTTTAAGGGAAGTAATGGAATCCCCGTCACTGGAGGTTTTAAGAACAAGATATACAAACACATCAGGGATTGTTTAGGTGTGCTTGGTCCTGTCTGAGTGTACAGAGATGGACTACATAAGAACATAGGAATGGCCCTGCTGGGTCAGACCAAAGGTCCATCTAGCCCAGTATCCTGTCTTCCAACAGCGGGCAGCGCCCGAAGCCCCAGAGGGACTTAACAGAAGAAGTCGTCATCAAGTGATCCATCTCGTGTTGCCCATTCCCAGCTTCTGGCAGACAGAGGCTAGGGACACCATTCCTGCCCATCCTGGCTAATAGCCATTGATGGACCTGTCCTCCATGAATTTATCTCGTTCTTTTTTGAACCCTGTTATAGTCTTGGCCTTCACAACATCCTCTGGCACGGAGTTCCACAGGTTGACTGTGCGTTATGTGAAGAAATACTTCCTTTTATTTGTTTTAAACCTGCTACCTATTAATTTCATTGGGTGACCCCTAGTTCTTGTGTTATGAGAAGGAGTAAACAACACGTCCCAATCTGCTTTCTCTACACCAGTCATGATTTTATAGACCTCAATCATAGCTCCCATTAGCCATCTCTTTTAGAAGCTGAAAAGTCCCAGTCTTATTAATCTCTCCTCATACGGAAGCCGTTCCATACCCCAAATCATTTTTGTTGCCCTTTACATGACCTCTGAAGGTGTCCTCCACCCTTATACTTACAGAATTCTATGATTCTATAGAATATTTAGAGCAGGGAAACATATTCTTGTTGAAAGTTATTTATTTATTCATTCCCATTCTAAAAGAAACAAGTGTAACAAGGAGGTAACTCCCTCCTGTGCAGAGGCCCTAGACAGTGATATTGGTCAATTAAAATACCTGACTCTCTTCTCACTTATGGGCTTGAGTGTGATTGATGCAGTGCATAGGGTTGGTATTGACCATCGGCAAAGGGGAGAATTTCACCCAGAGTGCTTTGGAAAAAAAGAATGGAGGAGAAAGGAAAACCAGAAAGTCAAGAATGTAATGCCACATAGTTTTTAATGGGAATGACCAGTGCACTTTACATTGCAGAATGAATTAATGCAGAGCACAGAGAATGTATTTTCAGCGGAACAATAGGAGCTAAAAGCAATCACTCTCTAAAAAGCGTGCATTTTGCACAAGATGTTCTGCTGTTTTTCTTTCAGCTGTACGTTTTGAAATTATGTTCCATTTTTCATCAAATTAAGCTCTTGTTGTAGACCTTTCACCATCAAATAGGATAAAGCACAAGAGGAGCTGCAAAACCATTAGACTATAAAGTTAAGGTAATATATAACAAGGGGACAATATAGATAGGCCTGATTTGTACACAGCCCCCAATGATGTCATATGGAGATGTACGTGCTCATCGTCCATTAGGTGAGTGGGGAATCTTTATCTTCTATTTCATTTCCTGGTTGTTTCTTGTTCCGTGGACGTTTCTTCTGGGTTTAACATGGACCACAGCTTCCAAAGCGGGAAGAATAGCACTTCCTCCCATAGCTCTTCCCATACCCATAGAAGCCCCCATAGCCACCACCATACCCAGCACTGTATCCACCTCCATAAGCACCCCCAGAACCGACTGAGCCACCGAAACTACCACCTCCATATAGGCCCCCATACCCATAGGGTAAATATGGCAAGGTGCTTCCCACAAAGCTGTCTTGAGGGCAAGTAGCGAGAATTGGTCCCGGGAATCTCACGACAACTGGCGGTGCATAGACCACTGCGCTCGAGTCTCCGCACGATGTGACACAAGGCTCGTTCCAGGCATCAACATATGGGTCTGGGCAGATGTCAGGATAACATGGCGGGCGTGGGTAACACAGAGCTTTGCTGGAAGACATCTTTTGGGATTGTGATATACCTGAAACACAGAGTGAGGAGCAGAGTAGACATTACATGCAATTCACAGTGGCATAGGAGATTCACAGCTGGTGTAATATGGTAATAGATGATAAGGAGGTCCATTTAAAAAAAGATCCATATCTGATCCCATTTCTTCCCTTTAACCCTGTTCACCCATTCACCCTAAGTCTTCTGTCTAACCAACCCCTGTGATGCCTTCGCACAGTCTGTCTCCCTCCTTCCCATGCCAAGCAACTTTCCTATTTCTTTGAGTCCCATCTGCAAACTTTTCTTTATCTACTCAGCCTTTATTGGCCACTTTTCCTTCAGATCACCTCTGCTTTGACCTTCTAACATCTCCATCCCCTGGTTCCACCTTTCTAGTCCTCCTGCTCTCTCTCTCTTGTTTTTTTTTTTTTTTTTTGAGGCCACCCCCATGCATCCCCTGACCCTTCTTTTTAAATCTTCAAATTCTGATGAAAAGCTTTCTCAGCACATTCACAGTCAGCCACCTTTTCACTGCTTCAGGGAACCATTAAGCTGCACAAAACCCCTATAAAATGAGTGATTGTTATCCCTATGGCACATTACTAGGTGCTCAGTGGAAGTTACAGGGTAAACTGGGAGTAGAACTCAGGCCCTCCGCATTGTAGGTAAGGCTAGAATTGATCTTTGGAATTCCCATCTTTCCCACATGCTACAACTGAGAATGGTGCCCCATTGCGCTGAGCGCTGTACATGCAAAGAGTGAAATACACTATGCTGGTGGGTAAGGCAATTATCTGAGAGGTAAGAGACACGGTTTTTAAGTTGTACCACTAAGAAATTAAGTATGGCCATGCTGGAAAAGATCAGCTGTCCATCTCGGCCAGTATCTTGTCTCTAATAGCATCATCACACTATGCTTCTATATTATGCTTCAGATTAATGTACAAGTACTGCGAATTTGTCCATTTTGGAGTGAGTTCCCTTTCTAGCACCTGTAAAGCAGAGGCTAGCTTTTCCCTGCAGGAGAACACCTATATATCCCTTCAAAACTCTTGGTTTCAGTTATGCCTTCTAGCTGTATCTACTAAACTGAAAAGAATAGTCACATTGCTGTTCAATAGTTATATATGAAAGCTGATCTCCATAGTTTTATGGAAAGAGTAGGGTCAGATCATCAGCCGGGGTAAATCTTTCTGTTGAAGTCACAGTTCCAGTGAAGTCAGCTGAGGATCTGGCAAAGCGTATCGAGTCAGACTAGTGCAGTCAATAATCAAAGTAGTCTGAGGCTGAGATTTGTCATAATGCTCTCAGGAAAGTCCCTGTCCAATTCCCATTTACTGCGAATGAGAGGGTCCCAATCCCATATGAAGTTTTTAAAATTGCAACCTGCTTTTTAAAAGACTGCATCCACCAAGATCTTCAATTGGAAAGCTACAGAAACTCTCTTATCGAAAGCAAGGTGCCCTCTGCTCCAACAGATCAAAAATCACATCGTAGTGGTGCAGGATTCAGTCCATAGTTAAAATTATCACGAAAGCAACAATTGGAGCCAAATGTGTTAAATAGACTTACCCCGTTCACGAAGGCGATGAAGTCAGGAGAGGTGGATAGAACAACCCGCAGTTCGCAGCACCTTTATATGCTTTCTTAGCCAATGGGAAGCAGAGGAAACACCCCTTATGCACTGAGACCTCATCCTTAACCAAACCAAATGTTTTTTTGCCTGGCTAATTCCTCTCTTTGTTGTAATGGCTTTGATCATGGTTAATCAATTACTCAATTCTCAGTCTCACATAGGATGACATGCACAATACACCCTGCAGTTTCTGTCATCTGAAATCTTTATGGGCAAGATACCTTCCTGGTATCATCCGATTAACGTGCTTGGTGTCAACACGGATACAAATGGAGTTCCATTTTTATTGTTCTGCTTTGAATTACTTCACAGTATGAGGGTGACTCAGGGGTGTATCACTACAATCTGCTGTCATGTACAGAATTTCGTGTGAGTTTGTTATACCCAAACTAGTATCTAATTAGCAGCAAGGTGGAGTTTCAGTCAGTTTAATGACCTTCGTACCAGGCCTTCTGGGTGACAATACCCTCTTAGAAAGAGGTCCAGATCATGCCCAGTGCTTAAGTTAAATCCCTCCTAAGCTTTCAAAGTAGAACTGAAGCAGGATCGAAGTGGTGCATATTATTTGTGTTCAACTCTGATTTTCAGTCTAGCCCTAATAGACATTCCAGTCCAAAGAGATGTCCAGTCAAGTGATCAGTGGTTAAGGTTAGGGACTCAGCTGAGGATCAGAACAGGACACTTAAGGTCCCCCTACTGCAGGGTTGTATAAAGATTTTGGATTAAAATCTTGGGACTGCTTCTCCATTAATGACCTCACAAGAGGGTGGTTTTCTTCTGGGGCAATGCTCCTGACAAAAAAAGCCCAGGAAGACTCACATGAGAGATCGAAATGAAGCCCACTAATCATGGCGAGATAGTTGAGGAATGAGCTTCCAGCAGAAATTAGACTAATCTAGGGCATGATTTACCTTTGCAAAGGATGCAAGGTCCTTCTCGTCTAGAAACTACCCCACCATTGCCCACATTTTTTCAACTGCTTTTTCATCTCAACTTGTTGGAAAGATGCCCGTTCAACTACCCCCACTTTTTGCTGCAAATCTAGATGAAGCCTGACATAGTCTGGCTTTGGTTGTTCTGTTGTGATCCCCATGTGAGTGCCTAACCTTAATACACTGATCACTTGACTGGACATCTCTTCAGACTGGAATGTCTAATAGCATTAGGCTGACAATCAGGGGTGAACATAAATAGTATGAACCACTTCCATCCTGCTTCAGTTCTATTTTGAAAACTTCAGAGGGATTTAACTTAAGCCGAGGGCATGTGCTGCCCTGTTTCCAGGAGACTATTGTAACCTAGAAGGCCTGTTTGAAGGCTATTGAACAGATTAAAAATTTATCCAAGGATTTCTAAAACATAATGGCTCAAACACATCGTAAAGAATTACAGGTGGGGATTTTAAGCATGCCCAATAAACTCTCCCACCTACCTAGGAGTTCCAGAGTAAACACCTTGCCACTAATTAGATTCTAGTTTGGATGTAATGAACTAACATGGACTCCTGTGCATGAGAGCAGATTGTGCTTATGATACATCCCTGAGTCACCCTCATAGTGTGAAATAATTCAAAGCAGAATGAAAGAAATGGAACTAGATTTATTCCTGTGTTGACACCAAGGAAGTTAGTAGGATGATACCAGGAAGCTATCTTGCTATAAAGATTTAAGAGGACAGGAACTGCAGAGTGTAATATGCATGTCATCCTACGTGGGACTGAGAATTGAGTAATTGTTTAACCATGATCAAAGCCATTGCCACAATTAGAGGTCTTAGCCAGGCAAGAAAACATTTGCTTTGGTTAATTATCAGGTCTCAGTGCACGAGGGGTGTTCCCTCTGCTTCCCATTGGCTAAGAAAGCATATAAAGGTGCTGGGAAGTGCGGGTTGTTCTATCCACTTCTCTTGACTTCATCCCCTTGGTGCACTGGGTAAGTCTATTTAACCCTATTTGTTTTAGTGATAGTTTTAAATATGAACTGAATGCTTCACCAATACTCTGTGACTCTAGAAACGCAGGAGAAGGGGGCATCGTGCTTTCCGTAGGAGACGTTCTGTAGCTTGTCAATTGCTGAGCGTGGTGCATGCAGTCTTAGCAATAGCAGGTTGGGATTTTCAAATCTACAGTTGGGATCGGCAGCCGCCCATTCCAAATAATTACTTTTGTTATATTCTCCTCTCTGCATATAGAGGGGGCAGTACAACCTGGGACCATTCCCAGTAGTAGCATTTAGGAGATCCTGGAGTTCACATGTTCAATTCTCTCATTAATCTCAATCAGGAGGGCCTGAGTTCTTCTCCCAGGTCACCCAGTGACTCAAGTCACTTCAACTGAGCCTCTAACCTGCCACAGGGATAATAACCACTCATTTCATAGGCGTTCTCCCCAGCTTAATGGTTGCCTTGAGCAGTGAAAAGCTGGTTTACTCTGAAGGTAGCAGAAAAGCTTTTGGAAGGTTTAAGAAGATGATTTAGGGTTGTATTGAAGTGGCCTCAAGAAACAGAGAGCTCGGAATCTCTTGTAGCACTCAGAATTGTGTGTAACGTCTACTCTGCTCCCCACTGTGTGTTTTAGGTATACCACAATCCCAAAAGATGTCTTCCAGCAAAGCTCTGTGTTACCCACGCCCGCCATGTTATCCCGACATCTGCCCAGACCCCTATGTTGATGCCTGGAACGAGCCTTGTCTCACCTCATGCGGTGACTCGAGCGCAGTGGTCTATGCACCGCCGGTTGTCGTGAGATTCCCGGGACCGATTCTTGCTACCTGCCCTCAAGACAGCGTTGTGGGAAGTACCTTGCCAAATTTACCCTATGGGTATGGGGGCCTATATGGAGGTGGTAGTTTTGGTGGCTCAGTTGGATCTGGGGGTGCTTATGGAGGTGGATCCGGTGCTGGGTATGGTGGTAGATGTGGGGGCGGATATGGAGGCAAATACGGGGGCTTCTATGGGTATGGGAAGAGCTATGGTAGGAAGTGCTATTCTTCCCGCTTTGGAAGCTGTGGCCCATGTTAAAGAAAGATCCACGGAACAAGAAACAACCAGGAAATGAAAGCGACGATGGAGATTCGCCTCTTAGCTAATGGAAAAGGAGCACCTACAACTCCGCATGTAATCAGTGGGGGCTGTGTGTAAATCAGGCCAATCAAAGTCTTCCCTTCTTACATGTTACCTTAACTGTACGGTCTAAGAATTGTGCAGCTTAGTCTTATGCTCATATTGTGCTTTGTCCTCTTTGAAGCTGAAAGGTCTACAACAAGTAACTTAACTGGATGAAAAACAGGACACGGTTTTCAATTCTGCAGGTGTGGGAAAGAGAACAGAACATCTTGTGTCAAATGCATCACTTTAGAGATAGTGATTCATTGTAGCTCCTGTTGTAACCCTGAATATACAGTCTCTGTGCTTTGCATTAACTCATTCTGTAAGTGTGAACTCCGACGCTCATTCCCATTAAAAATTATGCTGCATCTTAATATTGGCCTTCTGGTTTTCCTTTCCCCTCCATTCTTTCTTTCGAAAGCACTCGGGGTGAAATTCTCCCCTGTGCCGATGGTCAATACCAACCCTATGTACTAACCAATCCCACTCAAATCCATAAGTAAGAGAAGAATCAGGTACATTAGTTGGTTAATGGAATTATGCAGGCCCTCTACGGGGAGGAAATACCATGTTGTTACGTGTCTCACATAGAATTAAACTAAATATATAACTCTCAATTAGAATATGGTTTCTTGCTCTAAATAATATACAGAATTGTAGAATCTTTGTAATGTAGTAGTGGAAGGAACCTCAAGAGTACATCTTATGCAGCCCAGTGAGCTGAGGCTGAACCAAGTACACCTAGATCATCCCTGACAGGTGTTTGGCCAACCTGTTCTTTATACCTTCCGGGGATAGGGATTCCGCAAGTTCCCTTGAAAGTCTAAAATCAGTGCTTAACTATCATCAAAGTTAGAAATTTTAGGCCTATATATAACTTAAAACTCCCTAACTGCAGATTAAAATAGTTCCTCCTTGTGCTTCCTTTAGTGGACGTGGGCAACAATTGAACACCATCCCCTCTATAACAGCCCTGAACATACATGAAATCAGCTGTCAGATACTGCCCCCCTGCCCTTCCCTCAATTTTAATTTCTCAGGTCTAACTATACCGAGTTTTCTTTAACCTTTCCACATAGTTCAGGTATTCTAAAACTTTCACCATTTTTGTAGCTCTCCTCTGGACACACCCCAATAGGTCCACTTCTTTCGTGCTAATGTCTGTTGCCCAAAACCGGACAAAATGCTCCATCCGAAGCCCCACCGCTGCCAGTTAGAGCCGGACAATTTGCTTCCTAAGTATGGGACTTTGCAGTTGTCTTTATTGAATTGAAGCGTCTTGATTTCAGACCCTTTCTGCAATTTATCAAGGTCAGTTGGAGTTCAAGTCCTGTCTCCAAAGGGCTTTGAGACCCTTTCAACTTGGTGTCATCCACTAATTATCGAATTGTACTCTCCACACCAATACCCAAATCGTTAATGAAAATATCGCATAGTACAGGAACCATGAGTACCTCCTATGTCTCCCCGCGACATATGGCTTCCCACATTGAAAGAAAAAGCACTGGTCACTCGTCTTTGAGTATGGACTTTCTACCAGTTATGCAACCACATTTTAGAAATTTCATCTCAACTGTAACTAGCTCATAAAGAGATAGGCTCCCTTTCTGATAGTGTCTGAAGCTGTAACCGGAAGCATGAGGAGCTACAGGGGAGAAGGACCAGGAAACAAGGATATTTTCTGTGGTGAGTCTTTCAGTCCCATCCACAACTCAATTCCAGAGAGCTGGGAGATATAGATCCCTCCCATCATCCCACCTCAAATACTGAATGCACGTGCGCCCCTTGAAAAACTACACATGCAGCAAAATTATGAGAAAATGTACCAGGACATACAAAACAAAATAGTGATATAAACATCAGAACAATGCAAATTCAGCACGTGTATCCCAATCTCCAGCTAAATCTTGCCAACTGCTTGCCCTAAATCTTGCCCACCAGCCAACTTTTCATGTCATGCCAAATTGTGTTTGGGTTTCCACACATTCCAATTTTGTCTGGAGCAGGAAGAAAGACTGAATAGCTCTTTGCTCCTTTCCAAGATGAAACAACGGGGCCAGAGAGGTTTGCAGCTACGTCCCAGGCAAAGAGAGGTCTCCTCAGAGCCGGGGAGAAACTCGAGCCATAATCCAGTGCCAAGCTGGCTGTCATGGATTGGGAGGAGCACAAAGTCCATGCCATCCCGAGTACAGGTATGCAACCTCACCCCGATGCGGGACAGTGTTGGAGAGCCACGGGGGAAAAGACTGAGTCAGACTTGCATATGAGGAGACCGAAGAGAGGGGATCAATCTGAGCAAAATGTGTCAGGGTATCTATGACTAGAACCAAGGCCAAGATTTTCAGACGTGACTAGTGATTGCTGATGCCTCATGTCTTGGGTGCTCAACTCGAGTTACCATGACAGGGCCTTTCTGATATTGCTCAGCGCTCGTCTTCTGAAAAGAGAACTCCATGAATGTTCCTCTGGCAGCCCAAAACTGAGTCTCCCAATAACACCTGATCCTTCAGAAAATCATGACGTAACTAGATAGCTTGGCAAGATTAAAGGCTTGGCTTTGCCCTGCCTCTGGTACAAGACACAGGTCTGGATTCTGTTCTCCTTTGCACTTGTAAAAACCCAGCACTGCTCCTTTGTCCTCTACAGAGTAACCCCAGAATTACAACAGTTTAACATGAGAATGTACCCTTTTGTGTCTTTATCACTAGCTTAGTGGGTTCTTCACTAGCTTGTTGTTCACTCGTTACAAAGTGAGGTTACAAAAAACTGTGCATGTTTAAACTTCAGAAATTGAAAACAGAGGGAGAGACCTGACAACAGTCTTCATGTATGTTCAGGGCAGTTATAGAGAGGATGGTGATCAATTGTTCTCCATGTACGCTAATGTTAGGACAAGGAGTAATTGACTTACCCTGCAACAAGGGACATTTAGGTTTCATACAAGCATAAACTTTCTAACTATCATGATCGTTAAGCTGTGATTTTAAGCTTTTAAGGGAAGTAATGGAATCCCCGTCACTGGAGGTTTTAAGAACAAGATATACAAACACATCAGGGATTGTTTAGGTGTGCTTGGTCCTGTCTGAGTGTACAGAGATGGACTACATAAGAACATAGGAATGGCCCTGCTGGGTCAGACCAAAGGTCCATCTAGCCCAGTATCCTGTCTTCCAACAGCGGGCAGCGCCCGAAGCCCCAGAGGGACTTAACAGAAGAAGTCGTCATCAAGTGATCCATCTCGTGTTGCCCATTCCCAGCTTCTGGCAGACAGAGGCTAGGGACACCATTCCTGCCCATCCTGGCTAATAGCCATTGATGGACCTGTCCTCCATGAATTTATCTCGTTCTTTTTTGAACCCTGTTATAGTCTTGGCCTTCACAACATCCTCTGGCACGGAGTTCCACAGGTTGACTGTGCGTTATGTGAAGAAATACTTCCTTTTATTTGTTTTAAACCTGCTACCTATTAATTTCATTGGGTGACCCCTAGTTCTTGTGTTATGAGAAGGAGTAAACAACACGTCCCAATCTGCTTTCTCTACACCAGTCATGATTTTATAGACCTCAATCATAGCTCCCATTAGCCATCTCTTTTAGAAGCTGAAAAGTCCCAGTCTTATTAATCTCTCCTCATACGGAAGCCGTTCCATACCCCAAATCATTTTTGTTGCCCTTTACATGACCTCTGAAGGTGTCCTCCACCCTTATACTTACAGAATTCTATGATTCTATAGAATATTTAGAGCAGGGAAACATATTCTTGTTGAAAGTTATTTATTTATTCATTCCCATTCTAAAAGAAACAAGTGTAACAAGGAGGTAATTCCCTCCTGTGCAGAGGCCCTAGACAGTGATATTGGTCAATTAAAATACCTGACTCTCTTCTCACTTATGGGCTTGAGTGTGATTGATGCAGTGCATAGGGTTGGTATTGACCATCGGCAAAGGGGAGAATTTCACCCAGAGTGCTTTGGAAAAAAAGAATGGAGGAGAAAGGAAAACCAGAAAGTCAAGAATGTAATGCCACATAGTTTTTAATGGGAATGACCAGTGCACTTTACATTGCAGAATGAATTAATGCAGAGCACAGAGAATGTATTTTCAGCGGAACAATAGGAGCTAAAAGCAATCACTCTCTAAAAAGCGTGCATTTTGCACAAGATGTTCTGCTGTTTTTCTTTCAGCTGTACGTTTTGAAATTATGTTCCATTTTTCATCAAATTAAGCTCTTGTTGTAGACCTTTCACCATCAAATAG
Source organism: Caretta caretta (assembly GCF_965140235.1). Lineage (NCBI taxonomy): Eukaryota > Metazoa > Chordata > Testudines > Cheloniidae > Caretta > Caretta caretta. Next base: position 2,913,621 of record NC_134229.1, on the reverse strand, counting down.
GATAAAGCACAAGAGGAGCTGCAAAACCATTAGACTATAAAGTTAAGGTAATATATAACAAGGGGACAATATAGATAGGCCTGATTTGTACACAGCCCCCAATGATGTCATATGGAGATGTACGTGCTCATCGTCCATTAGGTGAGTGGGGAATCTTTATCTTCTATTTCATTTCCTGGTTGTTTCTTGTTCCGTGGACGTTTCTTCTGGGTTTAACATGGACCACAGCTTCCAAAGCGGGAAGAATAGCACTTCCTCCCATAGCTCTTCCCATACCCATAGAAGCCCCCATAGCCACCACCATACCCAGCACTGTATCCACCTCCATAAGCACCCCCAGAACCGACTGAGCCACCGAAACTACCACCTCCATATAGGCCCCCATACCCATAGGGTAAATATGGCAAGGTGCTTCCCACAAAGCTGTCTTGAGGGCAAGTAGCGAGAATTGGTCCCGGGAATCTCACGACAACCGGCGGTGCATAGACCACTGCGCTCGAGTCTCCGCACGATGTGACACAAGGCTCGTTCCAGGCATCAACATATGGGTCTGGGCAGATGTCAGGATAACATGGCGGGCGTGGGTAACACAGAGCTTTGCTGGAAGACATCTTTTGGGATTGTGATATACCTGAAACACAGAGTGAGGAGCAGAGTAGACATTACATGCAATTCACAGTGGCATAGGAGATTCACAGCTGGTGTAATATGGTAATAGATGATAAGGAGGTCCATTTAAAAAAAGATCCATATCTGATCCCATTTCTTCCCTTTAACCCTGTTCACCCATTCACCCTAAGTCTTCTGTCTAACCAACCCCTGTGATGCCTTCGCACAGTCTGTCTCCCTCCTTCCCATGCCAAGCAACTTTCCTATTTCTTTGAGTCCCATCTGCAAACTTTTCTTTATCTACTCAGCCTTTATTGGCCACTTTTCCTTCAGATCACCTCTGCTTTGACCTTCTAACATCTCCATCCCCTGGTTCCACCTTTCTAGTCCTCCTGCTCTCTCTCTCTTGTTTTTTTTTTTTTTTTTTGAGGCCACCCCCATGCATCCCCTGACCCTTCTTTTTAAATCTTCAAATTCTGATGAAAAGCTTTCTCAGCACATTCACAGTCAGCCACCTTTTCACTGCTTCAGGGAACCATTAAGCTGCACAAAACCCCTATAAAATGAGTGATTGTTATCCCTATGGCACATTACTAGGTGCTCAGTGGAAGTTACAGGGTAAACTGGGAGTAGAACTCAGGCCCTCCGCATTGTAGGTAAGGCTAGAATTGATCTTTGGAATTCCCATCTTTCCCACATGCTACAACTGAGAATGGTGCCCCATTGCGCTGAGCGCTGTACATGCAAAGAGTGAAATACACTATGCTGGTGGGTAAGGCAATTATCTGAGAGGTAAGAGACACGGTTTTTAAGTTGTACCACTAAGAAATTAAGTATGGCCATACTGGAAAAGATCAGCTGTCCATCTCGGCCAGTATCTTGTCTCTAATAGCATCATCACACTATGCTTCTATATTATGCTTCAGATTAATGTACAAGTACTGCGAATTTGTCCATTTTGGAGTGAGTTCCCTTTCTAGCACCTGTAAAGCAGAGGCTAGCTTTTCCCTGCAGGAGAACACCTATATATCCCTTCAAAACTCTTGGTTTCAGTTATGCCTTCTAGCTGTATCTACTAAACTGAAAAGAATAGTCACATTGCTGTTCAATAGTTATATATGAAAGCTGATCTCCATAGTTTTATGGAAAGAGTAGGGTCAGATCATCAGCCGGGGTAAATCTTTCTGTTGAAGTCACAGTTCCAGTGAAGTCAGCTGAGGATCTGGCAAAGCGTATCGAGTCAGACTAGTGCAGTCAATAATCAAAGTAGTCTGAGGCTGAGATTTGTCATAATGCTCTCAGGAAAGTCCCTGTCCAATTCCCATTTACTGCGAATGAGAGGGTCCCAATCCCATATGAAGTTTTTAAAATTGCAACCTGCTTTTTAAAAGACTGCATCCACCAAGATCTTCAATTGGAAAGCTACAGAAACTCTCTTATCGAAAGCAAGGTGCCCTCTGCTCCAACAGATCAAAAATCACATCGTAGTGGTGCAGGATTCAGTCCATAGTTAAAATTATCACGAAAGCAACAATTGGAGCCAAATGTGTTAAATAGACTTACCCCGTTCACGAAGGCGATGAAGTCAGGAGAGGTGGATAGAACAACCCGCAGTTCGCAGCACCTTTATATGCTTTCTTAGCCAATGGGAAGCAGAGGAAACACCCCTTATGCACTGAGACCTCATCCTTAACCAAACCAAATGTTTTTTTGCCTGGCTAATTCCTCTCTTTGTTGTAATGGCTTTGATCATGGTTAATCAATTACTCAATTCTCAGTCTCACATAGGATGACATGCACAATACACCCTGCAGTTTCTGTCATCTGAAATCTTTATGGGCAAGATACCTTCCTGGTATCATCCGATTAACGTGCTTGGTGTCAACACGGATACAAATGGAGTTCCATTTTTATTGTTCTGCTTTGAATTACTTCACAGTATGAGGGTGACTCAGGGGTGTATCACTACAATCTGCTGTCATGTACAGAATTTCGTGTGAGTTTGTTATACCCAAACTAGTATCTAATTAGCAGCAAGGTGGAGTTTCAGTCAGTTTAATGACCTTCGTACCAGGCCTTCTGGGTGACAATACCCTCGTAGAAAGAGGTCCAGATCATGCCCAGTGCTTAAGTTAAATCCCTCCTAAGCTTTCAAAGTAGAACTGAAGCAGGATCGAAGTGGTGCATATTATTTGTGTTCAACTCTGATTTTCAGTCTAGCCCTAATAGACATTCCAGTCCAAAGAGATGTCCAGTCAAGTGATCAGTGGTTAAGGTTAGGGACTCAGCTGAGGATCAGAACAGGACACTTAAGGTCCCCCTACTGCAGGGTTGTATAAAGATTTGGGATTAAAATCTTGGGACTGCTTCTCCATTAATGACCTCACAAGAGGGTGGTTTTCTTCTGGGGCAATGCTCCTGACAAAAAAAGCCCAGGAAGACTCACATGAGAGATCGAAATGAAGCCCACTAATCATGGCGAGATAGTTGAGGAATGAGCTTCCAGCAGAAATTAGACTAATCTAGGGCATGATTTACCTTTGCAAAGGATGCAAGGTCCTTCTCGTCTAGAAACTACCCCACCATTGCCCACATTTTTTCAACTGCTTTTTCATCTCAACTTGTTGGAAAGATGCCCGTTCAACTACCCCCACTTTTTGCTGCAAATCTAGATGAAGCCTGACATAGTCTGGCTTTGGTTGTTCTGTTGTGATCCCCATGTGAGTGCCTAACCTTAATACACTGATCACTTGACTGGACATCTCTTCAGACTGGAATGTCTAATAGCATTAGGCTGACAATCAGGGGTGAACATAAATAGTATGAACCACTTCCATCCTGCTTCAGTTCTATTTTGAAAACTTCAGAGGGATTTAACTTAAGCCGAGGGCATGTGCTGCCCTGTTTCCAGGAGACTATTGTAACCTAGAAGGCCTGTTTGAAGGCTATTGAACAGATTAAAAATTTATCCAAGGATTTCTAAAACATAATGGCTCAAACACATCGTAAAGAATTACAGGTGGGGATTTTAAGCATGCCCAATAAACTCTCCCACCTACCTAGGAGTTCCAGAGTAAACACCTTGCCACTAATTAGATTCTAGTTTGGATGTAATGAACTAACATGGACTCCTGTGCATGAGAGCAGATTGTGCTTATGATACATCCCTGAGTCACCCTCATAGTGTGAAATAATTCAAAGCAGAATGAAAGAAATGGAACTAGATTTATTCCTGTGTTGACACCAAGGAAGTTAGTAGGATGATACCAGGAAGCTATCTTGCTATAAAGATTTAAGAGGACAGGAACTGCAGAGTGTAATATGCATGTCATCCTACGTGGGACTGAGAATTGAGTAATTGTTTAACCATGATCAAAGCCATTGCCACAATTAGAGGTCTTAGCCAGGCAAGAAAACATTTGCTTTGGTTAATTATCAGGTCTCAGTGCACGAGGGGTGTTCCCTCTGCTTCCCATTGGCTAAGAAAGCATATAAAGGTGCTGGGAAGTGCGGGTTGTTCTATCCACTTCTCTTGACTTCATCCCCTTGGTGCACTGGGTAAGTCTATTTAACCCTATTTGTTTTAGTGATAGTTTTAAATATGAACTGAATGCTTCACCAATACTCTGTGACTCTAGAAACGCAGGAGAAGGGGGCATCGTGCTTTCCGTAGGAGACGTTCTGTAGCTTGTCAATTGCTGAGCGTGGTGCATGCAGTCTTAGCAATAGCAGGTTGGGATTTTCAAATCTACAGTTGGGATCGGCAGCCGCCCATTCCAAATAATTACTTTTGTTATATTCTCCTCTCTGCATATAGAGGGGGCAGTACAACCTGGGACCATTCCCAGTAGTAGCATTTAGGAGATCCTGGAGTTCACATGTTCAATTCTCTCATTAATCTCAATCAGGAGGGCCTGAGTTCTTCTCCCAGGTCACCCAGTGACTCAAGTCACTTCAACTGAGCCTCTAACCTGCCACAGGGATAATAACCACTCATTTCATAGGCGTTCTCCCCAGCTTAATGGTTGCCTTGAGCAGTGAAAAGCTGGTTTACTCTGAAGGTAGCAGAAAAGCTTTTGGAAGGTTTAAGAAGATGATTTAGGGTTGTATTGAAGTGGCCTCAAGAAACAGAGAGCTCGGAATCTCTTGTAGCACTCAGAATTGTGTGTAACGTCTACTCTGCTCCCCACTGTGTGTTTTAGGTATACCACAATCCCAAAAGATGTCTTCCAGCAAAGCTCTGTGTTACCCACGCCCGCCATGTTATCCCGACATCTGCCCAGACCCCTATGTTGATGCCTGGAACGAGCCTTGTCTCACCTCATGCGGTGACTCGAGCGCAGTGGTCTATGCACCGCCGGTTGTCGTGAGATTCCCGGGACCGATTCTTGCTACCTGCCCTCAAGACAGCGTTGTGGGAAGTACCTTGCCAAATTTACCCTATGGGTATGGGGGCCTATATGGAGGTGGTAGTTTTGGTGGCTCAGTTGGATCTGGGGGTGCTTATGGAGGTGGATCCGGTGCTGGGTATGGTGGTAGATGTGGGGGCGGATATGGAGGCAAATACGGGGGCTTCTATGGGTATGGGAAGAGCTATGGTAGGAAGTGCTATTCTTCCCGCTTTGGAAGCTGTGGCCCATGTTAAAGAAAGATCCACGGAACAAGAAACAACCAGGAAATGAAAGCGACGATGGAGATTCGCCTCTTAGCTAATGGAAAAGGAGCACCTACAACTCCGCATGTAATCAGTGGGGGCTGTGTGTAAATCAGGCCAATCAAAGTCTTCCCTTCTTACATGTTACCTTAACTGTACGGTCTAAGAATTGTGCAGCTTAGTCTTATGCTCATATTGTGCTTTGTCCTCTTTGAAGCTGAAAGGTCTACAACAAGTAACTTAACTGGATGAAAAACAGGACACGGTTTTCAATTCTGCAGGTGTGGGAAAGAGAACAGAACATCTTGTGTCAAATGCATCACTTTAGAGATAGTGATTCATTGTAGCTCCTGTTGTAACCCTGAATATACAGTCTCTGTGCTTTGCATTAACTCATTCTGTAAGTGTGAACTCCGACGCTCATTCCCATTAAAAATTATGCTGCATCTTAATATTGGCCTTCTGGTTTTCCTTTCCCCTCCATTCTTTCTTTCGAAAGCACTCGGGGTGAAATTCTCCCCTGTGCCGATGGTCAATACCAACCCTATGTACTAACCAATCCCACTCAAATCCATAAGTAAGAGAAGAATCAGGTACATTAGTTGGTTAATGGAATTATGCAGGCCCTCTACGGGGAGGAAATACCATGTTGTTACGTGTCTCACATAGAATTAAACTAAATATATAACTCTCAATTAGAATATGGTTTCTTGCTCTAAATAATATACAGAATTGTAGAATCTTTGTAATGTAGTAGTGGAAGGAACCTCAAGAGTACATCTTATGCAGCCCAGTGAGCTGAGGCTGAACCAAGTACACCTAGATCATCCCTGACAGGTGTTTGGCCAACCTGTTCTTTATACCTTCCGGGGATAGGGATTCCGCAAGTTCCCTTGAAAGTCTAAAATCAGTGCTTAACTATCATCAAAGTTAGAAATTTTAGGCCTATATATAACTTAAAACTCCCTAACTGCAGATTAAAATAGTTCCTCCTTGTGCTTCCTTTAGTGGACGTGGGCAACAATTGAACACCATCCCCTCTATAACAGCCCTGAACATACATGAAATCAGCTGTCAGATACTGCCCCCCTGCCCTTCCCTCAATTTTAATTTCTCAGGTCTAACTATACCGAGTTTTCTTTAACCTTTCCACATAGTTCAGGTATTCTAAAACTTTCACCATTTTTGTAGCTCTCCTCTGGACACACCCCAATAGGTCCACTTCTTTCGTGCTAATGTCTGTTGCCCAAAACCGGACAAAATGCTCCATCCGAAGCCCCACCGCTGCCAGTTAGAGCCGGACAATTTGCTTCCTAAGTATGGGACTTTGCAGTTGTCTTTATTGAATTGAAGCGTCTTGATTTCAGACCCTTTCTGCAATTTATCAAGGTCAGTTGGAGTTCAAGTCCTGTCTCCAAAGGGCTTTGAGACCCTTTCAACTTGGTGTCATCCACTAATTATCGAATTGTACTCTCCACACCAATACCCAAATCGTTAATGAAAATATCGCATAGTACAGGAACCATGAGTACCTCCTATGTCTCCCCGCGACATATGGCTTCCCACATTGAAAGAAAAAGCACTGGTCACTCGTCTTTGAGTATGGACTTTCTACCAGTTATGCAACCACATTTTAGAAATTTCATCTCAACTGTAACTAGCTCATAAAGAGATAGGCTCCCTTTCTGATAGTGTCTGAAGCTGTAACCGGAAGCATGAGGAGCTACAGGGGAGAAGGACCAGGAAACAAGGATATTTTCTGTGGTGAGTCTTTCAGTCCCATCCACAACTCAATTCCAGAGAGCTGGGAGATATAGATCCCTCCCATCATCCCACCTCAAATACTGAATGCACGTGCGCCCCTTGAAAAACTACACATGCAGCAAAATTATGAGAAAATGTACCAGGACATACAAAACAAAATAGTGATATAAACATCAGAACAATGCAAATTCAGCACGTGTATCCCAATCTCCAGCTAAATCTTGCCAACTGCTTGCCCTAAATCTTGCCCACCAGCCAACTTTTCATGTCATGCCAAATTGTGTTTGGGTTTCCACACATTCCAATTTTGTCTGGAGCAGGAAGAAAGACTGAATAGCTCTTTGCTCCTTTCCAAGATGAAACAACGGGGCCAGAGAGGTTTGCAGCTACGTCCCAGGCAAAGAGAGGTCTCCTCAGAGCCGGGGAGAAACTCGAGCCATAATCCAGTGCCAAGCTGGCTGTCATGGATTGGGAGGAGCACAAAGTCCATGCCATCCCGAGTACAGGTATGCAACCTCACCCCGATGCGGGACAGTGTTGGAGAGCCACGGGGGAAAAGACTGAGTCAGACTTGCATATGAGGAGACCGAAGAGAGGGGATCAATCTGAGCAAAATGTGTCAGGGTATCTATGACTAGAACCAAGGCCAAGATTTTCAGACGTGACTAGTGATTGCTGATGCCTCATGTCTTGGGTGCTCAACTCGAGTTACCATGACAGGGCCTTTCTGATATTGCTCAGCGCTCGTCTTCTGAAAAGAGAACTCCATGAATGTTCCTCTGGCAGCCCAAAACTGAGTCTCCCAATAACACCTGATCCTTCAGAAAATCATGACGTAACTAGATAGCTTGGCAAGATTAAAGGCTTGGCTTTGCCCTGCCTCTGGTACAAGACACAGGTCTGGATTCTGTTCTCCTTTGCACTTGTAAAAACCCAGCACTGCTCCTTTGTCCTCTACAGAGTAACCCCAGAATTACAACAGTTTAACATGAGAATGTACCCTTTTGTGTCTTTATCACTAGCTTAGTGGGTTCTTCACTAGCTTGTTGTTCACTCGTTACAAAGTGAGGTTACAAAAAACTGTGCATGTTTAAACTTCAGAAATTGAAAACAGAGGGAGAGACCTGACAACAGTCTTCATGTATGTTCAGGGCAGTTATAGAGAGGATGGTGATCAATTGTTCTCCATGTACGCTAATGTTAGGACAAGGAGTAATTGACTTACCCTGCAACAAGGGACATTTAGGTTTCATACAAGCATAAACTTTCTAACTATCATGATCGTTAAGCTGTGATTTTAAGCTTTTAAGGGAAGTAATGGAATCCCCGTCACTGGAGGTTTTAAGAACAAGATATACAAACACATCAGGGATTGTTTAGGTGTGCTTGGTCCTGTCTGAGTGTACAGAGATGGACTACATAAGAACATAGGAATGGCCCTGCTGGGTCAGACCAAAGGTCCATCTAGCCCAGTATCCTGTCTTCCAACAGCGGGCAGCGCCCGAAGCCCCAGAGGGACTTAACAGAAGAAGTCGTCATCAAGTGATCCATCTCGTGTTGCCCATTCCCAGCTTCTGGCAGACAGAGGCTAGGGACACCATTCCTGCCCATCCTGGCTAATAGCCATTGATGGACCTGTCCTCCATGAATTTATCTCGTTCTTTTTTGAACCCTGTTATAGTCTTGGCCTTCACAACATCCTCTGGCACGGAGTTCCACAGGTTGACTGTGCGTTATGTGAAGAAATACTTCCTTTTATTTGTTTTAAACCTGCTACCTATTAATTTCATTGGGTGACCCCTAGTTCTTGTGTTATGAGAAGGAGTAAACAACACGTCCCAATCTGCTTTCTCTACACCAGTCATGATTTTATAGACCTCAATCATAGCTCCCATTAGCCATCTCTTTTAGAAGCTGAAAAGTCCCAGTCTTATTAATCTCTCCTCATACGGAAGCCGTTCCATACCCCAAATCATTTTTGTTGCCCTTTACATGACCTCTGAAGGTGTCCTCCACCCTTATACTTACAGAATTCTATGATTCTATAGAATATTTAGAGCAGGGAAACATATTCTTGTTGAAAGTTATTTATTTATTCATTCCCATTCTAAAAGAAACAAGTGTAACAAGGAGGTAACTCCCTCCTGTGCAGAGGCCCTAGACAGTGATATTGGTCAATTAAAATACCTGACTCTCTTCTCACTTATGGGCTTGAGTGTGATTGATGCAGTGCATAGGGTTGGTATTGACCATCGGCAAAGGGGAGAATTTCACCCAGAGTGCTTTGGAAAAAAAGAATGGAGGAGAAAGGAAAACCAGAAAGTCAAGAATGTAATGCCACATAGTTTTTAATGGGAATGACCAGTGCACTTTACATTGCAGAATGAATTAATGCAGAGCACAGAGAATGTATTTTCAGCGGAACAATAGGAGCTAAAAGCAATCACTCTCTAAAAAGCGTGCATTTTGCACAAGATGTTCTGCTGTTTTTCTTTCAGCTGTACGTTTTGAAATTATGTTCCATTTTTCATCAAATTAAGCTCTTGTTGTAGACCTTTCACCATCAAATAGGATAAAGCACAAGAGGAGCTGCAAAACCATTAGACTATAAAGTTAAGGTAGTATATAACAAGGGGACAATATAGATAGGCCTGATTTGTACACAGCCCCCAATGATGTCATATGGAGATGTACGTGCTCATCGTCCATTCGGTGAGTGGGGAATCTTTATCTTCTATTTCATTTCCTGGTTGTTTCTTGTTCCGTGGACGTTTCTTCTGGGTTTAACATGGACCACAGCTTCCAAAGCGGGAAGAATAGCACTTCCTCCCATAGCTCTTCCCATACCCATAGAAGCCCCCGTAGCCACCACCATACCCAGCACTGTATCCACCTCCATAAGCACCCCCAGAACCGACTGAGCCACCGAAACTACCACCTCCATATAGGCCCCCATACCCATAGGGTAAATATGGCAAGGTGCTTCCCACAAAGCTGTCTTGAGGGCAAGTAGCGAGAATTGGTCCCGGGAATCTCACGACAACCGGCGGTGCATAGACCACTGCGCTCGAGTCTCCGCACGATGTGACACAAGGCTCGTTCCAGGCATCAACATATGGGTCTGGGCAGATGTCAGGATAACATGGCGGGCGTGGGTAACACAGAGCTTTGCTGGAAGACATCTTTTGGGATTGTGATATACCTGAAACACAGAGTGAGGAGCAGAGTAGACATTACATGCAATTCACAGTGGCATAGGAGATTCACAGCTGGTGTAATATGGTAATAGATGATAAGGAGGTCCATTTAAAAAAAGATCCATATCTGATCCCATTTCTTCCCTTTAACCCTGTTCACCCATTCACCCTAAGTCTTCTGTCTAACCAACCCCTGTGATGCCTTCGCACAGTCTGTCTCCCTCCTTCCCATGCCAAGCAACTTTCCTATTTCTTTGAGTCCCATCCGCAAACTTTTCTTTATCTACTCAGCCTTTATTGGCCACTTTTCCTTGAGATCACCTCTGCTTTGACCTTCTAACATCTCCATCCCCTGGTTCCACCTTTCTAGTCCTCCTGCTCTCTCTCTCTTGTTTTTTTTTTTTTTTTTTTGAGGCCACCCCCATGCATCCCCTGACCCTTCTTTTTAAATCTTCAAATTCTGATGAAAAGCTTTCTCAGCACATTCACAGTCAGCCACCTTTTCACTGCTTCAGGGAACCATTAAGCTGCACAAAACCCCTATAAAATGAGTGATTATTATCCCTATGGCACATTACTAGGTGCTCAGTGGAAGTTACAGGGTAAACTGGGAGTAGAACTCAGGCCCTCCGCATTGTAGGTAAGGCTAGAATTGATCTTTGGAATTCCCATCTTTCCCACATGCTACAACTGAGAATGGTGCCCCATTGCGCTGAGCGCTGTACATGCAAAGAGTGAAATACACTATGCTGGTGGGTAAGGCAATTATCTGAGAGGTAAGAGACACGGTTTTTAAGTTGTACCATTAAGAAATTAAGTATAGCCATGCTGGAAAAGATCAGCTGTCCATCTCGGCCAGTATCTTGTCTCTAATAGCATCATCACACTATGCTTCTATATTATGCTTCAGATTAATGTACAAGTACTGCGAATTTGTCCATTTTGGAGTGAGTTCCCTTTCTAGCACCTGTAAAGCAGAGGCTAGCTTTTCCCTGCAGGAGAACACCTATATATCCCTTCAAAACTCTTGGTTTCAGTTATGCCTTCTAGCTGTATCTACTAAACTGAAAAGAATAGTCACATTGCTGTTCAATAGTTATATATGAAAGCTGATCTCCATAGTTTTATGGAAAGAGTAGGGTCAGATCATCAGCCGGGGTAAATCTTTCTGTTGAAGTCACAGTTCCAGTGAAGTCAGCTGAGGATCTGGCAATGCGTATCGAGTCAGACTAGTGCAGTCAATAATCAAAGTAGTCTGAGGCTGAGATTTGTCATAATGCTCTCAGGAAAGTCCCTGTCCAATTCCCATTTACTGCGAATGAGAGGGTCCCAATCCCATATGAAGTTTTTAAAATTGCAACCTGCTTTTTAAAAGACTGCATCCACCAAGATCTTCAATTGGAAAGCTACAGAAACTCTCTTATCGAAAGCAAGGTGCCCTCTGCTCCAACAGATCAAAAATCACATCGTAGTGGTGCAGGATTCAGTCCATAGTTAAAATTATCACGAAAGCAACAATTGGAGCCAAATGTGTTAAATAGACTTACCCCGTTCACGAAGGCGATGAAGTCAGGAGAGGTGGATAGAACAACCCGCAGTTCGCAGCACCTTTATATGCTTTCTTAGCCAATGGGAAGCAGAGGAAACACCCCTTATGCACTGAGACCTCATCCTTAACCAAACCAAATGTTTTTTTGCCTGGCTAATTCCTCTCTTTGTTGTAATGGCTTTGATCATGGTTAATCAATTACTCAATTCTCAGTCTCACATAGGATGACATGCACAATACACCCTGCAGTTTCTGTCATCTGAAATCTTTATGGGCAAGATACCTTCCTGGTATCATCCGATTAACGTGCTTGGTGTCAACACGGATACAAATGGAGTTCCATTTTTATTGTTCTGCTTTGAATTACTTCACAGTATGAGGGTGACTCAGGGGTGTATCACTACAATCTGCTGTCATGTACAGAATTTCGTGTGAGTTTGTTATACCCAAACTAGTATCTAATTAGCAGCAAGGTGGAGTTTCAGTCAGTTTAATGACCTTCGTACCAGGCCTTCTGGGTGACAATACCCTCGTAGAAAGAGGTCCAGATCATGCCCAGTGCTTAAGTTAAATCCCTCCTAAGCTTTCAAAGTAGAACTGAAGCAGGATCGAAGTGGTGCATATTATTTGTGTTCAACTCTGATTTTCAGTCTAGCCCTAATAGACATTCCAGTCCAAAGAGATGTCCAGTCAAGTGATCAGTGGTTAAGGTTAGGGACTCAGCTGAGGATCAGAACAGGACACTTAAGGTCCCCCTACTGCAGGGTTGTATAAAGATTTGGGATTAAAATCTTGGGACTGCTTCTCCATTAATGACCTCACAAGAGGGTGGTTTTCTTCTGGGGCAATGCTCCTGACAAAAAAAGCCCAGGAAGACTCACATGAGAGATCGAAATGAAGCCCACTAATCATGGCGAGATAGTTGAGGAATGAGCTTCCAGCAGAAATTAGACTAATCTAGGGCATGATTTACCTTTGCAAAGGATGCAAGGTCCTTCTCGTCTAGAAACTACCCCACCATTGCCCACATTTTTTCAACTGCTTTTTCATCTCAACTTGTTGGAAAGATGCCCGTTCAACTACCCCCACTTTTTGCTGCAAATCTAGATGAAGCCTGACATAGTCTGGCTTTGGTTGTTCTGTTGTGATCCCCATGTGAGTGCCTAACCTTAATACACTGATCACTTGACTGGACATCTCTTCAGACTGGAATGTCTAATAGCATTAGGCTGACAATCAGGGGTGAACATAAATAGTATGAACCACTTCCATCCTGCTTCAGTTCTATTTTGAAAACTTCAGAGGGATTTAACTTAAGCCGAGGGCATGTGCTGCCCTGTTTCCAGGAGACTATTGTAACCTAGAAGGCCTGTTTGAAGGCTATTGAACAGATTAAAAATTTATCCAAGGATTTCTAAAACATAATGGCTCAAACACATCGTAAAGAATTACAGGTGGGGATTTTAAGCATGCCCAATAAACTCTCCCACCTACCTAGGAGTTCCAGAGTAAACACCTTGCCACTAATTAGATTCTAGTTTGGATGTAATGAACTAACATGGACTCCTGTGCATGAGAGCAGATTGTGCTTATGATACATCCCTGAGTCACCCTCATAGTGTGAAATAATTCAAAGCAGAATGAAAGAAATGGAACTAGATTTATTCCTGTGTTGACACCAAGGAAGTTAGTAGGATGATACCAGGAAGCTATCTTGCTATAAAGATTTAAGAGGACAGGAACTGCAGAGTGTAATATGCATGTCATCCTACGTGGGACTGAGAATTGAGTAATTGTTTAACCATGATCAAAGCCATTGCCACAATTAGAGGTCTTAGCCAGGCAAGAAAACATTTGCTTTGGTTAATTATCAGGTCTCAGTGCACGAGGGGTGTTCCCTCTGCTTCCCATTGGCTAAGAAAGCATATAAAGGTGCTGGGAAGTGCGGGTTGTTCTATCCACTTCTCTTGACTTCATCCCCTTGGTGCACTGGGTAAGTCTATTTAACCCTATTTGTTTTAGTGATAGTTTTAAATATGAACTGAATGCTTCACCAATACTCTGTGACTCTAGAAACGCAGGAGAAGGGGGCATCGTGCTTTCCGTAGGAGACGTTCTGTAGCTTGTCAATTGCTGAGCGTGGTGCATGCAGTCTTAGCAATAGCAGGTTGGGATTTTCAAATCTACAGTTGGGATCGGCAGCCGCCCATTCCAAATAATTACTTTTGTTATATTCTCCTCTCTGCATATAGAGGGGGCAGTACAACCTGGGACCATTCCCAGTAGTAGCATTTAGGAGATCCTGGAGTTCACATGTTCAATTCTCTCATTAATCTCAATCAGGAGGGCCTGAGTTCTTCTCCCAGGTCACCCAGTGACTCAAGTCACTTCAACTGAGCCTCTACCCTGCCACAGGGATAATAACCACTCATTTCATAGACGTTCTCTCCAGCTTAATGGTTGCCTTGAGCAGTGAAAAGCTGGTTTACTCTGAAGGTAGCAGGAAAGCTTTTGGAAGGTTTAAGAAGATGATTTAGGGTTGTACTGAAGTGGCCTCAAGAAACAGAGAGCTCGGAATCTCTTGTAACACTCAGAATTGTGTGTAATGTCTACTCTGCTCCCCACTGTGTGTTTCAGGTATACCACAATCCCAAAAGATGTCTTCCAGCAAAGCTCTGTGTTACCCACGCCCGCCATGTTATCCCGACATCTGCCCAGACCCCTATGTTGATGCCTGGAACAAGCCTTGTCTCACCTCATGCGGCGACTCGAGCGCAGTGGTCTATGCACCGCCGGTTGTCGTGAGATTCCCGGGACCGATTCTTGCTACCTGCCCTCAAGACAGCGTTGTGGGAAGCACCTTGCCATATTTACCCTATGGGTATGGGGGCCTATATGGAGGTGGTAGTTTTGGTGGCTCAGTTGGATCTGGGGGTGCTTATGGAGGTGGATATGGTGCTGGGTATGGTGGTGGATACGGGGGTGGATATGGAGGCAAATACGGGGGCTTCTATGGGAATGGGAAGAGCTATGGTAGGAAGTGTTATTCTTCCCGCTTTGGAAGCTGTGGCCCATGTTAAAGAAAGATCCACGGAACAAGAAACAACCAGGAAATGAAAGCGACGATGGAGATTCGCCTCTTAGCTAATGGAAAAAGAGCACCTACAACTCCACATGAAATCAGTGGGGGCTGTGTGTAAATCAGGCCTATCAAAGTCTTCCTTTCTTACATGTTACCTTAACTGTACGGTCTAAGAATTGTGCAGCTTAGTCTTATGCTCATATTGTGCTTTGTCCTCTTTGAGGCTGAAAGGTCTACAACAAGTAACTTAATTGGATGAAAAACGGGACACGGTTTTCAATTCTGCAGGTGTGGAAAAGAGAACAGAACATCTTGTGTCAAATGCATCACTTTAGAGATAGTGATTCATTGTAGCTCCTGTTGTAACCCTGAATATACAGTCTCTGTGCTTTGCATTAACTCATTCTGTAAGTGTGAACTCTGACGCTCATTCCCATTAAAAATTGTGCTGCATCTTAATATTGGCCTTCTGGTTTTCCTTTCCCCTCCATTCTTTCTTTCGAAAGCACTCGGGGTGAAATTCTCCCCTGTGCCAATGGTCAATACCAACCCTACGTACTAACCAATCCCACTCAAATCCATAAGTAAGAGGAGAATCAGGTACTCTACAGGGGGGAATTACCCTTTGTTACAGCTGTCCCTGATAGACTCTATCTAAATAAATATATTTCAATTAGAATAGATTTCTCTGTTCTAATTATTATACAGAACTGTAGAATCATGGAAATAGAGGGCTAGAAGGGATCGTTAGAGGCTGTCTAGTCCAGCTCCCTGAGCTGAGGGAGGACCAAGTAAACATAGACCAACCCTTACAAGTGTTTGGCTATCCTGTTCTTAAAATCCTCTCGGGATGATGATTCTGCAACTTCCCTTGAAAGCCTAAAATCAGTGCTTAACTATCATTAGAATTAGAAACTTTATGCTTATATATAGCCTAAAACTCCCTTGCTTCAGATTAAGATAGGTACTCCTTTTGCTTCCTTTAGTGGTCACGAAGAAGAATTGATCACCATCCTCTCTATAACAGCCCTGAACGTACATGAAGACTGTTATCAGATGCCCGCGCCCCGCCCAATTTTTGTTTTTCAATTCTAAACATGTCTGGTTTTCTTTAAAGTTTTCTCATAATTCAGGTTTTCTAAACCTTTCCTCATTTTTGTCGCTCTCCTCTGGACTCTCTCCAGTTGGTCCACATCTTTCCTGCTAATGTCTGTTGCTCAAAACCAGACACAATACTCCATCTGAAACCCCACCAGTGCCAGTTAGAGCAGGACAATTTGCTTCTTAAATTATAGGACTTTGCACTTGTATTTATTCAATTTCAGCGTGTTGATTTCAGATTCATTCTGCGATTTGTCAAGCTGGTTTGGAATTCAAATCCTACCTCCAAAGAGCTTGCAACCCCTCTCAACTTGGTGTCATCCACTAGTTGTCTGAGTCTACTTTCCACACCATTACGCACATATCACATAGTAGAGGAACGAGGACAACCTCCCAAGTGTCCCTGCTAGATATGGCCTCCCACATAGAAAACAAACCATTGATAACTAGTCTTTGAGTCCTGACTTTCAGCCGGTTAGGCACCCACTTGTTAGAAATTTCATCTCGACCATACGTTGACAAGAATGAAATAGGCAGCCGTTTTGTTAGTGCCTGAAGCTGTAAACGGAAGGATTAGGATTAGGATGGGGGAGAAGGAACAGGAAACTGGGATATTCACTGTGGAGAGTCTTTCAGTCCCACCCACATCTGAATTCCACAGAGCTGGGAGATGTATGTCCCTCCAAGCATCCCACCTCAAATACAGAATATATGTGCACCCCTTTAAAAACTACATATGATGCAAAATTATGAGAAAATGTACCAGGACATACAAAACAAAATAATGATATAAACAGCACAACAATGTAAATTCAGCACATGTATCCCAATCTCCAGATGATAAAACCAACTGCTTGCCCTAAATGTTGCCCACCAGGACATGCGTGCACCAAGCCAACTTTTCATGTCATGCCAAACTGTGTTTGGGTTTCCATGCATTCCAACTTTTTCTGCAGAAGGAAGAAATACTGAATTGCCCTTTGCTCCTTTCCAAGCTGAACCAAAGGGGCCAGAGAGGTGTGCAGCTATGTCCCAGCCAAACAGAGGTCTCTTCAGACGAGAGACTTGAGCCAAAACAAAATGCCAAGCTGGCTGTAATGGATAGGGAGGAGCACAAAGCCCATGCCATCCAGGGTAAAGGAATCCAATCTTGTTGGTTAACACCCCGATGTGGGACAGTATTGGAGAGCCAAGTGGGAAAACACTGAGCGAGGGTTGCATATGAAGAGACCAAAGAGAGGGTATAGATCTGACTAAGATGATTCAGGAAATCTATGAATAGAGCCAAGGCCAAGATTTTCAGAAGTGACTCGTGATTTGTGATGCCTCAAGTCTTGGGTGCTCAACTAGAGTTGGACTGGAATACTGGTATAGAAGGGTACAGCTTGCTGAGGAAGGACAGGCAGGAGAAAAAAAGGGAGGAGGTGTTGCCTTTTATATAAAAATGTATACACTTAGACTGAGGTTGAGATGTAATAGGAGACAGACTTGTTGTAAGTCTCTGGGTAAGGATAAAAGGGGTAAAAAACAAGGCTGATGTCATGGTAGGAGTCTACTGCAGACCACCTGACCAGGAAGAAGAGGTGGATGAGGCTTTTTTTAAACAACTAACAAAATCATCCAAAGAACTGGACTTGGTAGTGATGGGGGACTGCAACTACTTAGACATCTGTTGGGAAAATAACAGAGCAGGGCACAGATTATCAAACAAGTTCTCGGAATATATTAGAGACAATGTTTTGTTTCAGACGGTGGAGAAAGCTACTAGAGGAGAGGCTGTTCTAGATTTGATTTTGACAAATAGGGAGGAACTGGTTGAGAATTTGAAAGTAAAAGGCAGCTTGGTTGAAAGTGATCATGAAATGATAGAGTTCATGAATCGAAAGAATGGTAGGAGGGAGAACAGCAAAATAAAGACAATGGATTTCAAGTAGGCAGACTTTAGCAAACTCAATGAGCTGGTAGGAGGTAAGATCCCATAAGTAAGTCTAAAGGGAAAAACAATTGAAGATGGTATTTTTTCAAAGAGACATTATTAAGGGCACAAGAGAAAACTATCCCACTGCATAGGAAAAATAGGAAATATGTCAAGAGACCACCCTGACTTAACCAGGAGATCTTCAATGATCTAATAATCAAAAAAGAGTCCTACAAAAAGTGGAAACTAGGTCAGATTACAAAGGGTAATAACACAAGTACATAGGGACAAAATTAGAAAGGCCAAGGCACAAAATGAGATCCAACTAGTGAGAGACATAAAGGGTAACAAGAAAACATTCTACAAAAACTTTAGAAGCAAGAGGAAGACCAAGGACAGGGTAGGACCATTACTTAGTGAGGGGGGAAAATAATAACAGAAAATATGGAAATGGCAGAGGAGCTTAATGACTTCTTTGTTTCGGTTTTCACCAAGAAGATTGGTGGTGATTGGACATCTAACATATTGAATGCCAGTGAAAATGAGGTAGGATCAGAGGCTAAAATAGGAAAAGAAGAAGTTAAAAATTACTTAGACAAATTAGATGTCTTCAAGTCACCAGGGCCTGATGAAATGCATCCTAGAATTCTCAAAAAGCTGACTGAGGAGATATCTGAGTCATTAGCGATTATCTTTGAAAAGTCATGGAAGATGGGAGAGATTCCAGAAGACTGGAAAAGGGCCAGTATAGTGCCAATCTATAAAAAGGGAAATATGGACAACCTGGGGAATTACAGACCAGTCATCTTAACTTCTGTACCCGGAAAGATAATGGAGTAAATAATTAAGCAATCAATTTGCAAACATCTAGAAGATAATAAGGTGATAAGTAGCAATCAGCATGGATTAGTCAAGAACTAATTGTGTCAAACAAACCTGAGAGCTTTCTTTGACAGGGTAACAAGCCCTGTGGATAGGGGGAAAGCAGTAGATGTGGTATATCTTGACTTTAGTAAGGCTTTTGATACTGTCTTTCATGACCTCATGAACAAACTAGGGAAATGCAACCTAGAAGGAGCTACTATAAGATGGGTGCATAACTGGTTGGAAAACCATTCCCAGAGAGCAGTTATTAGTGGTTCACAGTCATGCTGGAAGGGCATAATGAGTGGGGTCCCAAAGGGATCAGTTCTGAGTCCAATTCTGTTCAATATCTTCATCAATGATTTAGATAATGGCATAGAGAGTACACTTACGAAGTTTGTGGACGATACCAAGCTGGGAGGAGTTGCAAGGAGGATCAGATTAAAATTCAAAATGATCTGAACAAACTGGAGAAATGGTCTGAAGTAAATAGGATGAAATTCAATAAGGACAAATGCAACGTACTCCACTTAGGAAGGAACAATCTGTCGCACACATACAAAATGGGAAATGACTGCCTAGGAAGAAGTACTGCAGGAAGGGATCTGGGGGTCATAGTGGATGACAAGCTAAATATGAGTCAACAGTGTAACTGTTGCAGAAAAAAAAAGCAATCATCATTCTGGAATGTATTATCAGGAGTGTTGTAAGCAAGACACAAGAAGTAATTCTTCCAATCTACTCCATGCTGAGTAGCCCTCAACTAGGTATTGCGTCCAGTTCTGGGTGCTGCATTTTGGGAAATATGTGGACAAGTTGGAGTAAGTCCAGGGAAGAGCAACAGAAATTATTAAAGGTCTAGAAAACATGCCCTATAAGGGAACATTGCAGAAATTGGATTTGTATACTCTGTAGAAGAGAAGACTGAAAAGAGACATAACAGTTTTCAAGTATATAAAAGATTGTTAGAAGAAGGAGGGAGAAAAAATGCTCTCATTAACCTCTGAGGATAGGACAAGAAGCAATGGGCTGAAATTTCAGCAAGGGAGGTTTAGGCTGGACATTAGGAAAAAATTACCAACTGTCAGGGTAGTTAAGCACTGGAATAAATTGCCTTGGGAGGTTGCAGAATCTCCATCATTGGGTAATTCTAAGAGCAAGTTAGGCAAACCCTGGTCAGGAGCGGTCTAGATAATACTTAGTCCTGCCATGAGTGCAGGGGACTGGACTAGATGACTTCTCTAGGTCCTTTCAAGTCCTATGATTCTATATAAGCGTAAACTTTCTAACTATTATGATAGTTAAGCTGTATTTTAGGCTTTCAAGGACAGTTATAGAATCCCCGTCACTGGAGGGATTTAAGAACACGTTATACAAACACTTGTGTGAGATGATCTATGTGTTCTTGGCCCTGCCTGAGCACAGAGAGATGGACTACATCACCGCTTGAGGTCTCCTACAGCCTTATATTTACAGACTTAGAATCATAGAATCAATCATAGAATATCAGGGTTGGAAGGGACCTCAGGAGGTCATCTAGTCCAACCCCCTGCTCAAAAGCAGGACCCATACCCAATTAAATCATCCCAGCCAGGGCTTTGTCAAGCCTGACCTTAAAAACTTCTAAGGAAGGAGATTCCACCACCTCCCTAGGCAACGCATTCCAGTGTTTCACCACCCTCCTAGTGAAAAAGTTTTTCCTAATATCCAACCTAAACCTCCCCCACTGCAACTTGAGACCATTACTCCTTGTCCTGTCCTCTTCCACCACTGAGAATAGTCTAGAACCATCCTCTCTGGAACTACCTCTCAGGTAGTTGAAAGCAGCTATCAAATCCCCCCTCATTCTTCTCTTCTGCAGACTAAACAATCCCAGTTCTCTCAGCCTCTCCTCATAAGTCATGTGTTCCAGACCCCTAATCATTTTTGTTGCCCTTCGCTGGACTCTCTCCAATTTATCCACATCCTTCTTGTAGTGTGGGGCCCAAAACTGGACACAGTACTCCAGATGAGGCCTCACCAATGTCGAATAGAGGGGGACGATCACGTCCCTCGATCTGCTCGCTATGCCCCTACTTATACATCCCAAAATGCCATTGGCCTTCTTGGCAACAAGGGCACACTGCTGGCTCATATCCAGCTTCTTGTCCACTGTCACCCCTAGGTCCTTTTCCGCAGAACTGCTGCCTAGCCATTCGGTCCCTAGTCCGTAGCTGTGCATTGGGTTCTTCCGTCCTAAGTGCAGGACCCTGCACTTATCCTTATTGAACCTCATCAGATTTCTTTTGGCCCAATCCTCCAATTTGTCTAGGTCCCTCTGTATCCTATCCCTGCCCTCCAGCGTATCTACCACTCTTTCCAGTTTAGTGTCATCCACAAATTTGCTGAGAGTGCAATCCACACCATCCTCCAGATCATTTATGAAGATATTGAACAAAACCGGCCCCAGGACCGACCCCTGGGGCACTCCACTTGACACCGGCTGCCAACTAGACATGGAGCCATTGATCACTACCCATTGAGCCCGACAATCTAGCCAACTTTCTACCCACCTTATGGTGCATTCATCCAGCCCATACTTCCTTAACTTGCTGACAAGAATACTGTGGGAGACCGTGTCAAAAGCTTTGCTAAAGTCAAGATACAATACATCCACTGCTTTCCCTTCATCCACAGAACCAGTAATCTCATCATAGAAGGCGATTAGATTAGTCAGGCATGACCTTCCCTTGGTGAATCCATGCTGACTGTTCCTAATCACTTTCCTCTCATGTAAGTGCTTCAGGATTGATTCTTTGAGGACCTGCTCCATGATTTTTCCGGGGACTGAAGTGAGGCTTACTGGCCTGTAGTTCCCAGGATCCTCCTTCTTCCCTTTTTTAAAGATTGGCACTACATTAGCCTTTTTCCAGTCATCCGGGACTTCCCCCCTTCGCCACAAGTTTTCAAAGATAATGGCCAATGGCTGTGCAATCACAGCCGCCAGTTCCTTTAGCACTCTCGGATGCAACTCATCTGGCCCCATGGACTTGTGCACGTCCAGCTTTTCTAAATAGTCCCTAACCACCTCTTTCTCCACAGAGGGCTGGCCATCTATTCCTCATGTTGTGATGCCCAGCACAGCAGTCTGGGAGCTGACCTTGTTCGTGAAGACAGAGGCAAAAAAAGCATTGAGTACATTAGCTTTTTCCACATCCTCCATCACTAGGTTGCCTCCCTCATTCATTAAGGGGCCCACACTTTCCTTGGCTTTCTTCTTGTTGCCAACATACCTGAAGAAACCCTTCTTGTTACTCCTAACATCTCTCGCTAGCTGCAGCTCCAGGTGCGATTTGGCCCTCCTAATTTCATTCCTACATGCCCGAGCAATATTTTTATACTCTTCCCTGGTCATATGTCCAACCTTCCACTATTTGTAAGCTTCTTTTTTATGCTTAAGATCTGCTAGGATTTCACCGTTAAGCCAAGCTGGTCGCCTGCCATATTTACTATTCTTTCGACACATCGGGATGGTTTGTCCCTGTAACCTCAACAGGGATTCCTTATACTATTCTGTAGAGTATTTAGAACAGGGAAATATATTCATGTTGAAAGTCATTTATTTATTCCCATTCTATCAGAAACAAGTGTAACAAGGTGGTAATTCACTCATTTGCAGAGGACCTACACAGTGCTATTGGCCAATTAATATACCCGATTCTTTTCTCACTTATAAGCTTGCATGTCATTAATTAGTGCATAGGACTGGTACTGACCATCAGCAAAGGGGAGAATTTCACCCAGAGTGCTTTGGAAAGAAAGAATGGAGGAGAAAGAAAAACCAGAAAGTCAATAATATAATGCAGCATAATTTTTAATGGGAATGAGCAGTGGAGTTTACATTGAAGAATGAATTAATGCAGAGCACAGAGAATGTATTTTCAGGGTTAAAATGGGAACTACAAGCAATCCCTGTCTCCAAAGTGATGCATTTCACACAAGATGTTCTGCTGTCTTTCTTGCAGCTGTAGATTTGAAAATCATGTCCCATTTTTCATCAGATTAACTTACTTGTTGTAGACCTTTCAGCATCAAATAGGACAAAGCACAATATGAGCGTAAGTTTACACTGCAAAACCATTAAGCCATACAGTTAAAGTAACATAACAAGGGAAGACATTGATAGGCCTGATTTATACATTGTCCCCAATGATGTCATATGGAGATGTACTTGCTCATCGTCCATTAGGTGAGTGGGGAATCTTTATCTTCTATTTCATTTCCTGGTTGTTTCCTGTTCCGTGGATGTTTCTTCTGGGTTTAACATGGACCACAGCTTCCAAAGTTGGTTAATGGAATTATGCAGGCCCTCTACGGGGAGGAAATACCATGTTGTTACGTGTCTCACATAGAATTAAACTAAATATATAACTCTCAATTAGAATATGGTTTCTTGCTCTAAATAATATACAGAATTGTAGAATCTTTGTAATGTAGTAGTGGAAGGAACCTCAAGAGTACATCTTATGCAGCCCAGTGAGCTGAGGCTGAACCAAGTACACCTAGATCATCCCTGACAGGTGTTTGGCCAACCTGTTCTTTATACCTTCCGGGGATAGGGATTCCGCAAGTTCCCTTGAAAGTCTAAAATCAGTGCTTAACTATCATCAAAGTTAGAAATTTTAGGCCTATATATAACTTAAAACTCCCTAACTGCAGATTAAAATAGTTCCTCCTTGTGCTTCCTTTAGTGGACGTGGGCAACAATTGAACACCATCCCCTCTATAACAGCCCTGAACATACATGAAATCAGCTGTCAGATACTGCCCCCCTGCCCTTCCCTCAATTTTAATTTCTCAGGTCTAACTATACCGAGTTTTCTTTAACCTTTCCACATAGTTCAGGTATTCTAAAACTTTCACCATTTTTGTAGCTCTCCTCTGGACACACCCCAATAGGTCCACTTCTTTCGTGCTAATGTCTGTTGCCCAAAACCGGACAAAATGCTCCATCCGAAGCCCCACCGCTGCCAGTTAGAGCCGGACAATTTGCTTCCTAAGTATGGGACTTTGCAGTTGTCTTTATTGAATTGAAGCGTCTTGATTTCAGACCCTTTCTGCAATTTATCAAGGTCAGTTGGAGTTCAAGTCCTGTCTCCAAAGGGCTTTGAGACCCTTTCAACTTGGTGTCATCCACTAATTATCGAATTGTACTCTCCACACCAATACCCAAATCGTTAATGAAAATATCGCATAGTACAGGAACCATGAGTACCTCCTATGTCTCCCCGCGACATATGGCTTCCCACATTGAAAGAAAAAGCACTGGTCACTCGTCTTTGAGTATGGACTTTCTACCAGTTATGCAACCACATTTTAGAAATTTCATCTCAACTGTAACTAGCTCATAAAGAGATAGGCTCCCTTTCTGATAGTGTCTGAAGCTGTAACCGGAAGCATGAGGAGCTACAGGGGAGAAGGACCAGGAAACAAGGATATTTTCTGTGGTGAGTCTTTCAGTCCCATCCACAACTCAATTCCAGAGAGCTGGGAGATATAGATCCCTCCCATCATCCCACCTCAAATACTGAATGCACGTGCGCCCCTTGAAAAACTACACATGCAGCAAAATTATGAGAAAATGTACCAGGACATACAAAACAAAATAGTGATATAAACATCAGAACAATGCAAATTCAGCACGTGTATCCCAATCTCCAGCTAAATCTTGCCAACTGCTTGCCCTAAATCTTGCCCACCAGCCAACTTTTCATGTCATGCCAAATTGTGTTTGGGTTTCCACACATTCCAATTTTGTCTGGAGCAGGAAGAAAGACTGAATAGCTCTTTGCTCCTTTCCAAGATGAAACAACGGGGCCAGAGAGGTTTGCAGCTACGTCCCAGGCAAAGAGAGGTCTCCTCAGAGCCGGGGAGAAACTCGAGCCATAATCCAGTGCCAAGCTGGCTGTCATGGATTGGGAGGAGCACAAAGTCCATGCCATCCCGAGTACAGGTATGCAACCTCACCCCGATGCGGGACAGTGTTGGAGAGCCACGGGGGAAAAGACTGAGTCAGACTTGCATATGAGGAGACCGAAGAGAGGGGATCAATCTGAGCAAAATGTGTCAGGGTATCTATGACTAGAACCAAGGCCAAGATTTTCAGACGTGACTAGTGATTGCTGATGCCTCATGTCTTGGGTGCTCAACTCGAGTTACCATGACAGGGCCTTTCTGATATTGCTCAGCGCTCGTCTTCTGAAAAGAGAACTCCATGAATGTTCCTCTGGCAGCCCAAAACTGAGTCTCCCAATAACACCTGATCCTTCAGAAAATCATGACGTAACTAGATAGCTTGGCAAGATTAAAGGCTTGGCTTTGCCCTGCCTCTGGTACAAGACACAGGTCTGGATTCTGTTCTCCTTTGCACTTGTAAAAACCCAGCACTGCTCCTTTGTCCTCTACAGAGTAACCCCAGAATTACAACAGTTTAACATGAGAATGTACCCTTTTGTGTCTTTATCACTAGCTTAGTGGGTTCTTCACTAGCTTGTTGTTCACTCGTTACAAAGTGAGGTTACAAAAAACTGTGCATGTTTAAACTTCAGAAATTGAAAACAGAGGGAGAGACCTGACAACAGTCTTCATGTATGTTCAGGGCAGTTATAGAGAGGATGGTGATCAATTGTTCTCCATGTACGCTAATGTTAGGACAAGGAGTAATTGACTTACCCTGCAACAAGGGACATTTAGGTTTCATACAAGCATAAACTTTCTAACTATCATGATCGTTAAGCTGTGATTTTAAGCTTTTAAGGGAAGTAATGGAATCCCCGTCACTGGAGGTTTTAAGAACAAGATATACAAACACATCAGGGATTGTTTAGGTGTGCTTGGTCCTGTCTGAGTGTACAGAGATGGACTACATAAGAACATAGGAATGGCCCTGCTGGGTCAGACCAAAGGTCCATCTAGCCCAGTATCCTGTCTTCCAACAGCGGGCAGCGCCCGAAGCCCCAGAGGGACTTAACAGAAGAAGTCGTCATCAAGTGATCCATCTCGTGTTGCCCATTCCCAGCTTCTGGCAGACAGAGGCTAGGGACACCATTCCTGCCCATCCTGGCTAATAGCCATTGATGGACCTGTCCTCCATGAATTTATCTCGTTCTTTTTTGAACCCTGTTATAGTCTTGGCCTTCACAACATCCTCTGGCACGGAGTTCCACAGGTTGACTGTGCGTTATGTGAAGAAATACTTCCTTTTATTTGTTTTAAACCTGCTACCTATTAATTTCATTGGGTGACCCCTAGTTCTTGTGTTATGAGAAGGAGTAAACAACACGTCCCAATCTGCTTTCTCTACACCAGTCATGATTTTATAGACCTCAATCATAGCTCCCATTAGCCATCTCTTTTAGAAGCTGAAAAGTCCCAGTCTTATTAATCTCTCCTCATACGGAAGCCGTTCCATACCCCAAATCATTTTTGTTGCCCTTTACATGACCTCTGAAGGTGTCCTCCACCCTTATACTTACAGAATTCTATGATTCTATAGAATATTTAGAGCAGGGAAACATATTCTTGTTGAAAGTTATTTATTTATTCATTCCCATTCTAAAAGAAACAAGTGTAACAAGGAGGTAATTCCCTCCTGTGCAGAGGCCCTAGACAGTGATATTGGTCAATTAAAATACCTGACTCTCTTCTCACTTATGGGCTTGAGTGTGATTGATGCAGTGCATAGGGTTGGTATTGACCATCGGCAAAGGGGAGAATTTCACCCAGAGTGCTTTGGAAAAAAAGAATGGAGGAGAAAGGAAAACCAGAAAGTCAAGAATGTAATGCCACATAGTTTTTAATGGGAATGACCAGTGCACTTTACATTGCAGAATGAATTAATGCAGAGCACAGAGAATGTATTTTCAGCGGAACAATAGGAGCTAAAAGCAATCACTCTCTAAAAAGCGTGCATTTTGCACAAGATGTTCTGCTGTTTTTCTTTCAGCTGTACGTTTTGAAATTATGTTCCATTTTTCATCAAATTAAGCTCTTGTTGTAGACCTTTCACCATCAAATAGGATAAAGCACAAGAGGAGCTGCAAAACCATTAGACTATAAAGTTAAGGTAATATATAACAAGGGGACAATATAGATAGGCCTGATTTGTACACAGCCCCCAATGATGTCATATGGAGATGTACGTGCTCATCGTCCATTAGGTGAGTGGGGAATCTTTATCTTCTATTTCATTTCCTGGTTGTTTCCTGTTCCGTGGATGTTTCTTCTGGGTTTAACATGGACCACAGCTTCCAAAGTGGGAAGAATAGCACTTCCTCCCATAGCCCTTCCCATACCTATAGAAGCCCCCGTAGCCACCACCATACCCAGCACTGTATCCACCTCCATAAGCACCCCCAGAACCGACTGAGCCACCGAAACTACCACCTCCATATGGGCCCCCATATCCATAGGGTAAATATGGCAAGGTGCTTCCCACAACGCTGTCTTGAGGGCAGGTAGCGAGAATTGGTCCCGGGAATCTCACGACAACCGGCGGTGCATAGACCACTGCGCTCGAGTCTCCGCACGATGTGACACAAGGCTCATTCCAGGCATCAACATATGGGTCTGGGCAGATGTCGGGATAACATGGCGGGCGTGGGTAACACAAAGCTTTGCTGGAAGACATCTTTTGGGATTGTGGTAAACCTGAAACACACAGTAGGGAGCAGAGCAAACATGATACGCAATTTGTAGTGTTAAACGAGATGCATAGCTCTGTTTCTTGAGGCCACTTCAGTACGACCCTATACCTACTTTTTATACATTCAAAAAACTTTCCTGGCGGATTCAGTGTAAATCACCTTTTCACTGCTTAAGGCAACCAGTAACCCAGTGCAGAACGCCTATGTTATTATCCCTGTGACAGGTTACCACAGGCTTGGTGAGTCACTTGGTGACTTGGGAGAAGATTAATGAGAGAATTGAGCATGTGGACTCCAGAATCTCCTAAATTCTACAACTGAGAATGGTCCCCCATTGTACTGGTCCTGTATATGCTGAAAGGACAATCCCAGAATGTAATTATTAGGAATGGAGGGGGTGTGTGTCCCAATCCCATATTTAGATTTGAAATTCTCAATCTGCTATTTTTATCCACCACGCTCAGCAATTGATGAGCTACGGAAAGTCTCCTACGGAAAGCACGATGCCCCCTTCTCCAACAGTTCTAGGATCATAGAGTATTGGTGAAGGATTCAATTGATATTTAAAACTATCATTAAAACAACAATTGGTACAAATGAAGTTAAATAAACTTACCCAGTGCACCAAGGGGATGAAGTCAAGAGAAGTGGATAGAACAACCTGCACTTCCCAGCACTTTTATTTGCTTTCTTAGCCAATGGGAAGCAGAGGAAACACCCCTCATGCCCTAAGACCTGATAATTGACCAAATCAAATGTTTTCTTGCCTGGCTAAGTCCTCTAATTGTTGCAATGTCTTTGATCATGGTTAATCAATTACTCAATTCTCAGTCCCATGTAGGATGACATGCACAAGACATCCTGCCGTTCCTGTCCTCTTAAATCTTTATGGACAAGATACCTTCCTGGTATCATTTTACTAACTTCCTTGGTATCAACACAGGAATAAATCTTGCACCATTTCTTTCATTCTGCTTTGGAGTACTTCACAGTATGAGGGTGACTCAAGGGTGTATCATTATCACAATCTGCTGTCATGCCCAGGATTCCATGCTTTTTCTTTACACCCAAAGTAGTATCTAATTAGAAGCATGGTGGAGTTTACCCTTAGAACTCCTTGGAGGATGGGAGAATTTATTCCACACCCTAAGAATCCCCACCTGTAACTCTTCACTTTGTGTTTGAGTCATTATGTTTTTGTAATTCATGGATGTCCTTGAAACCAGGCCTTCTGAGTTACAATATTCCCCTGGAAACAGGGCAGTATGTGCCCTATTCTGAAAGTCAATCCCTCCTAAGGCTTCTAAGTAGAGCTGAAGCAGGATCTAAATGGTGCTGATTATTTGTTTCCCCCATGACTTTCAGCCTAATGCTATTAGACATTCCAGTCAGGTAATCAGTGGTTTAGGGTCAGGGTCTCAGCTCATGATCAGAACAGGACCCCCAAGATCCATCTACTGCAATCTTCCTTATGATTTGCAGCAAACGTGGTAGTAGGTGAAAGGAAAGAGAGCATTGTTGTATAAAGACTCAGGATTAAAATATTGAAACTGTATCTCCAACCATGACCTAACAGGACAATGGTGTTCTTCTGGGACAATAATCCTCACAAAGCCCAGGAAGACGTACATGAGAGATGGAAACAATGCCCACTTAGTTATGTCGAGATGATTGAGGAATGAGCTTCCGGAGGAAATTA